>NW_017731767.1:285392-302221 GCF_001890085.2 Hipposideros armiger | reverse complement strand
AGGCGGGGACAGAAGCCTCCAGATAACCCCGAGAGAGCCAAGCTACCTAAAGACCCCTATAAGGAGAGACATCTCAGAAGAGAGACGCCCCAACCCAAGAAACACCCCGAGAGATTCTCACTGACATGTATTTCCTATGCGACCACACCCCTCCCCCCCCCAGCGACCCCATCAGGGAGACACATTCCCACGGGGACACAGTCTCCACAGGGAAGCGTTCTTCATTCAGGAACTCTCCCCTCACTCTGAAAATCATTGCTAAAACAGATGGTCTCAGAGAGATGACGCCTCCTCTCAAAAGCCCCCTCCCCCAGGAAGAGACATTTCTGCAGAGAAAAATCCCCAAGGGTGACATTTCACGTGGGGAGCCTGGTGAGGATACCCCCAATGAAAGATCCCCTAAAAGCCGTGCTCTCTGTGGCAAATTATCCCCACCCATGAAACCCCCACATCCCATTATTAGAGTGTCATTTTCACCGAGGAGACCCATCGTCACGGGAAATGCCCCCTCAGAAAAATATTTACATTCATACACCGCCCTCTCTCCCTCTTCAGGGAACCTTGCAGCCCCTCTGGTGACCCCCCTCCTTCATCGTCAGGATTAGGAAGCCAGGCCAGGCCGGGCTGTATTTATAGGAGCGATTAGCTTGTCTTTGGGGAGGGGGGGCAGCTGAAGCGATTTTCAACACCCCATCCTCCGGCGGTGTTCCTACCGCTGAGGCCAAACCGACCATGCTTCCCAGCGTTGGAGTGGAAAGCGTCGGAGATCTATCTCACCACTCCAAGTCTAGGCATTGCGGGGCGGAGGGCGCTGCACAAGGGTTCCGGCCTACAAGTGGCCCGAGGGCCCTGGAGGGTGCGGTCACTGGACAGGCATGACACCTGCTTGCCAACCAGGGTGACACAGAGGTCTATACCCCGGTGTTCCTCGGGCGCTTGTCTCATCTCTGCTTTTTGCCTGTGTTATCTGTCTGTGTCTCTCTGTCTCTGTTGGTCGGCATGTTTGTGTTGCCGTCTCCTTGAGTCCGTTCCTCACACTTCTCTGTCCAAGGCCCTGACGCCGCTGGTGTGGGCCATTTCCCTCCCCGCACCCCCGCCCCCCGCCCGCAGGCGGCCCCGGGAGCTCTCCGTGGTGCTGATCTTGTGCATTCCTGTCCGCAGTACTGAAATCCGTGCGTAGGGATGGGGGCTGAGGTCAGAGGGGTGAAAGGATGGTCAGAGGCACAGCCCAGAGGCTGGACATGTCTGACCTACGAGCACCCTGGACTACCCCAAATGTGCTGGGGGAAGGCTAGGTCCACTAGGTCTTGGTTGCTGATGCCTCCAGGACATCAATGGGTGTCCACAGGGGGGCCCAGAGACAGTGCCTCCTGATTTGTTCATTACTCGACTTGTATTGAGAACCTACTGTGTGCAAATTAGTGTAATGGGATCTAAAAGTACAGCAGTAAAGCAGACAGACAAAAATTCTGCACTAGCCTCAAAAGGAAGGGAAAGAGATTTGTGGTAGTGGTCATCACTCACATAAACACATATGCCCACATATGAGCACAGGTGCACACACACATACACATACACTCTGCAAACATACACACAAACATGAACATACCAACACACATTCAACAAACAGATTCATATACTCATATCCACATACTCCACAAATACATACACATAAAACACATACTCAACAAACACACATATACACACAAACATATATAGTCATAAATTCACACTCTGCAAACACATACTCAGAAAATGCAGACATATACACACTCAGCAAGTGCACACACACACAACACATACAAACACTCAAAAACACAAGCACTCACATATAGTCCTAAAGCCAAAGGAAACTCAGCTACACATAGACAAACTCTCATCCAACATACAGACACATTATCCTTCCAAAACAACACATGGATACACTCGTATATACCAACTGCAGGACTGTTTTTCTCATCGGACTCTCCCACTAGAATGTCAGCTCTATGAGGATTGAGATTTTCATGTCTTGATCACTACTGCATCCCTGGAATCTGACACACAGCAAGTGCTCAATAAATGGTGAATGAATGAATTGACGTAGTATTCCCAGTGGACACATTCCCAGAAACTACAGAGGAACACACACACACACACACCTACACATTTCAGATGCAGACACACCCTCTCCACACATTACAACACCCCCTTGTTCACTCATGCTTAACATTCATGGTCAACCTTTATCCATTCACTTTATCCACTGATCCAACATTTTCGCAGGATACCCATCCCATCCTGATCCTACATCTCCTCCCCTACATGCATTATCTTACTCTTACTCAACTGGACACACTTGGCTTGGGACACATACAGTTCTCCTTATCCAGATTTTGAACACACACACACAACCACACAACCAAGAGACACATATAAACTGCATATACATACACACACACAGCCACACAAACACACCCTCATTCGACACACACCCCACACATATAGATCCATAACCTCAACATAAAGGCAGACACGATAATGTATACACACAGGTGCCAAGTCCTCTAGGCTTTGGTCTGCTGGAGCAGGGGGTGGAGTGGAGGGAAACCCCTCCCCTGCATCAAACCACACCCTCTTCAGCTGCCACCGTTTCCTGGACTTAACCCTGAGGTGTCTCAGCAGCGCCCTAGACCCCAGTCCTGCTGACAGGTAAGCGGTGGCCCAAGGGGGCAGAGGAGGGGAGAGAATTGTCTTGTCTCTACAAACTCCCAGTTTCCTCTGCCCTGGGGGTTTTGGACTCCAGCAGCTGAACTCGGGTCCTGACACAACCAAGCTTGGCTCCAAAGGCCCGGCCCTGGGTGGCAGTCCCTAAGCCGATTGTAGGCTGAGAGAAGGTGACCGTGAGAGGGGCCAGCAAGGATCAAGAGGAAGGGAGGAGACTGAGCAGAAGATAGGAAGGAATTACTGGACAGAAAAGGGACACTGAAAGAGTTGGGGACATCCCCTTAGCTCTGAGGATGGAGGGGGTTGCCTAAGGGTTGACTGAGTGGGAGATCCTGATGGGTGTGAGGGAAGAACAGTACCATGGCCAAACTGGGTGGGGGGCACCTGGGCCTGAAGAGATAGAGGGTACAAGAGTCTGATGGAGGGGCTCCTAGGTCAGAGACAGGCCTTGGTGGCCCCCTGGGATTTGAAGGTCTTTGGCCATTGCCTCCTCATCAACTGCCCATTCTCTGCTCCGCTGGCACTGTCTCCTGGGTGTGCATCAAGAGAGTACTACCCTGAGCTCAAAGAAAAGGACAGCTGAACCTTACGCCATACCCCAGCTGACTCATATCTTAGGTGGATATGGCCTGCAGGGGCCTCACTCAACCCAGGAGCCTGGCTTGGGCCCTGCAACTGACCCTGGCATGGATCCTGCTAGCAGCCTATGGAGGGAGCTGCCCACACCCACTTCAGTCCCAGAGACACTATAGCCTTGGGGCCAATCTGGGCACAGGCCAGCTGCACCTGGTAGGTGAGTATTCCAGACCCTGACTAACCCAAAACACCCAGGAACCACCACTCCACCATAGCACTGTCAGAATTTCCTTATGACAGGGGCTTAGAACAGCCTGGGCTAGTGCTGAAGAATGATGGTTAAAGAGAATAGACTCTAAAGTCAGACTGCCTGGGTTCAAATCCCAACTCTGCCATTTTGTAGCTGTGTGACCCTGGGCAAGTCACTTAAACTCTCCGAGTCTCATGTGGACCATTAAAAAGGGGGGAGAAATAATAAACCTACCTCATAGGGATGTTGTAAAGGAGTGCATGCAAGCATTTGAGAAGTTATACCACTACCAGGGACAAAAAAATAATTATCTAATTATGATAAATGATTATTATTACTTGAAGCTGCATTTGTATTTCAAGCGAAGTGTCTCAGAGTTGATATAACTGGGGTTTCCTCTATTCAGGGGACCCCCAGGTCTTGGTTCCCCAACCTTACCTGAGGATTCAGGACCCCAACTCAAAGGAGTTTCTTTCTCCATGGCCGTGTTGTCCCACAGAGATAGACACACCAGAGGCATCGGACCCTGGAATCCTTCCAGAACGCTGTGGGAAGCCGAGCCCTGGGTGAGTACAGCACCCCCCACCTCCAGCGTTTCCTTGTGCTCTTTACTTGTTTCCCCAGCCAGGGGCCAGAGCCTCTGCGCATCTTGACCCAACCTGGCTGGTCCCTCCTGATATCCAGGTGCGAATCCTTCCTGGGACACCTCCAAGTTGCCCTCCGAGGTCGCTTCCACTTCCTGCTATTGGGTATACGCCAGACACAGCCGCTCTGCGGGGAGCTCTGCGATGCCTGGTAGGAGTGGTGGGGTGTGAGGGGCGTGGCTTATGGTTTAGGCGGGGCCCAAGGCGGGATCTGCGGCTTGGCGCTCTTAGTGTTTGAAGGGGCGTGACTTGCCTCCAACGCGGGCAAGGCCTAAAGGCTGAGGCCTAGTGTTTAGAAGCTCCTCAAAAGGGGCAGGGCCTGTGGAAGCCTCCAGTACAGAGGCATGGCCTTCCACGCCTTTTTAAAAGGAGCTGGGCCTCTAGATTGAAAAGAGAAGCGAGCTGACAGAGTGGTGCATTGGTTAAGAGCTGACTTGGGACGCCAGCTCTGAGCAGCAGCTCCCCAGTTCAGATCCCACAGGAGGGCCAGTGACGCTGCCCCCTCTACAGCTAAGATGGTGAACAACAGCTCAACCTACAGCTGGGCTGCCCTGAGTCTACGGCGGCAATGGCGTAGGCTGCAGCCCCTGCTGCAGTGGGCTGCCATAAGCTACTGTGAGACGCCGGCAGCCGGTGTGAGCTGCCAAGAGCCGCAGTGAGCAGCCGTCCAGTAGCCTGCGACCAATCTGCCTCAGCCGGGAAGAACGCAATGATATTACCAACATGGGCCAGTGAAGCCACATCCTCCCCAACTAGAATGAAGAACAAAAGGACAGCAACATATCTGTTCTCCTTCCCCTGATTTCCCAGCGCTGTTCCCCTCCCCCAATTCCCAAATAAAATCTTTAGAAAGAAGAAAGAAAAGAGAAGCAAAAAGGGTTGGGAGTGTAAGGGGCTGGCCTGGAATAGATGGTTTGAGGCCAGCTGCAACAGGGCCCTGGGTATATGTGGAGAATATCGGGCAGGGTGAAATCTGGTGGATGGTGTTTGTAGGGGCGTGGTCCTAAGAGGAGGGACATGGATCTGGGGGAGGGACAGACACGGGATGGATCCTTGGAGAGCTGGAATTCCACTGGAACAGGACTACAAAGCCCTCACCCACCTTCTTCTCTACCAACCCCAGGTTTGCCACCTGCAAAAACGATATCACCTGTGGCCCAACTTGGCTTCCACTCCTTGAAAAAAGGGACTGTGACCCTGGCTGCAGTACCTACGGGCAGGTAAGCATGGGACAGAGGTTGTGGGGAAGAGGCTGAGACCTCCCCTTACTATGTGCTGTCTTAACCTGCCTAAGCCCCAGAGTCTGGACTGGCACTCACTCCCAAGACCCCCACTTCCAAGACCCTTCGCCTTTCTGCAGCCCTACTTCCATAGTGGATTACATATGCCGGTAGCCTCCCTAAGGCCCACTGAATCTCAATTTGTCCTCCCGAAGAGACTGTCCCTATTGTAGGCCCATCCACAGTTCCCCCCTGGAAGACCCAGAGGCCTGAGTCGCCTTCCCCAAGACCCAGCCTTAATCTGGCCTCCCAGTAGAAACTACTCTCCTTCCCCAAGTCCCCGCCCCTACTATGACCCCTCCTCTAGAATCCTGGGAGCACCCAGAGGTGGGAATTGCCCACCTCAAGACCTCGCCCCCGCCACCGCCCAGATCCCTACTCTCAATGGAACTCCCTCCCGGCCTTTCCCTTCTGAAGGCCGCGATCCACAACACGCCCTCCGCCTGCCCCACACTACCACACCCCCATGGTGTCTGCACTCCGCCCACTTGGGCCCTTACTCCACCCCTTCTCCCAGACCTTCACTGACGGGGTGGACCTTTGCCGCTCGGTTCTGGGCTACGCGCTGCCGATGGCAGTTCCTGGGCCTGGTCACTGCCTCAACATTTCCATTTCGGTGCGTCCGCATCCCAGACACGGACGGAAGTCCCGGGAAACCACCTTCCCGCACTCCCGCCGCCCTCGCACCTGGATCCTGGACACTGCGGGCAGCGGGAGTGGCAGTGGAAGCGGCAGCGTCCCCTAGGGGGCGCCTGGCCTTGGATGGGAAATGCGTCGCTTTGCCCCCATCCTTCCCCCTGCCCCTCAAGACACCCAGAGCTCCACCCCTCTCCCTTTCTGCCTTCTAGTTTCTAGAGCCCCCTGTCCCTCCTCCCTGAGGCTCCAGAGACTCGCCCCTCTTCAGATTATTCGAGCAATAATCCAATGCAAACTCATTTCCTCTCCGCCTGAATAAAGTTGCCAGCTAGAGCACAAGTGGCTGCTTACTGGGGAAACAGGTGGGAAGGATAATTGCCAGAAAGTGATAGGTGTCTCATATCTGATCCTCAGGTCCTAGAGTTAGCGACTGATTCACACTAGCGTATAAATGACGAATGGCCTATATCCTGGAGCACTTGTCTCAGTAACATGGAATATTCAGGTGTCAGAAATGGGGGTTGGGGTCAGAAGAAGGGCTGACAAGGGCAGAAGTTATGTTCTCTCACTGTATGCCACCAGGAAGACTTGTATAGATGTCCCCTTCATCCTCCCCATTCTCCCAAATCCCAGTACTAGCCCTACAGCAAAGGACTGGACTCAGATTCAGGATTTGAGTTGTAATCACTAATCCTAGTCCTCCTCATCCACAGGCTGTAGAAGAGCCTGGGTTTCTTTACCTGGAAAACAGAGCAAGGTCCCTTTTTGTTCAATAGAGCAAGATTGATGGATGCCTCCTATATCAAGGCATTGTGCTATAATAGATCAAGTTCATTCCCTGACCTCAGGGAAAATGGAATGACATAAGAGAAGTATGTCACTGGAGAGTAGCAACCAGATGTCTTTTGGCTGCAAGAGACAAGTTCAGAGGCAGGCCGAGTGGCTCAGTTGGTTAAGAGCTTACTCAAGAGTGTGAGCTCTGAGCAACAGTGGTTCGATGTCCTGCCCGAGCTGAGCTGCTGCTGAGCTGCCAACAGATGGCAGGATGGCTCAGCTAAAAAAAAAGACAAGTTCAGCTCAAAGTGCCTTTAGCCAAGACAATGCTAAGCTTCAGGAATAACTGTATCTAGGTGCTTAAATGATGCTGGGAATCTATATCATTTTTTTCCTCGCAGTAGCAAAGATGGACCAGAAATTCCATGATTCCAGTGGGTAAATGGGCCTATTTCTCTGTCAAACCAGCAAAGGTTCCAGGGCTGACTCTCGCTGATCCAGCCTCATCATGAGCCCATCACCGAACCAATTGTGCCCAGGGGGATACTGTGCTCTCACTTGCCTGATCTGGGTTATGGGCTTTTGCCTGAAGACCCATGGTGGTGTCAGTTGCATCTGAACAACAGCGACTGAGGATGGGGGAGGGGTGGTCCCCCCGAAGAAAAGTCAGGTGCTGGAACCAGAAGGGGGAGAGGTATTGGCCAGGGAATGGAAATATATTGACTTTGGAGACTGGTGGTTAGGACCCTGATTCTGTAGCACATCCACCTGGGTTCACATCCCAGTTCTACCATTTACTCATTCTGTAACTTTGGGCATGTTGCCCAGTCCTCTGAGTCTCAGTTTCTTCATCTGTAAAATGGGGATTGTAATTGTTCCTCTCCTAGGGTTGTTGGGAGAATTAAATTAGTTCATGCAAGTTGTTCTGGTTATGCAGTGCTGTGTAATAACTTCAAATGCAATGATGTAAAACAATCATTATTAGCCTTCATGGTTCTGTGGTTTCCCTGGGCTCATCTGGGTTTTTGCTCAAGGTGTCTTATGCAGTTGCAGACAGAGGCTGGGGCTGGAGTTGCTTTAATGGCTTCCTCACACACACATCTATCTGGTGGTTCGTGCTGCCTTTTGCCTTGAACTTCAGCTGGGGCTATCGGTCAGAATAGCTACACATGGTCTCTCCCTGTGGCTTGAGCTTCCTCACAGTATGGTGGCTGGATTCCCAGGGCAAGTGTCCCAAGAAAGAGAACCAGTTGACAGTTGTCTCACCTTTGACGACCTAGTCTTGGAAGTCACATAGTGTCACCTGCTTTCTAGTCACTAAGGTGAGTAGCTAAAGCCAGCTCATACTTAAGGAGAGGCATCCTAGACTCTTCCTCCTAATGATAGGGATGTCAAATAAAGTGCTTGGAAAGCGCTTGGTACATAATTAACACTTAATAAATGTCGATGTCATCCATTATCATTGTTGATGATGTTACATTCTGTGTTTCTATAACAAGGATAAGTAGGCATTCAAAGAAGAAAAGTGACAGAAGCCTTGGAAGGCTCTCCAGGCAGATGACCAAGCTGTGGGGGAAGGACATTTCCAACAGGAGGCCTGGAGATTTCAGGTTCTAGTCGCGAGCCTGGAACAGAGTGTAGGAACTGGGGTCAGATCATGAAAGGCCTTGAACTCCAGGCAAAGGCAATTTTGACCTGATGATGAAGGCCAGGTTTACACAGGGGACTATCCACCAGACTGACACTTGCCTGCCACTTACAAGTAGGACTGAGTAGGGAGAGGCTGGAGGTGAGGAGCACCAGTGAGGACTTTGGGACAGGAAGAGGAAGATGGGCATAGGGGGATGAATGAGAGGAATTCAGAGGACTGACCCACAGGGCTGTCCTAAGGAGAGCAGGAGTGATTGTTTGAAAACTTCAAGAAGCACAGGTTGTTGTCAACCTCATTTTAGACCAGACCCTGGGAACCTTCACATATCTGCTCTGGGGCCCTGAGGTGAACTTGATGCTGCTGGTCTGGGGACCCCACTTTGAGTAGCTAGGGATCCAAAGACTTTTGTTAAAAGTAACATTTGCAGCTTTCTGGTTGACTTGCGGTCCACAGCCTCGCACCATGGACACCCGGAGGCAGGTGGTCAGCTTTGGACCAGGGCCCACCAAGCTGTCGTGGTCGGTATTGTTAGAGATCCTAAATGAATTATTAGATTACAAAGGTGTTGGGATTAGTGTTTTTGAAATGAGCCACAGGTCATCAGATTTTCCTAAGATTCTTAACAACACAGATAATCTTGTGCGGGGATTGCTAGCGGTTCCAGACAACCACAAGGTGATTTTTGTGCAAGGAGGTGTGTCTGGCCAGTTCAGTGCTGTCCCCTTAAACCTGAAAGCAGGAAGGTATGCCAACTATGTGGTGACAGGAGCTTGGTCAGCTAAAGCAGCAGAAGAAGCCAAGATGTTTGGAACAGTGAATATCATTCATCCTAAACTTGGGAGTTACACGAAAATTCTGGACCCAAGTGCCTAGACTCAGCCGGGACAACTCCTATGTGTATTATTGCACCAACGAGACTGTGCATGGCATGGAGTTTGACTTTACCCCTGATGTCAAGGGAGCAGTGCTGGTTTGCAACATGTCCTCAAACTTCCTATCCAAACCAGTGGACATTTCCAAGTTCGGTGTGAGTTTTGCTGGTGCACAGAAGAACACTGGCTCTGCAGGCGTCGCAGTGGTAATCATCCACGATGAGACCTGCTAGGGTTTGCCCTCAGAGAGTGCCCCTCGATCTTGGAGTACAAAGTGCAAGCCGGAAAGAGCTCCTTGTACTACACACCTTCCTGCTTCAGCATCTACATCATGGGCTTGGATCTGGAATGGATTAAGAATAACGGCGGTGCAGCAGCCTTGGAGAAGCTTATAAATCACAAATGATTTATGATATTATTGATAATTTTCAAGGATTCTATGTATGTCCAGTGGAGCTCCAGAATAGAAGCAAGATAAAATATTCCATTCTGCATTGGCAATGCCAAAGGAGACCATGCTTTAGAAAAAAAGATTTCTCGATAAAGCTCTTGAGCTCAATATGATCTCCTTGAAAGGGCATAGGTCTGTGGAAGGCATCCGGGACTCTCTGTATAATGCCATCACAATCAAGGATGTTCAGGAGCTGGCAACCTTCATGAATTTTTTGGAGATGCATCAGCTATGAACATATCCTCACCAATATATACTTTGCCCTTGAACATGTACAACATTTAAAGTAACTTAGCAATGGCTTCAAAAACTTAAACATGGTATTTTTCTCAAAGAAACATGCTTATTATAGATTCCCTCCCCCTCACTTCAAATAACAGCAAAAATCCACAGCTCTGCAAAGCTGGTGGGACTTAACAGACAACTTAATTTTGACTTGAACTGGAAGTATTTAAAATATCTTCCTTTAGGGCCGGCCGAGTGGCGAGTTGGTTAAGAGCTGGCTTAGGATGCCAGCTCTGAGCAGCAGGGCCCCGGTTCCGATTCCACAGGAGGGCCTGTGACACTGCCCTCTACAGCTAAGATGGTGAACAGCAGCTCGACCTGGAGCTGAGCTGCCGTGAGTCGCTGGCGATGGCGTAGACTGCAGCCCCTGCTGCAGTGGGCTGCCATAAGCTACCATGAGCGTGAGCGGCCCGCAGCCAGTGTGAGCTGCCAAGAGCCGCAGTGAGCAGCCATCCAGTGGCTGGCGACCCATCTGCCGCAGCTGGGAAGAGTGCAATGATCACAATACCAACATGGGCCAGTGAAGTGACGTCCTCCACAACTAGACTGAAGAACAAAAGGACAGCAACTTGTCTGTTCCCCTTTTCCCAATTCCCCAATATAATCTTTAAAAAAAATTAAAAATTAAAAAAATAAAATATCTTCCTTTAGTTTTTCTAGCGATTCCAGCTTATGTTGTCTTAGCTGCTACTTTTTCTAGCTAGATCTCAGTGTTCAAACTTGCCTGTGGACTTAATTATACAAAGTGCAGTTGTTTTTGGAGATGCGCAAACACGCAGCATAGAGGGTGGGTGGGGTCCACTGGATGCTGAATCTTGATCCTTTCCAAAATGACATCGGGGGGTCTCCTGGGTTCCTCAGCTGTTAATTCAAGTCAACATTGATCTGTAGTGTTTAGCAGTTCCAGGATGAAGGGCAAACTAGAGATCTTTCTTTATACCATTATTCTCATAAAGAGATAAAAGGGACATACTATATGTTTATTTAGTTAGGTCTGTTTTTAATAACAAATAGTTTATATCTTTGTGCATTTATATTTCTAATAATGTGGTTCTCAGTGGTATATGTAGAGACTCAGAATTTGTTAGAATCCTTGACCTTGTGCATTATAGCACCATATTTTCAACAGCTGTCTCTTCCCTTCCTCCTCCCTTTTTAAGCTGCTCCATAAGACTTAGAAGTTCCCCAATTTACTTTTATTTTCCTTTCAGTGACTAAAAGAGAAGGTTGGTTGGTTGGTTCTTTATATTTTAGTTATGCCAGTAAGCTAAAAATCTGTTAAACTCCCTTATCGTTTGTTCATTTGACAGTTCTCGTTGTAGTGTTTGATCAGAGTGATGCTGTGAGTTCTGGAAGATCCTTGCTGAAGAGTCTTTCCCCTATTGTTTATCAGTTGTCAGTATTTTATGTTGAATACATGATGGACATTTAAGTCCTAAAGCATCTAGAAATAATAATACTTGCGAGTTACAGCTTTAGGGTGCCCACTGGTTTCCTCCTGGCGCCAGTTATAAGGAAAGGGGGCACAGTTTCTCCTCATCTTGCCCAGGCAAATTCCCTTAGCAGTCAGAAGGACCTATAATTTCAAGACGAACTGTAATTCTAATCATTCCGAGAAGGAAAGCGGCAAGTCTGAGATGTTACAAATTTATAGCATAGAAAAGGACAGAGCAGAATTATAAACGAAATTAGGTTCAATGTTTTGCAACTGTAATAACAGCAGGCCAAGGCTTAAATAGAAGGTGCTTCTTGGTGGGGGGAATGGGAAGGCTGCAGCTCTTCCTTGGTCTCAGGGTATCTGCTCTTGCTGTTCCCACTGCCTGGAACCCCCTTTACCCTCTTATTATCTGTTCCATCCTCCACCCTTCAGATCTAGGCCAGTTGGCTTCTCAGGCTCTGTGAGACCCAGACCAGAGCCAGCCTCCCCATCATGCATTTCTGAGTCCTCTGGACCTCAGTGGGTGCTCAGTGAGAGGTCTGGGACCTTTCTGGCTGACCAGTGCTGGCTTCCCAGTGTCCAGCACGGAAACTGCATGGAGAAGAGGTGCTCTGTTATGGGCGGAACCACGCTCCCCCAAATTAATTTGAGTCTTAACTCCCAGGACCTCTCAGCATGTAACTGTATTTGGAAATAGACCTTTTATAGAAGTAATTAAGGTTAAATGAGATTAAATGGGTGGGCTGTTATCCAACATGATTGGTATCCTTATAAGAAGGGGAGATTAGGACACAGACACACAAAGGCACCCTGGAAGGACACAGAGAAGGTGGTCATCTACCAGCTAAGGAGAGAGGCCTCAGAAGAAATCAAACCTGCTTCATCTTGGACTTCCAGCCTCCAAAATTGTAAGAAAATAAATTTCTGTTGTTTAAGCCACCCAGTCTGTACTACTTTCTTATGGCAGCTGGAGCCAACTAATACAGGCTCCATAAATAATACTCCCACGATGCCCTGGGATTCTGCCATAGAGCATTTATTTAAATAGAAAGAGCCATCTCCATTCTTCTTTTCCATTAAAATCCCTCTATTCAAGTCAAGATGGGGTTGGGGAGGATGGGCCTCTCCCCAGCTCAAGGTATCAATTCTTGACTGTTTACCCCAAATACTCCACTCCTTTTGCCAGGGATTGCCTTGGGTATGGACCTGTGTCCGATTTCTAGCCAGGAAGGGAAGCTGCTGGGAGATAAGGCTTTGCAGGTTAGGATGTGATGTCTGGAGCTATGGCAGCCATCTAGAGACCATGAGAGGCAAAAACACCAGTTGGCAAAATGGAAGATGGGTTAAAAAGAAGAAAAAAGTGTTTTTTAAGTTCTTTAACCACCTGACTTCCAAACTTCAATGGGATGAGATAAATCTGTCCTGCTGCTGTCAAGGTTGTGGGGGAAACAAGTGTTCTTACTGTTCACTTACATGGCTGGCAGGGGTGCCATTGGGTACAAGCCTCCACGGAAGGGAATTTCAAAATATCTCTCTCCAAATTACAAACACATATTTTCTCTAACCCAGCAAGCCCAACTCTGGGAATTTATCCTAGAAAGCTGTGCACAAGATACTATGGCACATCCTGGTTATTCCCTGTTGTACAGGTTTAATACTAATAGCAAGTTGAGCGACAGCTCAGCATGTATTCAAAGGCATTAAATAAACTACGGGACAGTCATGCCACGGAGGACTCTTCAGCTATAAAAGGAATGAGGAGTCTTTAGATACCCATTTGGAATTACCTTCAAGATATTATGTGGCTCAAAGAGTAATGTACACTATCTAGGGTATAGTTTGCTTCCATTTGTGTAAAAGAAGAAACTTTAGAAAAGAATGTATCTGTGCATATGTTTGTAACATGAGCTATCTCTGGAAGGACCTAGAAGGCACCTGCTATGGTCTGAATGTCTGTCTCCCTAAAATTCTTATGTTGAATTCCTAACCCCCAAAGATGATAGCAGGAGGCGGGGCCTTTGGGAGGTCATAAGGTCATGAGTCTGGAGCCCTCAAGAATGTGATTAGTGCCCTTATAAAAGGGACCCCACAGAGATCCCTCACCCCTTCCATTATGTGAAGACACAGTGAGAAGTCGGCAATCTGTGACCCAGAAGAGAACCCTCACCAGAGCATGACCATGCTGTCAGCCTGACCTTGGACTTTTAGTCATCAGAACTGTAATATAGTAATCCAGTAAGTCCCCGACTTACAAATGAGTTCCATTCTGGGAGAAAGTCGGAATTGTTCGTAAGTCCAACAGAGTCTTATATACCTTTGACACTTCCTAGCAGTCCCCTCCACATCACCAGTGCTTTTCTTCTTGCTTCCGGACATCCTGGGCTCTGATTGAGCACTGTACTACTGTACACTATCGCACTGTACAGTAAGCACACAGCAGCACAACTGTGACAATATCCAGCAGACACGTGAGCTACTTCTGCGATTTGTTCGCATTTACGAATGTTCCTAAAGCCAGGTACATTCGTATCTGTGAAAGTTCGCAACTCGAATGTTTGTAAGTCGAGGACTTACTGTACCTTGGTTTGCAAGCATAATTCGTTCCAGAAACAAACTACTCATATTGCAAGACATTGTTCATTTACCATGTTAAAACGTATTAGAAATGTTTGCTTGTCTTGCAGAACACTCGCAAACCACGTTACTCGCAATCCAAGGTTTTACTGTAAATGTCTGTTATTTATAAGCCACGCTGTCTGTGATATTTTGTTACTGCAGCCCAAACAGACTGAGATACCTGGGTAAGCCCATCAGTGAGCTGGAAGCAGAGTGCTTCTCAGTGTGTTCCTTCCTAATTCGGTATCATACAAATATATATTTTAAAATAAAATCAATCAACCAGTGCCCTTGTTTAGGATGCAAAAACCAGTAGCTAGGTCCAGCCACAGTGCACACCCTTACCCGCTCAACCCCAAGTACAAACCCCACACTTGGCTTTCCTTACGTAATTTTAATCACAATCTGTGGGGTGGGGGGAGAGGCAGGTAAAGGGGGTACAGGCCGGCTCCTAGAGAGTGGTGGCTGGCTCCAGGCCCCGCTCTTGGAAGTACCGGTGGTAGAGGTGGGGGCGGGTTCGGGGGCCTTCATTGAAGTAGGATGTGATCCTCCCAAGTCCTGCCTGATCCTCTGTCGGCGAGTCCTCCCTGTGGGTAAGAGGTGGTGTCACTGACCATCTTGGGGCAGGGGAAGCTGGCAGCTCTCTCAGGGTGGGCTGAGTCCTGGCCTCCCTCCCTCCTTCCTCAGCACCTGCAGGACACCCACCAAGTAACGACTTCCGCCTCCTTCTCCAAGATGCTCTGGGCCGTGCGCCAACTGAACCGGACAAACTGAGGAAAGCCAAAGATGGGCTCCACATGCTTTCTCAACCACGCTTTTGTCTTGGGATCTAGGGAAAGGGTAGGGTAAGCAAAGGTGATGGCCCCTGAGCCCTGCCATCAAGTCCCAGGTCCTCACCGGCATCTGAGACCCAATCACGTCATCTTAGGCCTCCTCCTGAGTACCTGAGGCACCTCCTACTGTTTAAGACATCTTCTTGCCTCAGGACCTTGCACAGGCAGTTCCCCCCTCGAGGCTCTTCACCTGGCCAACAGTTGCTCAAGGTGCAGTTTAGAGAGACTGCCTCTGAGGCCATCTCCCTTGCCCACCAAGAACAACAGTCATTAAACCAGCATTTTGGACCATCAGGGTAACGCCCATCTCCCCCATGTAACCATAAGCTCAGTAGGGACAGAAAGGTCCTTGTTTGTCTTGCTCACAGCTATATCCTCAGGGCTTGGCCCTTCATGGCGTGTACCAGGTACTCAGTAAACACTGAATGTTGCTCAAACTATTTTTGGCCTGGACCTGGTTTCCTCACTTTGGTTTCACCTAAGTTCTAATCACAGACTTACTGTGTTACCCCACCCACGTGCACGTCCCTTCCTGGGCCTCAGAAGGACCAGTCACTCAAGGAACCCAGTCACTGAATCTTCAAATCTGCCCTCGTGTGTGTCAGGAGGGCACAATCATCTCCACTTCAGATAAGGAAACTGAGCCTCATAATGGGGAGAAAACGACGGATTTAAGCTGTGGCCAGTAGACATGAGCTGGAGCCCCTCACCCTGCCCCTTTCCCTTTAACAAATGGCCAGATGCCCACCATGGGTCTCAGTCCCTCACTGGGGCTCCAGAGAGACAACAGAGAGGAAGGGAGCCTGCCAGCTGTAATACGGCTCTACCACACAATAGCCATGAACAAGTGGCCTCTAGTCTGGGCCTCAGCCTCTTCTGCTGTGAAGTGAGCTGAGCAGAACAACTCTCAGGCCTGCCCTATCAGTGTTATCAGTGTTATCGCTGTCTCAGGACAGCTCCCAAAGCAGAGCCTACTGCCATCTGCTCACCATTGGGGTAGCCTGAGCCATAATCGATGTCCAGGTCCTGCAGCTTTTCCACAAACTGCCAGTTCTTCACGACCTGGTCGCGGGCCACCTGTGGGAAAGACATGCACTTAGGATCTCCCTCTCTCAAGGCAGTCACACCTGCTCCTTACCCAGAGGAATGCTGGGAGCCAGACATGGACAGCAAGGGGCTGACCTTGGCACAGATGCTGGCAGCACTGACCACGGGGTAGAGGGCATCTGCCTTGGCCTTGACCGTCACCTCAATGTTGGGAAAGCACTGCTGCAGCCGCTTCTGATATGTCTCTGGTAGCCCCACAGTGTCCACGAATACCTGCAGCAGTGACAGACATGTACTCATTCAACAAACATTGGAAAAAACAACTGAGCAAACGAGTCAGTCTCATAGCCTTTGTACTTGCTGTTCCCACTGCCTGGAATACTATTCTCTCAGCTCGTCCCTACACTGCATCTTTCTTAGGGGGTTGATCTCAAACATCACCTTCCAAAGAGGCTTTCCCTGGTCAAGCTGCACCCATTCTACATTTATTGAGCACCTACTGCATGCCATGGGACATGGCAGTGAACACAACAGACAAAAATCCATGTTCTCCTGGAGGGGAACACCCTGGTGAGGGCCACAGACAAGAAACAGGGTAAGTAATAAAGGATGGGGAGAATCGGAAGACGTTATCATTTTATTTATTTTTTTTTTAATTTTTTTTTAGCTGAACCATCCTGCCACCTGTTGGCAGCTCAGCGGCTGCTCAGCTCGGGCTGACTCGAACCGCTGTTGCTCAGAGCTCAAACTCTTGAGCGAGCTCTTAACCA
>NW_017731767.1:282511-285024 GCF_001890085.2 Hipposideros armiger | reverse complement strand
TCGCAGGCGACTCATAGGCAGCCCAGGTCCAGGTTGAGCTGTTGTTCAGCATCTTAGCTGTAGAGGGCAGTGTTACTGGCCCTCGTATGTGGGATCCGAACCGGGGCCCTCTGGCATCCCAAGCGAGTTCTTAACCATCGCGCCACTCGGCCGGCCCCAGGGCAGGTCATTCTGAGGTGGTGACATCTGAATAAAGGCTTGCAAGAGATGAGGGAACGAGCCATTTGGAGATCTGGAAAAGTGTTCTAGGCAAAGGAAACAGCCAATGCAAAGGCCCTGAGGTGGGATCGTGTCCAATATGCTGCACAGCAGTAGGGAGGCCCCATGGCTAGAGCAGAGAGAAGAGGTCAGGGAAGTTAACAGGGAAAGTGAGCTCCATAGCAGTTATTGTTCTCAGAAATCACCTTTATTTGCTTACCAGCTTACCATCCGTCTCTCCTGACATGGCCACGAACCCCTGAGGCCAGAGCCCTTGACAGTCTGCCCTAGTACTGCATCGCCAGCTTCACATTCCAGCCCTGGACCTCAGCCACCTCCTCAGCAAGGCCTCCCTTGTTCCATTCCTTTTTTCAAGTGTATTTGCCTTTGTCATTTTCTCAAAACAGCTCGTTCTTTGCCTCAGAGCACTTCATGCCATGCCAACTTGTTTCTATATTGTAATTTAATCTCATTCTCCTCCCTGTGACTCTGAGTTTTCCTAATTTAATTCTCACTGTGATCAGAAAATTGAATGTTGAAATTTACATTTCGAAAAGATGACTATCTGCTGCTGCTGTGTAGGGGAGGGGGGACCACAGAAGAGGATGGGGCAGGTGTCCAGGAGGTGAGGGTGCCCTGGGCTAGGACAGGCAGACAGACGTGTGATTTGTTCTGGACACTGAACCTTTAGAATACAGAGATTGGTGGGGGTGGGGCTAGGGGCCCCCCTATGGTCCTCAATGGGGCATACATTTGGGGTAGGAAAAGCAGTAGGAAGTCAACAGCAGTAACAAATATTCATGAGGTACTACAGATGTGTCTCACAGTGAATCGCCCACTGCACTCATACCTCCATTTTATCCCGAGGTGATCAAATGGGGGCAACCCAACAGTTAGCTCACCTGAGCGACATTCACGCCCTGGTCCAACGCATACTGCACCAGCCCAACAGCTGTATCATGGGACAGGGAGTTCAGGTTGTATTTGACCCTGCAGTGGGGGACAGAGCCCAGTCAACCCCATTCCAGCCACTGATCCCTTCCAGCCCATGCTGGCTGCCCCTCCACCATGCACCTACCCCCACCCCGCCCCGGGGACCCCTCACCGCCCAAGCATGCTGGTAGAGATGAGGTTCGGAGACAGCACGTCCAGTGCCCAGCCCACAAAGTCCCCGTCCTCCTCCATTTTCGCAAACAGCCTGTCCCGCTCGCTCTCCGACAGGGTCTTTGAGTCTGGGAGGTGGGAGAGAAGGAGAGTGGCTGGTTCTTCCAACTCCTGCTCTCTGTCTCTCTCCAGTTTGCACCCACCCCTGCACATTTCCAGGAACCCCTTTCCCAGACGTACACCTCGGGCTCACCTGCCACTTTCAGGGCCTCCAGATCTGTTAGGCGCGACAGGGGGCAATAACAGATGGCGTAGACCATGGGGCCTGGGGAAAGTGGGGGTCCAACCAGTGAGCCCGTGAAAGCCGCTATCCCTGTTTCATCATCACCGATTTTTTCGGTGCCATCACCACTATCACCATCCCCCACCCCGAATCCAGTACAATCCGGGCTCCCATTCCTGGACAATTCGCATCCCCCTTATCCTGCTCCTCCCACGCCCCGGCCCTGGGGGCGCACCCAGCACAGGGCCCCGGCCCGCTTCATCGACACCCAGGGCGCAGGGTTCCTTGCGGCACACCGCGGGCACAGGCGAGTTCAGGCGACAGCGGCCCGTATCGTCTCTCTCCAGCTCGCTGAGATCCATGTCACCTCGGCCGCCGCCACCAGCCACAGGAAAGAGGTCTGCAGGCGCAAACTAGCCGCGCGTTTGTCGTGGGCCCTTCGGCGGCTCCGCTCCCGGCCAATCAGAGCACAGGACACGCCCCCGACGCTCCCGACGCCGTTTACGGAGCCGAAGGCGTTGCCGTGCAGCTTTCTGGGAATTGTAGTTCCCGAGGCCCACAGCCTAGCTCTTAAGTTTTGGTAATGGGGTGGGTGAGAGGGGCCGCTTTCGAAGCTCCGCTCCGGGGTTTCTGGAGCTGGTCAGAGGAGAGGGAAATAAACGGGAAACTGAGGCCGGCCTTCGAGGACCCATCCAGTCAGGGCCTAGAAGATGAAATACCACTACACTCCCAGAATTCGGGGGTTCGCATCACTGGGTCCCCGTCCCCGTCCTGAACTCGAGGCCATTTGCACTCGTGATCTATGACACTCCGCATAGTCTAAGCTCCCTGGACTAGGTATCTCGGATCCCACTGGGCTCAGGACTTTGGAAATGGGGTCCCCCCAACTCCCTCTTTCTCAGTACCAGTACCTCATCTGCATCTCCAC
>NW_017731767.1:223206-282411 GCF_001890085.2 Hipposideros armiger | reverse complement strand
CTTCTTACCCCTCTCTCTCATTCCGGCTAAGCCTCCCCACCTCCTTTGAACCGAAGTCTGAGATCTCAAGACTTCAACAGACTCCTGCTCAGAGACTTTGCCCACTACGCAGGCTCATTCTCCCCATCTCTGGGTTCATGTCCTACCACTCCCCACCCCACACCCGCCCTTCTCTTTCTCTAGCCCCATCTTATTCACTGGTTGGTCTCAGCGGGGCTCACGTCGTCTGCCTGTGGGTCCGTGGCTTTCACCAAGCTCATGCCCCTTCCTCAGGGTCCCAACTCCTCCATCTCCGTTCGCCTCCCCCCCATCTTTCTTCCTTTCCCCCCGGATATCAGCGGGGCTCACATCTCCGGATTCAGCTCTCCCTCTCCTCACCACCCTCAAGCCCCAGGCTTAGGGCCCCAGTTCTTCCTTCCAGGTGCCAGCCTCCTATGCGCCCCCCACAGCCGTTTCTATCTTCCCGCCCATCCTGGGGACTTGCCAGCCCGCACCAGTCCCGCCTCCTCTAAGCCCATCTCTCACCCGGGCTCAGGGCCTCCAGTCGCAGTCGATGGGCTTGCAGGAGGAACAATCCCGTTGCCCGCAGGGCCGCACTTGCACCAGGTTCTCGCGGTCCATGAACACCGGGGCCGGCGCTGCGCCCAGCACCTCTCGGCTGCGCTCCTGCTTGCCCAGGTCGCAAAGACAGAGCCACTTTCCCCACGGGCCAAGGATCGAGTCCTCCACGTCTAGGGATGGAGGGCCAGGTGGTGGGGGGGAACCTACCTGCCAAGCTCTCCTCTAAGAGGGCAGGAGGATAAAGACACTAATAGCAACAGCTCATGTTTGCAGGGCTGTGCCTCTGTACCAGGCACCCTGCCATCGATAATCTAATTTAATCTTCTCATTAGTTCCCGGTGGGGAAACTGAGGCCTAGAAAGAGCAAGCCACCATTCCGAGGTCAGCATCTGGTGAGTGGCCCAGAGGAACTGCAAACTGACACTTCCCACCTATGCCAGCCTACCAAGTTGGGACTGTGGTACAACACCCTTGGTGCCCACCATCCGAAGCTGACTCTTGTCTTCAGAGATCATGAGCTTGTCCAGTGGCCACAGTGCCACCTGACCAGCAGTTCTGTCAAGTGGTAAATTAAATGACATAATTGACACTATAAAGGTACTTAAAGCCTCTGACGCTGTTAGTAGAACAAAAAACGAGCATGATCACTTTTAAAAGAAGCTACAACTTACTGAGCGCTTAACCACTCCCCTTTACAGGGTTCTTTTACCGACTTCTCCCTAAACCCCTACGAGACAGGTCCCAGCTCACTAAGCCTCCATTACACAAAACTCCCTGGCACACTCTTCCCCTAAAATCTTTGAATTTTTGGCATTTCTTGTCATGCCAGCTGTTGGTTACCTACCTTCTTCAGCCTGGCCTTCTCTGACTTCAGAAGCTGACCTACCCCCTTCTTTAAGCAGCTTACATGGTAGAGAGGATGTGAGCAGGACCCAAGCAAACAAATCCATAAACTCGTGGATAGGTGGTAGGAAGGGTGGAGATAGAGAAACCATGTAAGCTGCTTAAAGGCAGCTTCTCTGTTTCATTTTACAGATGAGAAAACTGAGCATCAGAGAAAAGTGACTATCCCAGTGCGAAGCTGGGAGGAGACTTGAAGTCCACGGAAGAGGGTCTGTTTGTAGCCAGCTGGCCAAACGGAGCAATGGGGCACCTTTCCGCGCCGTCACACCCGCGAAATGCAGTTACCTTTCCCCTGATGTTGCAGCTGCAGCTGCTCCCAGGTGTCGCCTTCGCCCCGGTCGCCGAAGTAATGGTAGTCGGGGGAGACTTGGGCAGGAGGAGTCGCCAGCAGCAGGAGCATCAGAGGCGGCAGTAGCAGCGCCTCTGGGCTTCGGGCCATGCCGGACTCCAACTGCCCCCGGCGCGCTCCGGGGCCGAACCCGGAGCGGGGTCCCAGTGGGCGGGCGCAGTGGGCGCTACCTGCGGCTGCACGTCTCCCGCAGCCCCCTCAGGCGCGTGGGCCCGGCAGGCTCCTCTCCTCCACCCCTGCAGTGGCAGTGGATCCGACCGCTCCGCCTGTCTACCCACCTCCCCCCACCCCCCGCCCTGCACGTCATGGTTCGGGCCGCACATAAAAGGCTCCGCGGCTCTACGCTTACTTGGTGCTGAGAAGCTGAGTCTGCGGGTCCCCAGGTCTGTGTGTCCCGCCCTTCCCCACGCAGGTAGGGACACCTGGAACGCACCCGGCTGGGGGGAGCCCTTAGGAGCCGCTTCGGCCCTCCCAAACTTCAGCGCTGGCCGCCTTTGTTTTCCACCCGCCGTGGTGGCCGCCTTTGTCCTTGGTGGGGGGAACTGAGGCTACAGCCTTGGAGTGCAGGCCGCATAGCCAGGATCCCCGCTCCCTGCTCGCGGGGGCTCCTTCAGGGGCGATGGGCCAGCGCCACCGCGCTCGGCGACAAGCTAATGGGGGGCCCCGCGGCAGCGGCCTGGCGGCTCTCGCTGGCCAGAGGGGCGGGTCTCCCGCGGTCTCAAGGCCGCACAGAGCCGGTACCGGGGAGGATGCGGGGCAGTGCCGCTGCCTCCGCCAATCTGACTCAGTCACCGGGCCCAGCACGCAACATGACCTTGGGAAGTGAGGACAAAAGGTTTTCCCGGGCGCTCTGACCGGGCCGGGGTTGCGGGGGGTCTCAGCTTTCAGTCATGGCGGCCGGTAACGCGCACATCGGAAAGCCAGCCCCGGACTTCCAGGCCACCGCCGTGGTGGAGGGCGCCTTCAAGGAGGTGAAGCTTTCCGACTACAGAGGTGAGGGCGGCCTGGAGCGGGTCCAGGTTGGGTGGCGCCCAGGCACTCGAGGCGCTGGGCCCTCACTCCTGTATTCCTGCCCTCTTCCTCAGGGAAATACGTGGTCCTCTTTTTCTACCCGTTGGACTTCACTTTTGTGTGCCCAACAGAGATCATCGCTTTCAGCGAACATGCCGAGGACTTCCGAAAGCTGGGCTGCGAGGTGCTGGGGGTCTCTGTGGACTCGCAGTTCACCCACCTGGCTTGGTATTAGCGGGGACCAGCAGGGAGGGAGGGTGCAGCGAAGCCTACCCCTGTACAGGGTCCGACCTGTGTGCTCTAGTGGCCATTGCTCAACTTCTGAGCCTCCCTTTCCAGTCTTGAAAATAATGGAAAAATGACGCCCAGGTCCTGAGCGATGATGACAGTAATTAGCATTTGGAAACTAGTTGCTTGGTACGGAGTTGCAAATGCTTTTTATCTCACTTAGAGCAAAGCAGCCTCCCTCCCAAGAACTATTTCAAGAAGGTGGCTACTCCAGTTCAAGGGAGTGAAGAGCTGGGCCCCAGGACACAGCTAGAGAAGAGGATGGGGACTCTGCCCCAAGGTGCCTGAGGCTGCCAGCACATGTGAATCCACTTTACTGGAACAGGCGCATTAGCTTAGTCTTCCCAGCTGTGGGAAACAGCCCCTGCACCTACTTCAGGGTGGGGTGGGTGGGACTCCCAGGGCCTTGCTCTAAAACCCCTTATCTCTTGTCTCCAGCACCCCCTCTCCAGCTCTTATCACACACAGGCCCACAGGGTGAGGACCCTGCTGTGCCAGGCATCCCATCCTGAGGTCCCAGCCCTGTTTCCTCCACCCCCAGGATTAACACCCCCCGGAAAGAAGGAGGCTTGGGCCCTCTGAACATCCCCCTCCTGGCTGATATAACCAGAAGCTTGTCCCACGATTATGGCGTGTTGAAGGAAGATGAGGGCATTGCCTACAGGTACCAGGGGGTCCTCAGGGGACACCTTCCATCCTCAGGGTGAGGGGACCACACTTGGGCGATGCCCTCCCTACCTCCAGCCCTGTGGCTGGCAGGGAGATGGTTCTCCCAGCTCCTCACTGTGAACCCTGATATCTTTAGGGGCCTCTTTATCATCGATGGCAAGGGTATCCTTCGCCAGATCACCATCAATGATTTGCCTGTGGGGCGCTCCGTGGATGAGGCTCTGAGGCTGGTCCAGGCCTTCCAGTACACAGATGAACATGGGGAAGGTGAGTGGGCACACTGCTCCTCTTTCTGTCACTCATGCGGACATTCACTGCCTGCTCTATCACCTGGGTGACAATGGATGTGAGGACCCCAAAGAAGATTCAGCTTAAGGCCTTGTCTGCAGGAAGTGTCTCGTCTGGTGGAGGAGATAACCCCAATATGAGGGTGGAGAGCTGGGAGGTAATAAAGATCTATAGAGAAGATCTTTGAGAAGGTTTGTGCTAAGGCAGGCTTGAATAATATTAGTTGGATCAGAGTGCTTTCTCGGGTGGAGGGCACAGCCTGATCAGTCTCTCAAAGTCCAGTATGGCTAGCGCAGAGGGAGAAAGATGGGGCTAAAGGGGCCAAAGAGAAATGAAAATATCAGCCACAAAATCCTGCACCTGGGCTTGGGGGCTTCCGTCAATATACAGTATGGTGTTGGGTCTGGACCACTTGGCTCTGGACTTTTTCTTCTGCAACTTGGACTCTTGCTTTGCCTCTCACTACTGCCCTACCTTGAATATGGGGCTGTAGCATCACCTGTGATTTCTTGTGTCTTCCCACAGTCTGTCCCGCTGGCTGGAAGCCAGGCAGTGACACAATCAAACCCAACGTATGTGACAGCAAGGAATACTTCTCCAAACACAACTAGGCTGGCAGACGGGTGCCAAGCTTGGGCTCTTGGTCTCCACTTGTGCCCCTACCTGGGTGCCCTGTGCTGGCCCTGGAAAGGCCAAACCTGCCCCTTCATGTTCCAGTCAGTGATCCTGGAAGGCTAGGCCATGGCCGTCTCATATTCCTAGCCAAGTGGTGAATGGTGAACCCCTCCCTGTAGCCCACCTAGCAGGGCATAGGCCTAGAGGTGACCAATAAAGTGTTAGGGACAAAAATGTGAGTCTGTTGGTGTGTTCTGTCCTGATGTCTCTCTCCTCCCTCCTTTCCTCCAGGCTCTGGCCTGGGAAACTGACACTGTAGTTACGTATCTTCACCACAAGGTGACAGTCTTACCTCATGCTCACCAGTTAACTCATGGTCACTGCTCACTCCTTGGCAAGAGAGCAGTTTTTTTTGGAGGGGGAGCTTTTTCCCCTTGCTGGGAGCAAGTTCCAGGATACCCCACAGGCAGTGCCCACTCCTTGCTATCAGCCAGGCTGGGTTCAAGTACCATTTAAGAGCTGTGATCCTCCCTGGCTTTCATCATCAGGAAAATGGGAATAAAAACAACCAACCCAGATTACCATGCACATTGAGATAAAGTGTGTGAAGCTCAGGGCCCAGTGAATGGTTACTACGATGGGCTTCTGGGCCTGGAAGAAGAGTTCAGTCTTATGGGAAAGAGGGTGGAGACCCAGCTGTGAGAGCAGAACCAAGAGTGGGGGGAGCTTGAGCTACATGCACAGTAGGCAAACTGCCCCACCGCAGGTTGGAAAGGTGATGGTTAGCCTGGGAAGCAGGGGTCAGGAGCAAGGTAATATTTCCAGGAGTGCAGTTTGATGCTGTGTGTGTCCAGGCAAGTGTCTTTGCCCCTCTGAGACCTCAGTTCCTTTCACAAAATAGGACAGACATGTTCATTTAATCCATAGAGTCATTATTAATATTGCTATCCAGTCTAATACCCTCCAAGGTCACTCATCTCAGCTTTGGAATTTTATCTACACTCATCCCCAAGGCCCTGTGTGGTCTTCCCTGACCTCATTTCCAGCTTCCTGGTTTACTCCATTCCAGGCACATTAGCTTCTTACTGTTCTTTAACAGGCTGATCTTGTTCTGGCCACAGGAACTTTGCATGCGCTATTCTCTGCCCAGACGGTGTTACCCAGGATTTTCTCAGAACCCGGCTTCTTTAAATCTGGTCTCATTAAAGGTCCACTTTCCCAACACATTCTCCAAAGCAGCTCATCTCCCCTGCCTCATCACTACCACTTTGACCTGTGTTTTCTCTTCCTAGAACTTACACCATCTCCGAATTATGTTTCCTTGTTTATTATCTGTCTGTCTGCTGTGATCCAGGCTGTGTGACCAGGGCCGTGTTCAGTTTATAAATGAATGAATGAAGTGTCCGTTCTGCCCACCCTGCCCGTTTGGTCTGGTTTCTCGGCCTGTGTTTTTCTCGGCTGTTATGGGGGCTTCCAGCTCCGAGGCCAGCCTGACCCCCTTGGGGAGCACCAACTGCCCTCCTACCCATCCCAGCTGCGGGGAAGGGAGCCCCGAGCGAGGGCGGCGGCTGCGCTGGGCGGCCTGAGCAGCCGTCCCGGCAGGACCAGACCTGGCAGTCGCCCCGCGCCCGGCCTGGCACCGTGAGGGAAACTGGCAGACGGGCACCGCCCTTCCTGGCGGTGGTGAGGGGGACCGCGGCAGCAAGGACACGCGGACTGCAGCAACCCCCCGCCCGGGTCAGGTCAGACAGCGTGGGTGCGGCGGGGCCTGGGCGCCAGCCAAAGGAGAGAGGCTCTGGGATGGCTCCCGGGGTCCAAGAGCGCGGCCCGCCCACCGTGGACACTCTGGACTCAGGCCTGGGGCTTTCCGGGCCCCAGCAGCCACCCGCCTGGGAAAATCCCGGCCTCCTTCCGGGCGCCGCGGCCTTGCCGGGCAGAGCGGGGGAGGGGATTCCCGGAATCTGCCCGGAGACCGCCGTCGCGTCATTGGGCAGAATCGGCCCATATATGGGCAGCGTTTCCGCTGCGTCAGCGGGGAAAGCCCCGGCGCGCGCCAGCGGACAGGGCTGCGCCTGCGCACTGCGCGTCTCGCCCGCGGCATCCTGCCCCCAAGTCCTGCGAGGCAGGGCCCGGTCCCCGCCCTGGGCTTTCCAGCCCCCGGGATCAGGGTACGCGAGGGTTGGACACCCGGGCTGGGGCTGTGAAATGTCTGGGCAGGGCTGGCGAGGGGACACAAATACCGGAGTGAGCCACAAACAGCAGCGGGGTGTGGGCAGCCCAGCACTCTCCTCCCTCCGCCCGCCCGCCCGGCTTCGAAAAAAAGACAACAGAAATTAATAAAGAACCATTTTTTTTTACTTAAATAGATTCAATAAAAAGTCAGAACAACAAACGCACACACACACACAAACACAGTTTAAAATAAACTCTTTAGAGATCAAGTGCGTGTTTCATCTCCACAGTACGGTGCAGAGGGGGGAGGAAGGGGGCCGGGCCCCTCCCCAGAGTCCCCGCGGGCTTGAGTACCGGGCGGCGGGGCCAGCTCCGCCGCAATCGCCCCCTCCTCCCCTCCCTGTTAAATACACAAATATATTATATTCAATATGAATCGAGTCTGTTTCCAGCAGAAAAAAAAAACATACAAAAAAACGTGGAAGGGGGGCTTGTAAACGTCGAGTTGGAAGGACTGGGCGCAGAGCGGGCGGGCAGGAGTCCAGTGTGGTTTTCGCCGCCCCCATGCCCCGGGGCAAGTGCCCACCGTCTGCCCCCTCGCCCCTTGGGAGGCGTGCGCCCAGCCGTCCAGGCTGGGGGGAATGTCCGTACGGGGATGGGGTGCTCAGAAGGCGTGTCCCTTGACCCCGAGCAGCAGCTGGCAGCCGTTGCTGACGTGAGTCATGACCTTCTGTTTGAGCTGGGCCACCTGCTCCCGGAGGAGGCCGGCAGTGCTCGAGAGCCCTGCGTTCTCCGCTTTGAGTGTCTTCACCTTGTCCTCTAGGCGCGCGATGCGCTCCAGCTTCCGCTTCCGGCACTTGGTGGCCGCCAGCCGGTTCCGCAGCCGCTTGCGCTCCACTTTGATGCGCTCCTGGTCTTCCATGTTGATGGGGGACACTGGCGGCGTGGCGTCGCGGCTGCGCGCCTCAGGCACGGTCTGAGGTTCCTCTTTGAAGGTGGAGGCGCCCCGGCCAAGGCCCAGCTGCGCCGGGTGACCGCCAGCGAAAGGCGGCGCGTGTGGGAGGTAGCTGATGGTGGCCGTCGGGTACGAGCTCCCGGTCCCGACGGCGGCCCCGGCGCCTCCGGAGGGCGCAGAGGCTGGGGAATAGCTGCTGAGGTTGGTGTAGACGGGAGGAGGCTCCGGGCCAGCGTAGACACCCCCGGGCCCCGCCGGGGGGCCCCCGCTGGCGCCCAGGGACACATTGGGGGGCGTCACGTGGTTCATCTTGTGCAGGTCGTCCAGGGCTTTAACAAAGCCGTCGGCGAAGCCCTCCTGTTCCTCGGTGACGCCGCCCCCTGCTCCTCCCGCACCTCCACTGCTGCCACCCCCTCGGGGGTAAAAGTACTGTCCCGGGGGCGTGGGCGTCGTCGTGATCACGCCGTTGCTGTTAGGGACGATCAGGCGCTCTAGCTCCGATGAGGCGAGCTTGAGCGACGCGCCTGTGTCCGAGCCCTGGCCGGAAAAGTAGCTGCCACCGCCGCTGCCCTCTGGGCCGGGGCCCCGTGTCCCGGGCGCTTTCAGACCTCGGTAGGGGTCGGCAAGGTTGAGTGCCAGGCTGGGTTTCAGGAGTTTGTAGTCGTGTAGAGAGAGGCCGCCCGGGGCCCGGCCGTATCCCGCCGCTGCGTATGAGTCGTCGTGGTAGAAGGGCTGTTCCATTTTAGTGCACATCCGGGCGGCCCGGGCGGTCTGGGGAGGTCCCTGCGGGGCCGCCCCGGGCCTCGCTGCTGCGAGCGGTGCTCTGTCCGCGGAGGTGGCTGGATTGAGTGTCTGGACGCGCAGTCCTGGGTACTGGCACCCGCCGGGAGAGGCCAGCCGGCCGCCTTGCGCGGAAGCTCTGTGCGGGTTCTCGAGCCTCTATACCCCTCTCTGGCGCGCTCGCTTTCTCCGTGTCGCTTCCCCCTGCTCCCCGTTGCCTGCTGGCTCGGATGCTGGCCTGCCGCGCTCAAGGTACCGGCCGCTCAGCCCGAGCCACACGCCTTTATACCACGGTTACCAGCTGCGGAAGTGCGCTGCGATTGGCCGTCGCGCGAGCCAGGCCCCCGCACCCCCCTCCTCGAGCGTGGGGAAGGGGAGGAGGCGGCTCGCGTCACTGTCAGGAAGCGCGTGTCCTTGTAAACAGCGGCCACGGGCTGGGTGGCTTGGCGATGCTGTAGGGGGAAGGGCTCAGGGGACCCCGGGACGCGCGAGGAAGGGGGTGCTCGGGCGGTCCGAGGAACACGGGGAGGGGTTCCAAGGAAGGCGATGATACCCCTTAAGTACTCAATGAGGGACACGAGGAACTGATACAGAGCATGTGTGTGTGTGTTTGGGGAGGGGGGTATCCCACGTTGTACACAGAAAGGCCTGAGGGACCCGGCATATCCAACAGGAGTTGGAAAGCTGAGAACACACTGGGAGACCCCATAAAAGAGAGACGGAAGGGTTAGCAGGGGGAGGGGTAAGAAGAGGCCTGACACAGGAATTGTGTGAAGGTCCCGAGTACAAGGGTTTGGGGGACTGGAATTTTCATGGGAGGGACTGAACCCAGGAATATTGAGGGGGAGAGATGAAAACGGTACACTGGGAGAGGCTTGAGGACCTATTAGGCAAGAAATGAGTAGAGGTCCTAGAGTCCATGGGAGAGACAGAGGGTCCCCATAAATGGAAAGGGGGGGACTGAAGGAATCTAGACATACAGAAAGTGAGTGAGAGGCCTGGGGTACACTGAGTCAGAGAAAGTATGTGGAGTAGAAGAGGGGGACACTGTCACAGTTGGGGGTCACTGGAGTAATCTGCGAAACCCTGATTAAGTAGAATTAGGGTCGGGGCACACTTTCAGGGCTGAGATGCCAATGACAGAGGGTCCCTGGTTGAGACATGAGGGAAGGAGAAGTCTGAGGATCCTGGGGACTTGGACTGCTGGATCTTCCATGATTGGCGCCCTCTCTTTTGAGTGACCACTAGGCTGAGGTCTTTGTATACTCGGCCATCTCAAAACCTTTCCCCAGTGACCCTGGGCTTGACCGACACCGTCTCAGCTCCTGGTGCCTGGACCCAGCCCGACGGCCCGGGCGCGGTCACCCAACCCCACTCCTTCCTTAGAAACAGGCCCAGGAAGAGCTCCGCGGCAGGAAGTGTGGCAACAGCCCTGGAGGAAGGAACCCGGCCCTGCCTCCGTCACTCGGATCCTACTGGACCGTGCGCCCCGCCCTGGGTCCCGCGGGGTTCTGTGCCTCGGAAGAGGAACCTGGGATCGCGACCACTGCGGAGGCCAGGGTACGCCGAACACACCCAGCCGCAGAGTCCTCCAGTCACTGTTCCCCCCGCCCAGCAATGGTTCAGCCCGCGGCGCCGGCAGACAATTTCCGAGCCAGGGAGTCCGGGGACGATTCCATTGGCCCGACCGCGGGGGTCGCATCTGAGAGCTGGGCCTGGTCGCTATGGCAACAGGCTAGAGTCCGCGCGCTGGCTGGGGGGCGGGGCGATCCCCGGGAGTCTCTCCCTGATACCCATATAAGGGCACAGGAAGGGGTGGGGCCAGCGCTGTCGCGGGGCCCGGAGCCAGGAGCCAGGAGCCAGGAGCCCGGGTATCTGCCAGGTCCCAGGGCACGCCCGGGCCCCCGGACGGCTAGTCCCGACCAGTCCCGGCTGCCGCCCCCGGGGCCCCCACGGCCGCCTGGCCCGGCCCCACCCAGTCGCTCTGGGGCGGTGTCCTGCTAGGCCCGGCCCGACCCAGCCCGGCAGGTCCCCGCCTGTCCGCGGGCCTGGGTCGGACTTCGCCCCCGGCCCGACGGGGCGCGGAGAGGGCGGGTCAGTGCCTCCAGGCGCCCCCGGCGCCTGGGCGGGCTGGCAAGGCTGCCTCCTCCCTCGGGCGGGGTACCTTCCTTTCTGCCAGGAGATGTGGGGCTCCTCCCCACAAACACCCTTAGGAGCTGGGGTGCCCCCTCCCTCACTCATGTGAGCAAGCGCCCCTACTCGTTTTGTCTGGGGGTTCCGTCAACCATTCAGAATACCTGGGAGGGGTTCCCTCCGTCCCCAGGGTATCCTGGTCATCTGAGGGCTCCCCTTCCCTCCAGTCAGAAGGGATCTGAAAATCCAAGGGGAGAATCTGGGGAAACCCAGTAAGCCCCTTCCCCAGTAAGGACAGGGTGGATGTTTAGATGGTGAGGTTTCTAGTTAGACTTAAGGTGGGACTTCCAAGCAGTTAGGATGAGCCACTAGAACAAGAGGTGAGCAGCTCAGTCTCTCTTTCTGAGAGGCCTGTATCTTTTGGAATGATGGAAGCTTCTTTAGGGTAGAGGCTGAAGATGGAGTTAGCCATTAGCCAGCTTTTGTACAGCAGGCACAGAGCTCACCAAGAGAGGGGGAGAGAAGGAAAACGAAAGAAGTGAAAGAGAAACTGAGCTATGTGTGGGTAGGGGGAAGTCCAGCAGAGCAGTAGTTCTTGGGAGGAAGGTCCCATGAGAAGCTGGGGGCATCCCTGTCTTTGGTCTTTGGAGGTCCTTGTGACCCTTGGGTGCCCCCACCCCTCCTCCCCTTGTTTGAACTGCTCCCCTACCCCGCCCCAGGCTCAAGGGAGATTCCAGCGGGCTGCTGAGTCTGGCCGGCAAGCTGCCAAGGCCTATGTCTCCCGCCCATGCTAATAACTGCAGCTGACATCTGGCCTGGGCCCTGCGGGGGTGCAGTAAGCAAGGTTGGGGGGCTGGGCAGGTCTGGCCAGAGGGCAGCACCTCACGAAGCCAAACTGTAGGTCCCACAGGCCAGAAGGCCACAGTGAGTCAGCCCTGGCCAGTGCTGATGCTGGTCAGACCAGGGGAGTCTTGGAGAGAGGTGAGGCCAGCCCAGAGAGGATCGAGATGGAGGGCAAGGACTCAGCAAGGAAAAGTGGGTGTATGGAGGCGGGGGTCAGGGCAGGGAGAGTTGGCCAGAGAGACAAACCCGGGGCAAGGTTAACGTCATGCAGACAGACAGCAAGATTCAGACACTTAAGATAGGCAGACAGACTGAGAAATAATAATTATTATTTTAATAGCTAACACTTATATGGCTCTTACCATGGGCCAGGCACTCTTCTAAGTGGTTTACGTAGATAACTCTGCCTGCTTCCAACTACCCAGAGAAATGCATGCTATGTATCCCCATTTAACAGACAGGAAAACTGAGGCACAGGAAGGTAAAGAACTTGTCTGATGGCCCACAGTTGTAAGTGCTGGAGTTGAGATATAACCCTAGCTGTCTAGCCCCAGAGCATTAGCCACTACACTGTGGATAATCACAGGCAGAGAGGCTTTTATGCAGTACCAACTGTATGCCAAGCTCTGCAGACCCTTTCATGAAGGGTCTCCTTTAATCTGGAGAGCAATGGAGTTAGGAACAGGATGGAAAGGTGCTGGTGAGTGAGGGGCCAGCCCAGCATGTTGGAGTGGGGTTGGGTCGCTCCATGCACTCTGCATGGGTGTTTGAACAGGGGGTGGGGATCAGGCCAGCAAGGGAGGGCGGGGGCCCAGCTGAGCTGGTACAGCCGGTTCCAGGCCCCTGCCAGTCTCACCCTTGTGGCCTGGGCACCACCCCCTCACGCCGCCCCAGTGGCGCCAAGGGCCCCATGAAGAGGGTGTGAGGATAGCCCCCTCCCCCGCCTGGCCTGGGTGTCCAGATTGGCAGCTGAGGACTGCCCAGCCCCTGGGCTCCAGACCAGCATCTGTAGGAAGACTCTGTGCCCAGGCTTCCTCCACACCCAGGGGCCCAGGGTATGGGGGAGGTGGGGGGACAGGATAAGGGGGAAGTTCACCCACCCCCACCCACGGGTCTCTCTGGGGCTTTTGGCCTTAACATGAGGGACTTCTCCTTCTTATAAATAGCCTGGTGACCCTCCTCCCCCTGGCCCCACTGACCAGTGGGGCCCTCACCAGGAAACTGGGCTGGGGGCTGTGTGTGAGTCAGCCGGTGGGCAGGCCAGGGCGAGAACCCACAAGTCATAGCACCCAACATCCCGCGTCCCTGCCCCTGGGTGTGGACAGGCAGCTGGGCAGGAAAAGGCTGAGAATCACAGAGGCCCTCCCCCAGGAACCCTTGGCCTGCCAGCTCCCTCCCTCCCCCCACCTCTGTGGTTGGGGGGTCCCTCACCCCTCTGCTGGAGAGGAAGCTGCTGGGTTTTCTTGGAAGCAGGAAGGAGACGCTGTCTCCTCAGGTGACTCAGCTGGGCATGAGGGGAGTTTCCCACAAAACTGCTTCTGTCCCCCATACACACTGCTGGTGAGGTCTTGGGGGACCTGAGTCTGGCTGAGATTCTGTGTGCCCCCTTTACAGGGGATATGCTGAGAAAACAGGACCACAGCCCACCAGGGACTGAGGCAGCTGAGTTGGACCTATGGGAAATGACAAAGAGCAGTGAGGGAGGAAAGTGGGGGACAATGTTTGGAGAGAGGAAGTGCTGGGATCTCTGAAGGGGACAGAGACAGGCTGGGAAGCCTAGAGCCCCACAGCACCTGAGCAGGGTCCAGGAGTGCATGTGTCTGGTTGGCTGTGGATTTGTGTGTGTCTTGCTTGTTAGGGCATGTGAGTGTGTGTGAGGCCTGTCTCCTCAGTACATTTGTCTGTGTGTTGGCCTAACCCTGCGGGGGGATATAGGGCCTGTTTTGTGTGTGGGGATGGGATGGGGTGCAGGGTGGTGGTGGTGAGTGTGTGCGTATGGTCTATGGAATAGGTTACATGTAGCTGGTCTATATGCATGTGTTGTTTTGGAGTTCATATGGCTAACCTATTCATGTCTGGTGTGTATGTGTGTTTGTGTGTGAGGTCCATGGCTTGCCTGTGTGAGGTCTGGGTGTGTGTGAGCTCTGTGGCTGGTGTGTGTGTGTGTGTGTGTGTGTGTGTGTGTGTGTCTGTATGAGGTGTCTGTGTCACTGTTTATGAATGTCTGGCTATGGCCTGTCTGTGGTTGGTCTATGTGTGTGTGTGCAGGCGCACATGTGCCAGGATGTCTGTGCCAATGTGTTTAGGAATGTACTACTGTGGCCTGCCCATGCCTCTCTGTACTGGATGTGACTGGTCAGATCATATGTGTGAATATGTCAGTTTGTCTGCTTGCATTTGTCCCATCTGTTGGTGGGTCTGACATGTGAGTGTTACCAGTGTGGTAGTGTGTATCTGTAAGTCTTGGTGTCCCTTGGAGCCTTCTGAGTGTGTGCAACTGTTGGGGGGGGAAGCCTCTTTTGTCATGGTGTGTACGTGTCCTCTCCAACCATCTCATCATAGGTTTATGTTTTTCTCTTTTACCTCTGAGTATCTTTCTGAGTTGGTGAATTTGCTAGTGTGTGTGTGCGCGCGCGTGCTTTCTCTTGTGTGTCAGGATCTGACAGTGTGTGCCTGAACATGTCTTATGAAGCTCTTGAGGTGCTTGAGCTGAAAGTGACTGTCCCTTCTCTGAGTCTGTCAACATGCATGCATTGCTGCTCGTATCTAACGCACAATCATCTCTGTATGTGTGTTTCTGGCCTGTCACATTTGTCTCAGGGTGCATGTAACCATGCTACTTTGGTCAGCCAGGCTCTGTGCTCACCTGAATGTCTCTCTGTGCTTGTGTTTGGCAGTGTGTCCATCTTGTCTGTATGCCCAGTTGATTTATCTGTGTCACACACATTCTGCCTGCATGCTTCTGGCCTGTTGATGGCTTGGGTGTTTGGCAGCATTTTGGTCTTGTTCCTGAGTCTGCCTGGTCACTGACTATGTCTGTGTGACAGCCATTGCTGGGTTGTTTTGCCCAGATGTGTGTTTGATCCTGTCAGTGTGTCCCAAGTTGGTAGTCTCTCTGTGGCCAGAGTGACAGGGGTTTGTATGTCTGGACTGGCTTTCTCAGGGTGACTGTGTATGTGTATACTCCCTGCCACCCCCCCAAGTCTGGCCACCCTGGTCCATGTTTACTCTGCCCCCAGCTGACTTCTGCCCTGCCCCGGGAGGGGCTGACCCTCCCATCTGGTCTGTCCAGCCTGCTGGCTGTCCACAGGATGTTCCCGAGACACTGTCTCCGCCAACATCCCCTCCCTCGGGCCACCCTCAGGTCAGGACCCAGGCGTCCAGGGCAGCAGGGGGTGGGGCCCCAGCGTGGGGGCCCTGTAAGGGCCCGGGAATGAGGGTGGGGGGCGGGGAGGCGACGGGCCCAACAGGTTCCGCCTCATTCCTGCTCCGCCTCTCACTTCCTGGGTGCCCGCAGTGTGGGGGGGCAGGGGTGTACGGGATGAACCCCAAGGCCTCGGAGCGCCTGGGTGGGGCACTGGGCTAGCTAGCAAGGACTCGCTCCTGTTGGGCACTCTAACACGCAGGCCTAGGAGACAGGAAGAGCCTGGATCCTATTGCGTACCAAGCCCCTCAGCTGCTTCTGTGCCCAGCTCTGGATGCAAAACGTCCCATCCATTCATTATTCACCTAATCCCCACAACGCCACAATGAACGGGACATAATTATCCCCCATTTCCAGATAGGAAAACTGAGACTCAGACAGCAGTAAGAGCAGAGGTAGGATTTGAACCCAGCTCTGTGTGCTACCCAAGACCCCCCCAGTCGCTTTCCCTTCCCTCTGTAAAAATGGTACATATGGGGTGGAATATGAACCCAGGCCCCCAGGAGGCCCTGCTCAAGGGGGCACCCAGCCTGCTCTGAGTCAAAAGGGGCCCCTGGATGAAATGAATAAGAAAACGGCTTTAACCGTTTCATCGCCAAGAAGGGCTGTGCCAAAACTTCCTGTGGGCTGTGGGGGGAGGGGCTGGGGTCTGGGTTCCCGGAGGCCAGGGATGGGGGAACGCCTTTAGTGACCTCGGCGAGGACCAGGTAAGGGAACCCCTCCACCGGAGCACGGGGTCCCCAGAACTTAGTTCTCGGTCGCCCTGCCTGAAGGGGGGTCTGCGAGTCCACAGACCCCTCCCCAGGGGCCTGAGTCACACAGGGGGAAAGCCGCGAAGGGTGAGTCACAGGGGCGGAGAAGGGGGAGCGGGGTAGGCTGCGGCCAGGGGACCCCCGGGCTGGCCTGAGTCACGCACACTCCGGCCTCGCTGACCCCAGCCCTCTTCCCCGGAGACCAGGAGAGGGAAGCGCATTGTCTGCAGACGACGGAGCTGGAGGAAGAGCAGGAGACGAGTGGAGAAGGCACGCGCCAGGCAGCGCGGGAAGCCCTGGTTCCCATGGTAACGGAGGGGGGTCTCTCAGTTCAATGGGGGAGTTCCTCCCTTGGCAGGGACGGCCCCCAGACGCCGGGGAAGCCCCCGCGCGCAGCGTAGAGGGGCCACAAGTTTCAGGTTGGGCAGGAAGGGGTTAACGGCAGCCCCCTCCCAGGTTTCACCCGCGCTCCAAGGCCTGGGTGGGGGGAGACTGTGCTCTGTGCGCCCTTGCGCGCTCCGCCCCCGCGGCCGCCCACACACACGCGCACGCAGCTAGCACATCCCCTGCTCCCCGCGTTTGCAAGCACGACCGCGTCGGGCTCCACGCACGCAGTGACCCCCATCCTGTCTCACGTCACGCACGACGCACGCGCCCCCGCAGTGCGGGGAGGGGCCCTTCCAGCATAGAACAGCAGGGTGCAGGGCGCCTAACACGCCTGCGCACATCACTGCCTCTGTTTAGTGCTCTGCCCCGTGACTGACACCGCCCCCCCCACACACACACAATGTCACAAACTCTCCAACTACCAAGTGTCACACGAACACAGGATACATCTGCCACACGTTGGTACAACCTTCACTAGTCCAGCCAGTCCTGCAGCGATTGCGGACAGAGTCACATGGACATACACAGAGACACAGAGTTACAGACACACCTATCACACACCATTTGTGGTAGGGACACAGACAGGGCCATCTTCATATACTGGTGGCATACACGGACACTCCGATAGAGTCACACCATTATCATCAAGACAAAGTAAGGCAAAGCCTTGGACGTCAAGATACATGATGTCGGGCCGGCCAAGTGGCGCGATGGTTAAGAACTGGCTTGGGACGCCAGAGGCCCCGGTTCGGATCCCACATATGAGGGCCAGTGACACTGCCCTCCACAGCTAAGATGCTGAACAACAGCTCAACCTGGAGCTGGGCTGCTGTGAGTCGCCGGCGACGGCGTAGGCTGCAGCCCCTGTGGCAGTGGGTTGCCATGGGCTGCCGTGTGTGGCCAGCAGCCAGCGTGAGCGGCCAGCAGCCGCAGTGAGCGGCCGTCCAGAAGCCGGCGACTGATGTGCCTCACCCAGGAAGAGCGCAATGATGGTGCCAACTTGGGCCAGTGAAGCAACCTCCTCCACATCTAGACTGAAGAACAACAACAACAAAAAAACAACAGCAACTTGTCTGTTCCCCTTCCCCCAATTCCCCAGCGCTGTTCCCATCCCCCAAAATCCCCAATAAAAATCTTTAAAAAAAAAAAAAGATACATGATGTCATGCTTTCACACGGTCATCACAAAAGGAGCTCATGAAGTAAACTAGAGTCACAGAGACAAACCCAAAGGCCACAAACAGACATCCATATTGTCAAGGGTATATGGACAAACCAAGAACACGTGACAGGGTCATACTATCACAGAAACACACATGATGGAGAGAAAGTAGGACAGTCACACAGAAACACAACCTAAAGCCACATGGAGGTGCTTGTTGTCACACACTTCTCTCACACAAAGGATGATGGATATAAACACAAAGCAAGGTCTTAAATAGACCTTGTGCCCCAGTCCCTGACAGCCCCCCCACACACACCACCAAATCACACAGTCTGTTACATAAATTCCCAGGGCTCCAAGACACACCAAGACAGGTGGATACAGACATACACACCTATGTGCACACAATCAGACAAAAATGTGAGCACACTTCATAAGGACTCAGACACACTGACAAAGGATGGTGGATAGGATGGGAGTTCCTGGAAGGATGTCAGTGTCTGGAGTGCAGCGGGCCTGTATGTGGTGTGGTGTCCACCCTATGGCTGTGGTCAGCCCTGGGGGAGGGGCACCATCCTCCAATTGTGTGAACCCAGGGTCCCCATCCCAACCCTCATGACTGGGTCTCTGCCCAGATGTGAAAGCCAGAGGGTGTGGGCCGGGGTCCAGCTGTGGCCACAGGGAGGGGTTGAGTCACCCACTTCCCAGCAATACTACCAAGGCCGGGCCCAACTGTTCCTGGAAACAGACAGGAGGGGTTGGGGTCCCCAAACCAGCTGGGGACTGCTGGCCCAGACCTGCTCTCTATGTCCCAACAAAAAGAGAGCCTCCAGACCATCCCCCAAACCTTGGAGCTCCTTCCACCAAAAAAGGGAGTTTGCATCCTTCCCCCAAATATAGGGTCCCTGCGGGCTTGTGACCTCTTTCATTGAATGGAACGTACCTGGATCCCCAACAGTGTGACTCTCTGCATCCCATAATAGATTACTGCTCTTTGCCAAAATGGAAGCTCCTTTCACCCCAAAAATGAGATTCCTGACGCTTCAAATGGAGGGCTGTGGCTCCTCCTCCAAATTGAGGGCACCTGGACCTTTCCTTAAATATGGGGATTCCAGTCACTGCATATCTAGAATGCCCATCATATCACATCAACAATAGAACAATTCATGTCTATGCTCCCAATATTTGGATTCCCAGATTCCTCCTAAATATCAAGATCCCTGTGGTTTTTGCAAACATTGGGGACCCCACTCCAAATGTTTGGTGATCCCAGCATGTCCCCCAACCAGGCCCTCTCACAAATATTGCCCCCCCCCCCAACACACACACCTTGTTCAGGTACAGCCCTAGTTTCTGGCTCACCTTACACTTCTACCTAGGACCAGAATGGCCCCGTTTCCCCTTATTGGCAGCACCCTCTCATCCGGCGGGTGCGGGATTGAGGAGCCAGCGGCAATGGTTTCCACGCCCGCCTGCCGGAAGGCAGCCCAGTCCGGAAGCCAGCACTACCGGCCGGCCCTTGTCCCCTTCCCCTTTACTCCCTCCTCCCACCCAGCTCCCAGGGGCTAGAGGCTGAAAACAACGTGGGAAGGGGATGTGAGGGTGTAGACGAGCCTCCGAGGCCCCTACGTGCGTGCGTGCATGCGGCTGCGCAGCTGAGTGGGTTGTAACCGGGTGTCGGGTGGTAGAGTGATTGTGTTCTTGAGAAGCGGCTTGGGACTGTCCTGCTTAACCCGCTCCGGGGCAGGGTCGCGGGAGACAGACTCTAGATTGGAGGGGGCAGCGCCCCTCCCTTCAGACCTAGACCCACCCCCAATGCAGAGCCCGCCCCCTCTCCGGGTATTGCTAACAACCTCTAATTACTCTTCATTGCGTCGCCCTCACCGCGGGGGAGGGGCTGCCGGGGAACTCAGGCATCAAAGGGCGCGGGGCCTGGGCTTTACCCCTCCCTCTAAAGCCAGGTCTACCCAGAACCTCTGTTTCCTCGCCTGCGAGCCGGGAATTAAAACACTTGAGTCCTGAGGAGATTTCAACTGCCAATATGTTTAAATCGCTTAGCGCAGGAACTGCATACTGTAGGCACTCAATAAAAGGTAACTGCGATTATATTGTTTAACTGCTCTTGTTATCAGTTTCCTTTGAGCCCCCTCCATTATCCCAGCGGAATCAGACTAGATCTACCCACTTCCCACTAGGCCGCGTTCCTGCGGTCCGAGCGCCCCCTGGTGGGCCGCGGGGACTTGGTCCTGAGTTCTGAGACCCTGGCTCTGGGTTCGGGGAGATAAAGCACAGTGAAAGTTCAGTGGAGGACGGATCCAGGGTGGGCAAGTGTGTCTATCACCCAGGACGTGTGTGTCTGGCAGAGTCATCTTGCCCTCAACCTAGGACCACATCCATGACCCCCTATTTATCCCGGGGCAAGACTCCCAAATCACCTCCATCAGGAAGAACCCTTTGACATCACCCTTCTAAGTCCATAGAATGTATTACGGCCTGCACCTCCCTCGAGCAGATAAAGGCTCTGATCATACGGTAGCTAGAGAGCAGAATTTCTTTCAGCCCAAGGTAAGGTACGTGAATGTGCGTGTATACCAGGTGGGGTAGTTCCAACTGGGATGCTGAGGTCTCCCCAACCCACAAAAGAGAGGGGGGGCGGGGGGGGAAGAGAGATGAACAAGTCTGGCCCAGACTGACCCCTAGCGGCAGGGCGAGTACCCGAACGCTGCCCGGATCCAAGATGGCAGCACTGGAGGCCTGAGCAGGCGCCCGGAGATCACGTGACTAGGGCGGGGCCTGCGCCTAGCGGGGCGGGCGCGGGGCGGCGCTCTAGGCCAAGCGGGAGGTCGCAGCTGCGGGCGCTCGCTGGTGGCGGATCGGAAGGAGGCTGTGGTGGCGGGGCTCCGCGACTGGGGTCGAATCTGATCGGGAGCCATGAGCGTGGACAAGGCCGAGCTATGCGGGTCTCTGCTCACCTGGGTAGGTTGGGGGCGGGGTCAGGGACAGGTGTGCGCCCACTTTTTTTATCCCAGGAGCCCCCGGCCTTGGCTCGGTCCACTTTTCGGTCCTGGGATTGGGAGGAGGAAGGGGGTCGTCGGGCTGCGGGGCCGTTGGACTTTGGCCTGAGCACCCGCCCCGTCACGTGGCAGGTCTGCGTGGAAAGAACAGGTGAGACCCCGCCCCTTTGTGGCTGGGTCACGTGGGGGCGAGGGCACAGGTGAGCTGGCCTGTTGACGCAGGTCCTGTGGGGACCAGGCGACTCGGTTCCTGGCCTGGTCGCGCGGGGTTAGTCGGACAGAGGTGAAGTGAGGCCACGCCCCCTCAGGTCCCAGGTGAGCAGAGGCCACTCCCCCATGGAGTTGGCTTGCAGCAGCAATGGGCCAGCTCCAGTCCTACAGTGGGAAGTTCCTGGTGACCGGAAAAGTTCACGAAAGGGTGGTGGCTCAGTGGTCCCAGGCCCTGACCCTGCCCATTGGTCTTTCCTCTCCCCCACAGTTGCAGACGTTCCACATCCCGTCCCCCTGTACCGGCCCCCAGGAGCTGAGCAGTGGCCTGGCCATAGCCTATGTGCTGAACCAGATGTGAGTGGAGCTGAGGGGAGGGTCCCAAAATGGTCCCCCAGCAGCTCATCCCACCTTTTCACCCCCAGAGATTCTTCCTGGTTCAACGAGGCGTGGCTCCAGCGCATCTCAGAGGACGCAGGTTCCAACTGGAGGCTGAAGGTGACAGGTGGACTCTACTGGGGGACAGACTGGTGAAGAGATGATTAGGGAAGGGTCAGCTAGACATGTCCTGGATGATGGTTGAGCTACACATATGACCTGGGTAATGGACAGACAGACTTGGCCAGGAAGAGGGATAGATGTCTGGTGATCAGCCAACTATTTATTCTTTCATTCACCTGTCGAGCAGGCCTGGGTGTGCAGTAACAGACAAAAACCTGTATGCACAAACATAAACGTTGACTTCCAATGGCGATAAATTATATGAAGATAATAAAAGCTGGGCCATGAGAGAGCAACTGAGGGTTAGTGAGTGGTTACTCCAGATAGGCTGATCTGCATGTGAGATTTGGAGGAATGGTATTCCAGGCATAGGGAACAGCAAATACAAAGGCCTGAGTTGGAAATAAGCTTGATGTGATCGAGAAATGTCAGAGAGGTCAGAACAGAAAGCAAGGGGGTTAGGAATGGTAGATGAGGTCATCAGGGGCCTGGCAGGCCCCGGCAGGGAGGTGGATTCTATTTTAAGTGCTGTGCAAAGTCAAGGAAAGGTTTTAGCAGACGAAAGACTTGGGCTTGAAAAAGCTCCCCCTGGTTACTTGAAGAGGAATGGAGGGTAGGCAGCAAGAGTGGAAGCTGAGATTAGGGAGAGATGACAGTGGCTAGGGCCAATGGGTGGTAGGGCAGGTGGTGAGAAGTGATTGGATTTGGGGGACATGTGAACAAGATGAGCAGGTGGACAAAAAGAGCAGGCAGCCAGACAGATTAGGCTTAGGAGAGAGGACATTCAGACAGAGAATGGGGCCAAATGGGATGAGGCAACCAGGGATTGGCAAGGGAGGTGGGGGAAAAAAAGACGGGGCAGACAGATTCAGAGTGAGGGCTGCTTGGCCCCTTCTGAGGGGCCTCGGGGACCCTGGACACAGCTCCTTCTCTCTCCTCAGGTCAGCAATCTGAAGACGATCTTACAGAGCTTGGTGGAGTATTCCCAGGATGTGAGTAACTGTAAAGGGATTTAGGGGTTTGCGTTGGGAGGAGAAGGAGAAGGAGGGTCTGTGAGCCCCTGACACCCACCTACCCACCCCTCCCGCTGCCCATCCTCAGGTCCTGGGACATCCCATTTCGGAGCAGCACCTCCCAGACGTGAGCCTCATTGGCGAGTTCTCAGACCCTGGAGAGCTTGGCAAGCTGCTTCAGCTGGTGCTGGGCTGTGCCATCAGTTGCGAGAAAAAGCAGGGTATGGGAGGTTAGGGGGCTCACAGGGGAAGACCTGAGGAAATCCTCTTCCCCAAGTCTCAGTCTCCTCAACCTTGATCCCCAGAGCACATCCAGAGAATCATGACACTGGAGGAATCAGTTCAACACGTGGTGATGGAAGCCATCCAGGAGGTAGGTGGGGGTGCCCAATGTGGCAAGGAGCTGCAGGGGAGGGGACATCTCCAAGGCAGAGGCTCTGCCCTGGTAAGGCCTGGACTTTGTCTGGAACTTAGCTGGCCAGATTTCCCTATATCATGTGTCTGCCAGCTCCTCCCAGCTCTAAGTTACAATCAAGGGACCAGGCCTCCCTGTGTGCTGGACACACAGCAAGAGGGCAGACTCCATTCTGGGATTATAGGGGAGAAATGGCTTTGGAGACAGGAGGATGGACAGGTTCTCAGGCTGGATTGTAGAAGCCTTGAAGGCTGCCCTCAGAGGACCCAGATCATCTCAGTGCCACCCCACCTCCCTCTAGCTCATGACCAAAGACACCCCTGATGCCTTGTCGCCGGAAACATATGGGAATTTTGACAGCCAGGTAAGGGGTAGGGGACCTGGTTAGGGTCCCAACCCCATCACTGATTTTCAGGGCTGTCTAAGGAGGAGGGCTTGTCCTTAAGCCTGTAAACCACTCCCATCCTTCAGGGTCCTAGCCTCTTCCCTTGCCAGGTACCCAGGGTTCCCTCATCACCTTCCTCCAGTCCCCTGGGGTCCCAATCATCTCCTCTTAGATCCTGAGGGTTTCTTGTTTCCCTCCTCTCTGGTCCTAGAGATCCCAGCCTCCCTCCCCTAGTTTTCTCTCCTGGATTCCTGAGTCCCTTGCCCTTTCCCCTCCCCTATCAGTCCCGCAGGTACTACTTCCTGAGTGAGGAGGCTGATGAGGGGGATGAGCTTCGACAGCGCTGTCTGGATCTGGAGCGACAGGTGTGGCCGAGGTGGGGGGACCATAGGTGCTCCCAGGGCAAGGTTGCCTACATAGCCCCCCTCCTAGCTCCAGCTCTCTGCACCTGCTGCCCGCAGCTGGTGCTCCTGTCAGAGGAGAAGCAGAGCCTGGCGCAGGAGAACACAGTGTTGCGGCAGCGGGTGGGCCAGTCCGAGGGTGAGGGGGCCACAGGCCTCACTGCCAAGAAGCTGCTGCTGCTACAGTCCCAGCTGGAGCAGCTGCAGGAGGAGAACTTCAGGTGTGTGCAACTGAGGCTGGGGCCAGGCCGACCAGGGGGATTGGGGCAGTGCAGCCTCCTTATTTGCTCACTCCCACACACCCACCCCCTAGGCTGGAGAGCGGCCGGGAGGATGATCGTCTGCGCTGTGCAGAGCTAGAACGGGAGGTCACCGAGTTGCAACAGCGGAACCAGGCTCTGACCAGCCTGGCCCAGGAGGCACAGGCCCTGAAGGATGAGATGGACGAGCTGCGGTGAGTGGTGGGTTCCTGGGTCCCTACCACATGCCCCATTGCCAGAGTGCCTCTCTGATGCTACGGTACCTCTATAACCTCAAAATGCCCAGTGGACCCCTACAATGCCCCCTAGACATGACAATGCCATCCTGGATTCTATTGCACTATTCTGGACTCCCATCACGTCCTCTGGATATCACCAAGGCCCCTGGATCCATGCTGTCCCTGTTACCCCACATTGTATCACCCAGAACTCATAGTATTCCTGTGACCCCACCAAGCCCAGGGCCACCCACAATGCTCCCCAGACCCCACTGTACCATTCTGGGTCTTATGCCCCAGGATCCCATGGTGCCCTCCAGGACCCCACAATGCAATAACCTGGCAGTCCCCTATGATCCCACTGTGTACCCCATGACATGACCATACCTTCTTACAACCCCAACGTGCTTAGTGCGACCCCATAGCACTCACCCCTTCTAACTCACTGTGCCTTCTGTAACCTCAAAGGGCTCCCCTGTGACCCCAATGGCACCTCTGTAATGTTAAAGTTTAAGGACCCCATACTGCTCTGACTCCAAAGCTCCCCCATAACCCCACCATGGCCCCTGCACCCACAGTGCCTTCGTCGATCCCACAGTCACCTCACAACCCCAAAGTGTCTCTGGAGGCTCCTCAATCCCTCTGGGCCTCCATCATTCCCCCTGTAACCCCAAAGCCATTCTGTGTCCCCACAATGACACTCCTGAGCATCCCTGATTATGACCTTGACTAAGCATTGATGGTTAGGGCTCCCTTTATGCTCCCTAATGACCCCCACCAACACCAGGCCTGGGCTGATCCCTGACCTTCAAGACCCATCCCTTTGAACTCCAGTGCCCCTAGGCTGACATGACACCTCTTGCCCTGAGGGCCTTGCATCCAAGTGAACCCTGACTTCAGACCCGGGCCTCCTCTCCCCACTTGCCCCCTCCCCTAGGCAGTCCTCGGAGCGTGCTGGGCAGCTGGAGGCCACGCTGAGCAGCTGCCGGCGCCGCCTGGGGGAGCTCAGGGAGCTGCGGCGGCAGGTGCGGCAGCTGGAAGAGCGCAACACTGGCCATGCAGAGCGCACGCGGCAGCTGGAGGATGAGCTGCGCAGGGCTGGCTCCCTGCGCTCCCAGCTGGAGGCGCAACGGCGGCAGGTGTGGCAGGGGCTGGGGTGCCAGGGAGCCTGTACCTGGGCTGGGGCGGGGGCCTCTCATGGTTTGCTCCCTCTCTTTGGGGACCCTCAGCGTGGTGCTGAGCCCCTCATAGCTGAGCGCTCTCTTGTTTATACATAGGCCGTGCCCTTTAGGCAGGCCTCTTCTCTAGGTTTTAAGCTCCTCCCCTTCTCTTAAACCCCACCCCTCCAATTTTTTTGAGGTTGGGCCCTCTGGCCTCCTTCCTTTACCTTGTACTCAGTCCCTGCCCCTGGTTCCCACCCCGCCATTCTCACCCCTCCCCTTTGTTCAGGTTCAGGAACTGCAGGGCCAGCGGCAGGAGGAGGCCATGAAGGCCGAGAAATGGCTATTCGAGTGTCGAAATCTGGAGGAAAAGTACGAGTCCGTGACAAAGGAGAAGGAGGTGAGGCTGACATCCCACCACCCAAGCCCTGCGCTGCCCATCATGGGGTAGCCCACTCCCCTGGAGCTGAGTCAGCCTCAAGTGGTGTCTTGCACCCTGTTCCTCCAGCGGCTGTTGGCGGAGCGGGACTCCCTGCGGGAGGCCAATGAAGAGCTACGTTGCGCTCAGCTGCAGCCTCGGGGCCCCACCCAGGCTGGTGAGTTTGGGGTCCATTCCAGGATCCTGCAGTGCCAGTGTAGTCTGGGGTGCTATTAGTGCAGGCAGAAAAGACAGTGTCCTAGGCCTTTTCTAGGCTGGGGGCAGAGTTAGGCCACACTGGAGGGACATTAGAGGGGAAAGAGGTGACAAAGGCTGACAGAAGGCAGGAGCTGTACTCCTGCGGTCAGGGTGGGGCCAAGCATCACAGCTCCTTGTCAGGCTGGGTGTGGGGCTTGTGTCAAGCTAGGCTTCTGGCGGCATTTGAACTCCCAAAAATGATTCTTAGAGGACCCTAGGGATGGGAGCAGGGGCTGTGCAACTACCTGAAGACTTCTCACATTCTCCAGACCCCTCACTGGATCCCACCTCACCGGCTGTGGAAAACTTAGCAGCAGAGATCTTACCTGCGGAGCTCAGGTATTCTGGGGACAGCTTTGGTCCCATCCTGGCTTGCCAGTGCCCACTCAGCCCTGCACCCTGTGGAGGCACCTACCATAGCCCAGCCAGCTTGGCTTGTCTCCCAAGTCCTAGCTGGGCTCCTAGGCCCAGCCACTCCTCATTCTGCCCTTACCTGGCCAGGGCTCTAGCCCTATTGGTGGCTTGCCTCTCCAGGATCCATCCTCGGTGCATAAATTAGGTCCAACCTTTCTGGCTCCACTAGCCGTGCAAAAATCCTACACCCCAGCCCCGCCCACATTGGACTCTGCTCCCAGGGCACAGCCCTGTCTTCAGTGTAGCCTCTGCTAGGTTCCGTGCCCTGTGCCCTGGCCAGATGGACTCTTCACACCCCAGCTCTTCCCATTCCTGCGTCTTGCTTACCTGTAGCCCCTTCCCTAGTGTTCAAACCATCTCCCGTAGCCCTGCCCTTGCCTGGCTCCACCCCTAGGCCTAGGTCATAGCCCCGCCCACTTTGGTCCTCCAGCGCTCCGTCCACCATGCCTAGGCCAAGCCACCAGGACTGTAGTCCTACCCGAGGGTCTGGCTGGGCTCTTCTCCAGGTCTCTGTGTCTTTTCTAGTCCCCTCTGCCCGGTCCCCCTGCTTGAGCCCTGGCAGGCATACGGGGTGACGGGTCTCCAGCCCTGTTCTACTCCCTCTGGGTCCGCAGGGAGACGCTATTGCAGCTTCAGCTGGAGAACAAGCGTCTGTGCCAGCAGGAGGCGGTGGACCGGGAGCGGCAGGAGGAGCTGCAGCGCCACCTGGAGGAGGCCAACCGTGCGCGCCACAGGCTAGAGACACAGCACCGGTGAGAACCCGGTGGAGGGAGGGCCCTACGCACATGGAGAGGGGCCCGAGGGCCAACGCAGGCATTGAGCGGCTGCCCACCCTCTCAGGCTGAACCAGCAGCAGCTGTCAGAGCTGCGGGCCCAGGTGGAGGACCTACAGAAGGCCCTGCAGGAGCTGGGAGGCAAGACGGAGGACGTGAGTGCCCACTTGATGCCTCCTCCCTGCCTAGCCCTCCTTCTGCCCCCCAGTAACCCTCTTCTCTCTCCCCACTGCTGCCCAATGCCCCATGCAGTCCATTGTAAGTACCACTGGACCAGGGTGGCACCCCTACCCCAGGGGTTGGGACCTCTAGACCCCCACTCACCCCATGTTTCCTCTCTCTCCCAGTCCATCCTGCTGAAGAGGAAGCTAGAGGAACATCTGTGAGTCCCAGAGGGAGGGTACTCCTTGCGGGGGTGGGAGTGGGGGTTTGGACAAAGGTGTGGGGGATGGAGGGTGTCATTGGAAAGTCATTTATGAGGAGAGCAAGTCAGCAGAAATACAGACTAGTAGGATCTTAAAGGCTAAGGGAAGCAGTAAGGACTGTTTGGGGGGAACAGTGGGGCCCCACAGAGGGAATTTTAGTAAGGTAGTGTGACAAAGTGATTGTCGCCTTTTACTTTTTACATTGTTAAAGAAGAAACTATTTTAAATATTGATCGCGTTTATAGTTTAAAAACTAAAATATATACCCCCCCAATTGATTCAATTTCCATCCACTCCACCCACATTCCTATTAGTTTGTTATGGAAATTCTTCCAGAGTTTTTAAAGCAAATACAAATGAATATGAATATAGATTTTTATTCTCATTCCTTATTTACACAAAAGATAGTATAATATGTGCTATCCTGCACTTTGCTTTTCCTACTTAAGATGACTGGAAATTTTCCCCAAATGAATAAATAGTCATTTTTAAAATAAAAATAGCAGCCTGTGTCAACTGGGGTTCCGTGGGGAAACTAACTAGGTCTTACAGAAAATGATTTGGGTGGTGGTTTTTCACTTCTGGCCAAGGATGGAATGTAGCTAAGGCCAACCCAGTGCACAGTAAAAATGATTTCCTTACAGAGGCTGGGTACCTAGAGGCATTAGGACTTTAATTCTCCTGTAAAATTCTGGTCCAGAAAGGCTGGCCTGTAGCATTTTTTGTGAATAGCATAATGTATTGAATTCAGTCTTTCTCAACAAAGTAAAACATTACACAGACATCATTTCACTTGTGTGCAAATACATCACAAGTGGAATTGGTTACTCAGAAGGCACATGCCTTTGTAATTTTAGTGACTATTAAATGTTACATCGTGTTCCACGTTCAATGCACAATAATAGTCTCACCTACAGAGAGTGTTATAAGATCTTTTGGGTTTTGCCACTGGTGGCACAGGGCACTGAACCTAGGTGCAACTTATAGCTTGCATTTCCTTTCCTTTTATTATAAGAGATTTGCACTCTGGAAAGATCACTGGCTGCTGGGTAGAGAATGGAACTGAGGAGTTGAGAATAGAAGAGGCTGGCGAGGGGTGATGGTGGCTGGACCAGCATGTGGGCTGTGAAGTGAGAGGTGGACAAATGGAAGGCTGATCCAGGGGCCACCTGACTAGGGGTGTGGAGTGTTGTTGCTCTGATGGTGGAAGAGGTGGTAGGGCCAGAGCACACAGCCCCTGTGCTGGTCTGGCAGGCAGAGAGATCTTTGCAGCCGTGTAGGGACACTTATGGCCAGCTGGGAATGCTGTGGTTACCCCTGCTGCCACCTGTCCCCTGCCCACAGGCAGAAGCTGCATGAGGCAGATTTGGAGCTACAGCGGAAGCGCGAGTACATCGAGGAGCTGGAGCCACCTGCTGATGGCAACAGTGAGCGGGGCTCAGCAGCCTAACAGGTGAGGGGAGCCCTGAGCTCGGCATGGAGCTGAAGGGCCACCTTGTTCCCCCAGCAGCCCGACGTATCGAGGAGCTGCAGGACAGCCTGCAGAAGAAGGATGCAGACTTGCGGGCCATGGAGGAACGGTACCGCCGATATGTGGACAAGGCACGCACGGTGAGGACGCTAGGTGACCTCCTACCCAGGTTGCTGCCTTCCATTGGCTCACACCTCCCACCAGTTTGTACATCTCTGCTCCCCACCTCCATGCCTATCATATCCCATCATATCATAGACTTCTACACCATGGCCATGAGCTGTCACACTTAACGCACCCCAATGCATCGAACAGCCGGTGAGGCCAAGGTCACCCTGGCTGTGTCTTCCCTAATCCCTAGGTCATACAGACCCTGGAACCCAAGCAGCGGCCACCTGAGGGGGCACCCCTGGAACTCCGCACCTTGAGGACACAACTCCGGGAACGGGAAGTCCGAATCCGGCACCTGGAGGTGGGTGCTCTCATCCCTTCTCCCTGCCCCCAGCATATCCAGACCCTTGACTGTTGCCTCCTTGACAGATGGACTTTGAGAAGAATCGAAGTCAGCGGGAGCAGGAAGAAAAGCTGCTCATCAGTGCCTGGTATAATATGGTGAGTGTACCAGCACCGTGGCTGGAGTGTGTGTGTGTGGGGGTTCCGTGGGCTCACCTGATGCCAACCACAACCCATCCCTCCAGGGCATGGCCTTGCAGCAGCGAGCAGGGGAAGAGCGGGCGCCTGCCCATGCTCAGTCATTCCTGGCACAGCAACGGCTGGCCACCAACGCTCGCCGTGGACCCCTGGGACGCTTAGTGTCCTTGAACACGCGCCCCACCGACAAGTACTGATGGACCTCAGGATCCTGCCCAGCCAGTCAGAGCTTAATCCACCCTGGATTTCCCCAACTCACCTGGGGTCCACATCATGCCTGGGTCAGCTGCTTGAGGGCTTTGAGGTCATGACCTCTGCCTTTTGCTTTTCCCAGATGGGACAAGAACGCAGGACAGGGTGATAGGCAGGTATGGGTCTGTTCTTTTTGGCAATTTGATTCTTATTCTTGATATTCTCCCTGGTGTTAATGAGCTGCCAGGGCAGAAAGTGATTTTATATTTGAGAAGAAAAATAATAAAGATTTTCAATCTGCCCTTGCTGGATTCTGGAGACTGAGGTGAGGGTGAGAAGATGGGCCAGGGACTCAGACCACTGCTTTTTTAAAAGGCCTGGCTTGTGTTCTTACTAATGTGTGAATGACTGATAGTACCTAGTGGGAGGTGAGAATCATATTTGCATTTGTGTAACTGCATGTGTGGTAGGTTTTGAAGAAACTTCAGACAAAGTCTTTGCCTTATGAAGCTATTATTTCCAATGAAGGGAGACAGACAGTAAACAGAATAGATAAAAGTTTGATGTGAGAAGTGCTATAGAGACAAATAAAGCAGATGGAAGTGATGGAGATGCAGGAAATGGTGATTTTTAATAAAAGCCCAGCACGGGAGGCCTCACCAAAGTGACATAATTTAAGGAGAGACCTGAGGGATGTGTGGGAGGAGCCATGTAAGTATCTGAGGAAGAGCAATCCAGCCAGAGGGAACAGCATGTGCAAAGGTCCTGAGATGAGACCTTGCTGGGTGAGTTAGAGGGACAGTGTGGAGTGAGTGAGGGGAAAAGAGGAAATGAGGGGAAGGAGATTGTTCAGGGGGCCTCATGGGCTGTAGGAAGACTTTAGCTTTTACTCTGCATTAGGTGGGAGTCATGGAGGATTCTAAGGAAAGGAGGGACGTTACCTGATTCCGGCTCCCTTTGCTGCTGTGGGCAGGGCCAGATCTGGGAGACCAGGGCAGAGGTCACTAATCTAGCTTGTAGGTGCATGGCAGTGGGGGCTCAGCCATGGTGGGGGCCCTGGAAGAAAGGGAAATGGTTGGACTTGGGGTACAATTTGATGACCAAGCCAATGGGATTTGCTGTTGGGTTGATGTGAAGGGGAGTGAGAGAAAAAGGATTTGCCGATGACTCCAGGTTTTGGCCTCATCATCTGGAAGGACAAAGCCGACAGACAGAGGTTGGGAAGCTGATAGGGAGCTGGTTCGGGGGCATGTTATGTCAAGATGCTTGGGAGATCCCTACATGGAGACACCGAGCAGACAATTGGCGCTACGGGGCTAGAGACAGAGGAGGGATCCTAGCTGGACTTCTACTAAATACAGGAGTCATTGACATATTGAATTAAGAGCACTGAAAGGGTATCTGAGAATTCAGGGACTTGGGATGGAGAGGTTGCTTACAGAATCATAAATCAAGACTGGCAGGAGGAAGCTGTGGTCCTGGGACTAGCTGGTACAGTAATGAATGAATAAAGCTGTGTACACTGATGAGGCCATTTCAGAGCACAGAGTTCAGGAGGGAATGGGCAAGGCATCATCAAATAACCTAAAAAAAATTCTAAAATCTGACAGCATAATGCCTGACAGGAAGTCAAGCTAACAGCGTTTGAGTAGAAACCACTAACATTTTATTGAGCACCTATTATGTACCAAACACTTTAAAGCCGTCATTTCATCATCCCATCTTGACAACTCAGAGAGGTAGGCACTCACATCTCCAACAATAAAGGCAGGACACACTAATAGAGACCTCTCAGGCAGTGGGGTGTGGGAAGTAGAGCTGGTGGGAAGGACGCGCTGCTCAAAGCAGCTGGAAGAATCCCCTGCCCTTAGCCCAGTGTCGGGCCCCCAGGAGGCGCTCCAAGCTCTTGTGCCAGACGTGAAGGTGAGAACTGGTCAAAAACGGGCAGGCGGCCTGCGCAGGCCGGGGCTGGTGCCCGCGTCTTGTCTTCCTGTCCTTGGGGATCCTGGGCCCCAGGGTCTCAGGCGAGACTCTCCTCCTCCTCGCCAATGGGGCTGGGCAGCCAGGGGGGAGCCGGTCCCCGGGACATGGGCATGGACACTGTGGTAAAGGGCTCGGCGACAGGCCCCGTGGCGGATGGCTCGGGCCCAGTGAGGGGCTCCGGTTCTGGTTCCTGGAGGCCTGGGTCGAGCAGTAGGTCCCCGCAACCGCACTCTGGGGCCGCGCCGTCGAGGGCTCCGGCGCACACACAGCTGGCGGCAGTGGATGCCTCGGACACGCAGCTGTTCTTTCGGCGCAGCAAGGACAGGCGTCGGCCCAGCAGGCCTCCTGCAGCCATGCCTGGGCCTACAGGAAGGAGGCGCTGCAAGAAGTCACCCTGAGCCTCGCCCAGCGGCACGTCCACGCCGTCTGGCCGCTGGAACTGCATGTCCTCCTTGGCCAGCCTGTGGGACAGACAGCGGGTTAGCGCTGCGACCTTGCCCTTCTCCTTGGTTAACAGAGCTGGGACCTAAGCCCACAGCTTTTCCTGGCTCCACCCACCCCTTTGTCACACTTATACCGAAAGACCTTGACCCCTCACATAAGAACCTGGCCTTATCCTCCGGCCCAGGTTCTGCTCAAACTCAGGCCTCACAGCTTCAGTTGTTTCTCTGCTGTGTCTCCTTTGGTATCGCCTCTAGCCACCCATCCAGACCTCATACACCTTAGTCCTTAGCCCTTCTCCCAGTTAGTTGCCTGGTCCCACATCTTGACCCCAATCCTTGTCCTCGTAGGCTTTATTTAGCTCTTAGCTCCGAATCTCCAGAATTTAGCCCTTAGTCGTGGTACCCTAAAGCCCCCTCAATCAGACCCTCGGTGCAGAGCCATAAGCCTCCCCACCAGAGGCCCGGCCCACCCTGCTGGCTCACGTGATGTCGAAGGTGGAGCCCTGGAAGGAGGGCTGCTGCCTCTGGAAGGCGGTGGCTGCTGTGTAGGGGGCACGAGCCTCAGCCGCATCCCAGTACAGATCCTTCTCCAGCATGGCTAGGTCGTCGTACATCTCATCCACGGCCAGCATGGACACCTGCGGGGGCGCAGGCACGGGACTAAGTGGGGGTGGGGGTGGGGGTGTGACAAGGTACAGGCACCACGGGGTGGACCTCTCAAGATGGGTGAGTGTGGTACCAAAGAGAGGATGGTTCAGAGGCCAGGCCTGGGCAAGTCTTGGGGAGGGGGCCACTGTGGGAACCCCAGAATGTTCGCTATGAAGTCTCACCTGGAAGTTTCGGTCGATCAGAAAGTTGGTCTCAAAGTCGTCGTCGTCCTCTCCGAAAGGGTTGATGAGCTGCTCGGCTACCTGAGAGGGGAGGGCGTAGGTAGGCGGAGACCCCTCCCCGCCCACCAACCGGAATCCCGATGGGGGGGGGGTCCCACCCACCTTGAGCCAGCCTGCGTAGAAGAAGAACTGCAGCAAAGTGAAGACTGGAACGAACAGGTCAAGGTTGTGATCTTTGTAGCCCTGCGCAGGGTCTAGGAACTGACGTCCGATAAGGCAGGCCAGGAAGTAACTGTATACGGCGATGGTCACCACCTGAAGGCGGGCAGTCCTCCCGGTCAGGGCTGTCCCAGCCAGAGGGGGTCGTGGAGAGACCAGGGCTAGGATCAGGCGTCACTGTGACGGGGTCTTAGCTGACCCTCAGTTTCCCCTTGAGACCAGTGCGTCTGACGCTGGATATAAATGGAGGCACAGAGGGGTTACCTGAGTGTAGACGAGGGGTACACTGATCCAGTCGTAGTGAAACAGCATCGAACACTTGCCCCGAAACACAGTCAGCTCCTGGGGGTGGATACTGTCATTGAGGGGGCCTGACTTGTGAGCTCACACGTGGGTATTAAATGTGGGTACTTGGAATGGAGGTGAGTGGTGACCTGGTGGGAGGTGGCGTGTGCTTCTGAGGGCTCCACGAAGAGTATTTAGTGGTGAGTGTACAACTGGGGTGTGGGACCCTACAGATGTGCACCTGGGGGCTGCTGGGTAAAGGTCTTTGGAATTGGCCTTGTGGGAGGTGCGTGGCAGGCTGCTGTTTGACACAACTCCAGGGGAGTGGGGTACAATTTCCCTGGTATTTTGTATTAATGACCAGCTGGCGAGCTCACCTCGAGCAGCAGTTTAAGGGCGCTGTTGTCCCGGATGCGGCCCTCGCGCCGGGCTTGTGCGGCCAAGTTGGAGAACCAGACGCAGGGCACCCAATACTTGTTGTAGGACGAGTTCAGGTTCTCGAACTTCTTGCGCTCCTCGCGGGTCATAAACCCTAGAGGGGCGAAGTCGAGGGTCATTGGCCCCGCCCTCCCGTCCTTGCGGTGGGCGGGGGGAGGTTTGGAGGGTTGTCACTAGCCCTGCCCTCGGTTTTGGCCTTGCCCCCGCTTCCGGCCCGAGCCTCACCAGCCTCAACCACGTGGTCTATGGTAGGGAAGCGCTTGAAGACTGCAGTGCTGACAGAGCGCAGGATGAGCACAGCTGAGAGGCCTGCGTAGCGCATGAGTGTGCGCCGGTAGAGGCGGCCGCGCTCGTCGCGCCCGTGAACGGTGCCTGACACTATGCACATGAGTGCGTCGGGCAGAGGCATGCAGAGGTACTGGTTCCACCAACGGTGCACCACCAGGTTCACATAGAAGCCTGCAGGAGAGCCGGGGATGGCTGAGTGGGGGCTTAGTGGGGAGACTAGAGCCAGGGGCTTGGTGGGCCAGGTGGTGTGAAGGAAGAGGAGTGACATAGGGTCTGCATCAGGATCACCAGGCAGGCTGGTCACCCTGACCACACAGGGCCACCTGGCCTTGGAACTTGGGGTTCCAGTCCTAAGGTCAGAGTGTATGGAGCAGGCTGGATCACTCTGGCTACTTGGGAGTCACCCGGGATGAGGGATTGGGATCGCAGTACGGAGGCAGAGACCCAGGGCCCATAGGCAGGTTTTCACCTAGGCCACAGGGAGCCCCTGAGCCAGGGATGTTTGAAGGGGTTGGCCACAGGGTCTATGTCAAGGAGCCTGGCTAGGCTGGTCACCCCATCCATGTGGGCAGAGAACAGTGGGAAGGAGGCTGGGGGCCAGGACTTGTCAGAGAATTACGCGCCAGGCTGGACTTGAGAGGATGGAGCCTAGGAGGTCCCTGGGGCCCAGGACATGGGAAGGGGGGCACTAATAATCTTATGCAGACACAAGTGGGAGTCCCTGAGGTGACCAGGAATAAGCATGTGGATGACATGGAGCTCTCACGGGGAGGTGGGGGGGGGCACTGTGACCAGGTGATATCCAAGGTCTTGGGAATGGGGGACACACCTGGCAACCTGGCATAAAAGACGCAGAAATGGCGATCTGTGGGGTTGGATTTGAGGGGCTATCAGAGGGGCAGGAATGGGGTTGTCTCCTAAAGCCATGAATGGAAAGGTTTCTCTGGATCAGGGGATGGGGAACTCAGGAGGTCAGACACACCAAGCACGAACGAGACCGGGATAAGACTGGCATACTGGTCGCAGTAAATGACGAGCTTCTCGAAGTAGCGCTTCTGCCCTTCGGTCAGCACGAAGCTGCAAGGGAGGGGCGCGGGGTCACGGGCGAGCCGCCTCCCCAGCTGCCACCTCTCTTCTCGGGCTCAGCCCTGGGCACACCCGGGCCCCTTCCCAGCTCCTTCCCAGCCCCTTCTGGCCGGCACGCCCACCCCAGGCCCCCTCACCGGTAGGTGGCACTCAGCGCCATGTACAGCCCGAGAAAACAGAGCAGCTCCCGCCACAGAAGTTTGTAGATGCTCCCGCGCCACAGCAGTAGCAGCTGCGAGAAGCCGCCAAAGCGCGCGTTGGCCACACGGGCTGTGTACGTGACGGTCATCGCGGCGCCGGACCGGTCCGGCCAAAGGAGATGGGGCTGAACCGGGACCCCGGCCTGTGGGCCGAGGAACGGGGGGGTCGGGAGGGAGCCGGGCTGGGGGCTGCGGGCGGTGGGGAGAGGTACGGGGTGACTCAGCTCAGCGTCCCATTCCGCACCCGGCCTTCTCCGTCTTCTCCTAGCTCTGTTCAGTCCGGTACCTAGCTGCCAGCCCTCCCAAGACCCCTCTCGCAGGTCACTTCCTTCCTTGGACTCCGGTTCCCTGCGTCTTGCGCCTACCTCCCCAGGCCCTCTCATCAGCCCCAACCCCTAAACCCTTGGGTTAACCGAGTTGCCTTCTACCGGATCCCATCCCCATTACCTGGGCTCCATCTACAGCCTCCCACACTCCCCGAGTCTCCAGAGCCTCTGTTTCTAGGTTCTCAGGGCTCCGACTGCCTACCCCGATTCCCCTCTCTCAGATCTCATCTCTGCTCCCCGCTTCCCCCCAGCTCCCAGTCTCTGCCCCGAGGCCCTGGACTCAACCTCCAGGCTCCCAGGTTCCCTCCTGCAGCATTCCCCCACCTCAGACTGGCCCCCTCTCCTGCACAGCTGCCCCAGCCTATTCACTCTCCCCACTGAATTGTTCTTCCCCTTCTCCTGGGTCCACCTTGATCTTTCCTCTGTCCGTTCTCCTCCAGCCTTCCAAGCTCTTCACTCCAGACGCAGATGATTCCTGCCTGATTCCTGCTTGCAGGTTCACCTATCCTCAGGGTCCCCTACTCAACCTGGCCTGGGCCCTTCTCACCTGATGGTGTGTGCAGGACACTCGAGGACAGACACAGGACAGGCAGGTGGCTTCAGAGTTGGGTGGGGCTGAAGCCAGACCCCAGGATGGGAGGGGACTGAGAAATGGGCGTGGATGGTCCCTCCCTGCCCCCCCCCCGCCCCCCTGGGTTGCAGCCTCAGAGCTTTGTTTGGAGAAGTCTGGCCAGTTTGTTAACAACCTGGAGCAGGGGGAGAAATCCACCCAGGCCTCTCTTGCTCCCCTGCGACTCTCTCCCAGTCAGTCACTCGCAGGTCCAAGGGATCTTGGACCTAGAGCTGGGGGATGGGGCAGGAACTGTGTCCTTCTCAGTCTCTGTCTCTCTGTCTCTGTCTCTCTCTCTCTCACTCACTCACACACACACACACACAGAGCTAAGTGAGGCTGGGTCACTCCACAGTCATTTGTAATCATACACTGTCACAAAGATGTACACAGAAACACATGCCATAGACCCAGGCACAAATTCAGCTTCCCTTAACACTGACCCACAACCACGGCGACCCAGAGGGCAGTATGCACTGTTGCAAAGTCACACAAGACACCTCGCTTCTTCACCTTATACCTTCTCCAACATTCAGGTATAAGGCAGATGACCCTATCCCAGCAGGCTCACAGCCCTCAGCCACCAAAGAGCCACCCAGGAGCAAGTGGGCAGGGACCCAGGGACCCCACATTCCCTCCTGATCACGCCATGTAACAAAGACACACACAAGGTCACACAATCAGCCAAACACAGACCCTATTCAGAGCCCAGAAAGCCTTCACACACACAGCCATACGCCATCACACAGAGGGTGGTAATACACAGTCGAGATCTTCCCAGCAGAAAGACACACCCGTGGTCACACAACAGATGTGGGAACGCTTGCCCCTCTACACAGCTGCACATGCTCCTGGGGTCCCTTAGATCTACCAGTGTTGCAAAGACACACTTATACAACAGCGACCTTTCCCCCCAACAGCCCCACAGGTCCTGAGAGGCACATACAGACGGGGTCACACCCATAACCCTTCATGAAATTCACCTGCATTTGCACATCAATAAATAAGACCCCTCTCCCCAGTGCCCCTTTACTGCAGTGTGCAGGCATACCCCCCATACACATACCTCAGCTCTCAGACCCTCTCGGTATTGTCATGAACACACAAGCTTGGGGACACAAAAACTTGTCCCCACGTTTGGCATAAATACAGTTGTTCACCCTTCACAGACATGCCTATAAAGGGAGCACTCCCAGCCTGGCACAAACAGCCTCCCTATCCCAGACCTCAAACTCACAGCCTGGTGTTTGAGAGGTGGAGGCTCAGGGATCCGGCTCCTGGGCCCCTCTGAGTCCACTCCATGTGCTGAGTTTGGATGGCTTTATGTGGCCCCACCCCGAAGCCCTGCAGCTAGGACACCTTGTTCCCAGTCTGGCAGATGTCTGCCCCGCCTGGGGTAATTAGGAACCGGCCGGGGCTGGTAACTCTTGAACCCGCACCTCCGCTGTCCAGCTGCTGTCCAGCCCATAAAAGTGGGCAAGGGGTGGCACTGCTAGCTGCGGGCCCTGGGAGGGCACAGGCTTCAAGTTGATGGGGCTCTGTTCCTGACCAGAGGTCCCCACTCCCTAGGACATGTCTTTATACACACCAGCCCTCCTCTTCCTCCCTCCCATTATTCCTCTCCCAGCTGTGTCCCCACAGGCACTTCTGACTGCTGGACCCCCGATGGGGTAAGGGCAGGTTGCCCAGGCTAGTTCACATGCTTAATAATTGTAGCAGTGAATAATAACAAACACTCCTTGGCAGGTACATGCCTGGTGCTGTTGTAAAGGCGTTCCTTATTTCATGTCATTGAGTCCTTACAAAAAGGCTTATGAAGTTGGTGCTTGTCATTCTTGCTATCCAGGTAGGGAAACAGGCTCAGATGACACAGGCTGTTCCTGGCACAGCTGGCACTTGAACCCAGGCAGTTTGGCTGGGAGTCTGAGGTCTTTGCCACTGGCTGCACCACCGTGTTTGTTTACAAGTGCCACCCTAACATGCCCAAACTCGCTTGCACAAACCCAGTGCAATCGAGTCAGGGGATACGTTTGGGCTCGTGGCTGGGTTCCCCTTACACGCACGCACACCCTGGCACGCCCAGACACTGGGTGTGAAGTTTGAACACCACTTCCTGACTCATTCGTGTCCTCAGGCACCTTTTGTCCACCCCACCCCACCTCCCCCAAACCAGCTCTGGCTTGGAATCTGCAAACGCCCAAGGTCATCCCAGTTCTGGGTCTCAGGTGGGGATGAAGGTGGCTGTCCAGGCAGTGGCAGAGGGAGGAGTGAAGGGGTTAAGGATGCCCGCTAGGTGCCTTCCAGGCTGCTGTGCTGACCCTTTCAGGGTCAGGTGAATTTGTGTCCTGGTTCTGTGAATGGCCACACTGTCTCCATTTTTGGGATGAAGCTCAAACTACAGGAAACATGAGGCCACTCAGTGAGACCGCGCTGGAGCCAGGACAGGACTTCAGGGATTCCTCTGGACTGAGTCCTCTGCCATCCTGTTCCCAGTTGCAGCCCTGTGTTGGGAGGAGCTGATGCCATCCCACAGGGGCAGAAATTGGGGGGGTGGAGACTGTTAATCCTCTGTCTGGCCGGCCCAGCCTCTGCCCAGGGTGCCTGCTAATTTCCAAACCAAACAGCAGGTAGTGTTGGGCCAGCTGCCGGCCTAATCCGCTCCCCACTAGCCTGGGGCTTTCCAAGGGGTCTCCTGGTTCCCACACTCTGAGCCTCAAAGGAAGTCGACAGATGCCCCTCTTCCACTCCAAGCTTTACGGCAGGGACACCCCTACTCCTAGAGCTAGAAAAAACACCCCCTTACTGAAGACACCCACTTTCCAAAATTACCATAATAAACACACCTGTTAGGTCTGTTTTAACTGCGCCTCTCTAGATGTGCCATTTTTGCACAGTGTACAACCTGTGCAACTGTACATGGAGGCGCTGATGCCCAAACTCCCTGTATCAATACCCACAGTGGTTTAAGATCATTTTATTGAGGAGCGAGAGACAGGGAGAGGTGAGGGCAACTACAGCCTCCCCAGCCCCACCAGGGGGAAGAGACCCCCTCCCCGCCTCCTACCTCCCAAGTGGCTCCCCCTATATTATGGGGGTACTTTGTGCAAACTCTGCCCCGGTACGGTGGAGGATGGGTGTGAAATGGTAGCAGCTGAGGCTGGCAGCGGTGCTACTGGGTGCTGGGTGGCTTGTAGGGCTCCAGAAGGAGGGCGGAGAAGGTGTTGACCTTGTCTGCCCCCCGCACCTCGTGGGGTAGCAGAGGCAGCTTCACAATGTGGAAGTCTTCGTACAGGTCCTCCATCTGCGGCAAGGAGCAGAGGGTAGCGGTCAGGGAGCTGCAGGGCAGGGACTGAATGTGGGTAGATGGAAGTGGTCAGGATGGGGGCTTCCCAGGGTTAGGGGCTTTATAGGTCAAAGGTAGGGGCGGTGCCAGTGAGGTCTGAGAACCCTGGGCCAGACCTCCCGCTCCCCAGGGTCAGAGGTAACCGGGCCAGGCCAGCCATAGTCCTTGAGGGCCAGAATTAGGGGGAAGGGTCTGAAGTAGGGGTGAAGGGCAGGAGGTTGGAATGGGATGGAGCAAAGGGTCAGAACATAGAGTAAATGGCTAGCAGTGCTGTGGCTAGGCTAGGCCAGGCCCCCGCTGCCAGAATCAGAGGTGTGAGGGCTGGACAGGTGGCTGGGCATGCGCACCTGGTCCAGGTACTTGGCCTGGATCTTGTGGCGGGCCTCACACATCTTGCAGGGCTTCTCAGGGTCTGGGAAGACGAGCTGGTTGACAATGATGTTGTGCGTGTCGATCTTGCACTTGGCCAACTCCTGGATGAGCCGCTCTGTCTCGTATAGGGACAGGAACTCGGCGATGCACACGCAGATGAAGGTTGTCTGCTCCTGCAGGGTGTGAGAGAAAACAGTGAGGGCCAGGTGCTGGCCCTGTCCCCAACCCCTGAGCTTCTCACTGCCCACCTGTACCGTGACTCACAGGGTCCTTGAACTGCTCGCTGACGGATCGGATGACGGGCAGTGTCTCCTCCAGCTTGGAGGCCAGTTGGTCTGCGTTCATGTCCCCTAGGCCAAGCATGTTGCACATCTGGTGGGGAGGACATGGAGGGCTCGTGACTTATCTGGGGCTCATACCTCCTGGGTTGGGGGCTTGCTAAACACCCAGTGTGGATGGCTCCTGACACCTCCCAGTGGTTAAAGGCATGGGCCCTCGAGCAGACCACAGGGCTCAAATCCCAGCTCTGCCTCTTCCGGGGTACTGTGGCCAGGTGGCTTGACCTCCCAGAGGCTCAGTTTCCCCATGAGCCGAAGTGCTAGATGAGCTGACACGTGTCATGTGTTCAAAACAGTGCCTGGTACACACTTAAGTGCTCCACAAATGTGACTAACTGAGGCACAGGTCCCCGTAGAGGGCCACATACACCACCAGGGGTGTGGGATGTGTGTGTAGAAGTGTGGTTGTCATTAGGGTCCTCACACTGTTATGCTAATAACAACCCAGCGGGGCACTCGAAAGCTCTCCATTTGACAGTCAAGAAGGTGAGGCTGGGAGAAGTGAAGAGCCTTTCTTGAGGTCACATAGCTGTCATACCAAAATGCAGAGCATTTGAACCCAGGCTGCCTGGCTCTGGAATATGTTCTTTCACGATCTCTCTGGGTACTCAGTGGGCGGAAGTGGGGACACCAAGTCTGCCGGGGTAGGGGGACAGTCCCCCCCATAGTGAAGATCCATCCCACCCATTGGGAAGCATGGACCCAGAGCGGCTGTGTGTGGGAAAGGCCTTTGTCATTACACATCTGGAAACCCGGGGACTGGCTCCCACTTAGGGGATGCCTGGATGCCCTGGGGCCCTGCCTGCCTGTGAGATGAAGGGGCTGATCTGGTTCTTGATCTGCATGAGGCGGCCTAGGCCCCGCTCCACGATGGTGGGGAAGTTGAGAAGCCTCAGCGTGTGGCCTGTGGGCGCCGTGTCAAACACCACCACCGAGAAGTTCATGCCCTTCACCAGCCTGCAGGGAGATGAGGGTCAGGCCCACTCTGCCCCCTCTTCCACCCCAGCCCCGGGCAGCACCAGCCCACTGCACCTGACCTCATGACCTCTGCATAGCTCATGGCCTCATCGATGCCTGGGAAGGCGCTCATGGCTTCCTGCATCATCTTCTTGCCCATGCTTAGCATGTTGTCCTCCTCGAAAAACTCATCAGGAAGTTCTGCCACGCCCAGGCTGGGGTCAATCTCCTGGGGGAGCCGAGGGTTCGAGACTCAGACTGCTGCTGCTACTGCAGGGGCCTTCTCATCCTGGCGGGCTCCAGGCCAGGAGAGCCTGTAGAGGGCCCAAACCTCAGCCCTGCATCAGGTCCCTGCTGGGGAGACCCCCAAGGTGCCACGGCCCTCCCTTAGACACTTAAGGTCTCCCGGGATTGCACAAAGGGTCAAACTATTTCACAAACAGATGGAAAACTGTGAACTGTGATCAGTGTCCCCAGAGGGAAGCCAAAGCCCTCTGCAGGGCTTTCACTGGCTATTCCCCTACCCAGACCCCTAACTGCTTTCAGATCATTCCTGTAATGTGAGTCTTCCTTCACCGTTCCATCTAACAGCACAGCGGCAACCTCCCATCCCACTTTCTTTTCTCCTTAACATCCAGCCTCTCCTCACATGATTTACTTATCATATTTCTCCTCTGTCTCCCCAACCAGAATGTTGGCCACACGAGGGCACCAGGAACTGTCTGGCACACCGTAGGTCCTCAACATGATGTGGACTCCACAAAGGTATGACCATTCCTGAGCTCCCTGGTCAGTCTTGGATGCAATGCCTCTTTCTCTATCCTCCGCCTGTGTCACCTCTTCTTTTTTTAAAAAAATTTTTAAATTTTTTAATTTTTTAATTTTTATTTTTAAACTTTATTGGGAGATAGTGTGTTTTTCCAGGACCCATCAGCTCCAAGTCAAGTTGTTGTTTTCAATCTTGTTGTGGAGGGCGCAGCTCACTGGCCCATGTGGGAGTCAAACCAGCAACCTTAGCGTTATGAGCTCATGCTCTAACCACCTAAGCCAACCGGCCGCCCCCGTGTCACCTCTTCTTGGTGACTTCATGGGTATCATGGTGAAGCCCCCAACTCACTGGTCTAAGAGGTCACTTCCCTGCATAGAGCTTGCCCACCCATCACACCCCCAGTCACACCCTTGATGGGTTACTCCTAATCACTCGGCCACCTGTGAGCTCACTTATCCCACTCTCTGACCCGAGCCTCCGAGCCTCCTACCTCAGTTATTTAAACCTCTTTGGGCCACCTTATCCCCATACCTCTGCCTCCCAGTTCACTGTTGGGTGTCCCATTTGGCTGGCATCCTTATCCAGCTCAGTCTCCATAGGTTGCTTCTGCAAACACTCCGCTCCCTCTGTGGTTGGCAAAATCCCCATCCTGGTTACTCCTGGCCCTCTGGTATGGCTGCACTGAGGTGACCATCAGGGGAACACACCTGATGAATAATTTCCACCTTGCTCCTTATTCCTAATCACAAATCTCCAAAATGCACTCGATAGCCAGACAATCCACTCTTGGGAGTGTTTATGTCAAATTTTATCCTTCCTCTTTCCCTTCTGTTCCATTTGCTTCTTGCTCTCTGCTGAGACCTAACCCTCACCTGTGCCTCAGTGAGAAAGAAAAGCTGCTGGCTGCCAAAACCCTCATTGCCCTCCCAGGAAATACCCCAGTCCACTGGCCTTGCCTTTGAGTCCCTGGTCTTGGCGTGGCCCAAGTCCTGGGTTTGTTTGCTGGATGGAGCTCATGCCCATCTCTGCCAGCATCCTGGCTTCCTCCTACAACATTACTTGTCCTTCTCTGTTGGAGCATTTGTGTCAGCAACAGAAAAACATGCTCTAGCACCTCTCTTCTCAAAAAAACCTTCCATGGGCCAGCCGAGTGGCGCGTTGGTTAAGAGCTGGCTTGGGATGCCAGAGGGCCCTGGTTCGGATCCCACATGAGGGCCAGTGACACTGCCCTCCACAGCTAAGATGCTGAACAACAGCTCAACCTGGAGCTGGGCTGCTGTGAGTCACTGCCAACGCTGTAGGCTGCAGCCCCTGCTGCAGTGGGTTGCCATGGGCAACCGTGTGTAGCCAGCAGCCAGCGTGAGCAGCCAGCGTGAGCTGCCAAGAGCCGCCGTGAGCGGCTGTCCAGAAGTCGGCAACTGATCTGCCTCACCCGGGAAGAGCGCAATGATGGTGCCAACTTGAGCCAGTGAAGCAACATCCTCCACAACTAGACTGAAGAACAAAAGGATAGCAGCTTGTCTGTTTCCTTTCCCCCAATTCCCCAATAAAAATCTTTAAAGAAAAAAAAGAAAAAAGAAATAAAGATGCTAAAACACAGGGATCAAAGGGTGTGCCAAAAGCCACACAGCTACTCTAGTAGAAACCCGGTCCCATTAAAAAAAAAGAAAAAGCCTTCCATAACCCTTCTCCTATATCCCTCCAGAGATGGCCCCATTTCTTAGCCCCCATCATGGCCAGCCCCAATCACTGTCTCCACCTCCTCAGCTCATCCACTCCAGGCAGGATTTTGCCCCAACTCCCAGGGTGGTCTCTCTAAAACTGATGTGCCTACTGGAGCCAACAACCTCTTCCTGACCAAGTCCTTTGTCCTCCTGGAGCTTAGGAGCCCACGCCCTCTGGCTTTGCTCTCACTTCACTGGTGGCTCCTTCTTGGCCTCCTTCACTGCTGGACCCTAAATGCTATGTGCCCTCAGGTTGTTTCTGGGCCTTTCTGTTCTCTCACATTCTCCTCCATTCACATAGCTTTAAATACCACCCTTGGGACAACGGCTCTCAAATCAATGTCAAAGGCCACTGTCTTGGTGTGTCCACTTGGATGTCCAGTGGGCACCTTGGATTCACCATGGTCAAAACGGAATTTCTGATTTGTCCCTTCTAAACCTGCTTCTCTCCTAGTCTTCCCCATCTCAGATGCTCAGGAGCCAACTGAGCGATATACTTAATCCATTTCTTTCCCTCACCCATTATAACAAAGCAGTCACATTGCTGTATTTCCAAAATACATCCCAAACTTAACCACTCTCCCCCAACATTCTGCCCCACACCCGAGTTCCAGCTGCCATCATCTCTTGCCTGGTCACTGCCCTAGGCTTCTTGTTAGTCGCCTTGCTTCCATCCTCGACTTACAATCCAATCCCCACATGGCAGGCACAGAGAACTTTTTAAAAAGTTAATTTGGCCATGACAGCGCCCTGCTTAAAATGAACAGCTTCAAAGCCAAACTGCTCCCAGTAGCCTACAAGGTCCTACATCGTGTGCCTCTGATTGATCTCTCTGACAGCTCCCTCCCCTTGCTCACTCACTAAGCTCCGGTCACTCTGGCTTCCTTTCTGCTCCACGAACATTCCTCACTCGTGTCCCTCTGGGTATGTTGAAGAAGGGGTGAAACTGGACAGAGGATGTAAGAATGAGCAGGATATTGTAGCTGATGGTAGGTGTTCACAGGAAAGGCCTGAACGGGCTTTTGCTTGAGTGGGAAGCTGAACCCTGTTCCACTCACCATGGCAAAGAGGTTGTCATAGCCTTTGACCTTGGTGGGCACCTTGGAGAACTTCTGGTCAAATGCATCAGAGATGTTGTGGGCTGGGTCGGTGGAGATGATCAGAACACTCTCCCGCCCCTTGGATAGCTGGACTGCTAGGCTGCAGCTGGGCAAGGGAAAGGTCAAAATGCAAGAAGTGAGGGGTTAGGCTCTGCTCCCTAGGTCTACATGGAAAGATGTGGGGCCCAGAAGCTGGGGTCCCGGATCAGCCAGGCCTTGAGAATATGAGTAATTGTGGAATTAAGCCTCAATCTCTGCAGAGGGACCCTCTCAGACCTCATCTACTAACCCCGCCAGCTGGCTAGCGTGGTGAGGTTCAGTATGGCTTGATGCCTGCTTCTTTGCTGGCACAGAGTGGCGTGCCAGCTGTCCGGCCAGCATAGTTAAGGAGTCCCTTGCACCCCTTCAACTCTAAGCTAAGGGTTCCCCCCGCACTTCCTGCTAAACTCAGGATGGTTCAAACCAATTGTCCAGGATAATGTGCCCCAGAGACCACTGCCCCTCCTCCCAGCTGACTAGGATAGTCTGAGCATCGTGCCCTCACCTTCCACTCCCACGTGTGCATAGAATGGCAAGGTTCACTCAGACTAGGAGAGTTTGCCCCCGTGTCCCTCCCTATACTCTGAGCTCGCTCCGGTACGGTCCAGCTGACTGGGACATTTAAGTGCTCTCCTGACCCCCGTGCGTTTGGTTCATTGTGGTTTGGCCCTTGAACCCCAATGGGAATGGTCTGCTCAAAGGGTTCCAGGCCTGCATTCAGGAAGTTTCTTCCATTTGCTCCAGGTAACTTCTGGAGAGTACAACCCGGAAGACCCTGGCCCAGCCCCCGTACCCGGCTCGGGGTCGAAGAGCGATCCCTGGCTTCCCCTTCGTCCAGTGGTACATCCCACTCGTCTTCCCGGCCCCCGCTGCAGCCTCCTTACCTGCAGGTGGTTTTGCCAACACCACCTTTGCCCCCTACGAAGATCCACTTAAGGCTGCGCTGCTCGATGATGTTGCTAAGCGTAGGCTCCAGCGGCTCCACATCAGGCGCATCCTCGAACTCCTCTGCCTCAGCCCCCCAACCGGCCACCCCTGCTGCCATCTTGGAACCGGCTCACGTGACCGAGCGGAGCGCACCACGCAAAACACCAACAGGGGAAATTCCATGTTATATCCCCCATCACGGCTAGCAGCCCGAGTTAATTTCTTCATGACCTGACTTTCAGGCGCTAATAGAAGCTATATTTCCAATGTCCTTCTCTTTCAGGGTTCACCTTATCGATCTCTAGTCTATGTTTTTTCAAAGACTCCTCCTGTCTAATTAACATATTGGTACGTTCCAGGATACTCCCCTTCCCTGATTGGACCCTAAATCTTGCAGCACTCTTTTCATTGGCTACATCCTTTATTACTTTCACCAATCACTCTCAGGTCCTGGTAGCCGCCAACCTCTCCTTAGCAACCAGCCAAACACCCAGTGCATGCCCTTTCGGTGAAGTTAGACCCCAGGTCCGCACTGGACTGACTGCATAGGCTCAACTTCTTGTCGATCTTTTCCCTTATTCTCCAAATTGAATCACAACATCCTCTCAGGGCCTTCTCCTCTGTTATTCAATTGGCTGTGATCCACCGGCTGACGCAAACCAATCATAGACGAATTGATTAGTTGGCCGAAGACAGGTCTCGGGACTGTGAGTGGACGGGGAGAACGACTCAGTCCGGTTGGGCGAGATTCGCAGATCCTTGTCCAGTGCTCCCTGAACCCCTATGCTGGGCAGACCAGGGCAGGAACCACACCTGTAACCGCGCTTCTTGTCTTGGTCGGGACTCTATTCCCGAAAACTTCTTTGTACTTTGCTCCCTGTGTAAGGGGAGACTCCAGCAAATTCCGTTTGAACTTCTGCACTGGGCAGTAATACAAGCTTTGTCGCAGGCCGTTGGCGGACACTCTTAACTCTAAGCTGGGGTACTCCAGCTTAGACATACCCCTTCTCCGAGAAGTTTCTTCTGAGTATTCTAGCCCATAAGATAATAATACCCTGATTCTCAGATGGGAACCCCAGCTCCACGGAACTAACTGTATCCGCATTCCCAAACGAGAGCTTCATCCTAGAGACAGGTACCCAATCCAGGACACCTCTATTTCTACGTTGGGGGTTTAGGCTGGATATACTCTCTGGACCTAGTTAGGGACATAGGTTCCGAGGTGTCAGTTGAGTACACAGCCTCACAGGGGATCCCTCTCCTCACTGAGATTATCCCTGGTGCCAGAAGAAGGTTTTGGCCCCGTTAAGCTAATCGCCTCCAGTCCCGTGCCAGCTACAGCCCCAGAAAACAGTCCCATTCCAGGGGAGACCCTGTCTGCATAACTCCTGCCCAAGTCTAGCTGGTTATAAAGACCCGCGGGGAGGGGCCCCACGGTCCGCCAGTTTCGTCCTGCCCCTCGGGCCCCGCCTCCATTGCGGACGCTTGCGGGTCAGGGTGTTCTTCCCGGCATGCATTGCTCGGGATCGGCAAGTTCGGGGGCTAGCGCGGGGCCGAAGCGGCCTTCCCGGAGTCCTTTGCGCGGCACCTGGCGACAAAATGGCTGCCCGAGGGAGACGGGCGGAGCCTCCGGGCCGGGAGGCACCGGGCCCCGCGGCGGGCGGCGGCGGCGGGGGCCGATGGGCTGAGTCGGGGCCCGGGACATCGCCTGAGAGCGGGGATGAGGAAACGTCGAACCCGGTGTCGGGCGGCGTGAACTTGTTCGCCAACGACGGCAGCTTCCTCGAGCTGTTCAAGCGGAAGATGGAGGAGGAGCAGCGGCAGCGGCAGGAGGAGCCGCCCCCGGGCCCGCCGCGACCCGACCAGCCGGCCACCGCCACCGCCGCGGGTCCCGGGGATCCGAAGAGGAAGGGCGGCCCGGGCCCCACGCTCAGCTTCGTAAGGAGCCGCGGGGGTGGGGGCGGGCGCCAGGGCCTGCCGTGGCAGGGGGAATCGGCTCGAGAAAAGGGATTGGGATTCAGGCCCACCCTCCGACCCCGATGAGGGGCCTGTCCGGGTCACCCGCTGAGGATGCGGAACCTGGATTCCCGACGTGCGAGGTTTGGGGGTGGAGGTAGGGATCTCCGGAGCTTGCCCGCGAGAACCGGGAGCCGAGGATGGGGAAACTAGGATTCCAGTATTCCTGTTCAGTGGTACTCGAACTTTGGGTACTGGGACCATCTCCCACTATTCGGAAGGGAAGCAGATTCAAATCTGGAGTCAAAGGTGTGTGGATTAGAGACTCAGACAGTTTACTGTGTGACCTTAGGAAATTTGCTTGACTTCCGGAGTCTCATTTGTCTAGTGTCCATTTATTGAGCACCTTACCTTGTGCTGGGCATTGTGCTAGGTGCTGGATGTGCCCTGGTGAACATGAGACAAGATCTCCACTTTACTGAGTGTCTACTTTTGCCTACCTTCATTTTTTCCATATTTGGAAAAGTGGACATTATCTCATCTTCTGATGTGATGAGGGTTCAGTGAGGCCATCCTGGAAAAGTGGTTAACTTGGGGCCTGACTTATAGGAAGGGCTAAACCAGTGGTTCTCATTTGGGGGTGATCCCCCCATTTAGCAAAATTTGAAGACATTTTTAGTTGTCAGAACTGGGGGAGTGAAATGTTACTGACATCTGAGTAGAAACCAGGAATGTTGCTCAACATCTACAATGCACAGGACAGCCCTTGCCGTACCCCATCCCATTCCCCAGCAAAGAGTGATCCAGCTCAAAATGTCATTAGTGCAAGATTGAAAAACCCTAGTCTAAATAAATGGCACTTATATTGATGGTCCATTCTGAGCTTGCTTTGTCTTTGGTATTGAGATCAAATTCCTGTGATGTGAAGAAAAATGTGTTGACTCGAGAATAATGGACTGGGGGTCAAGATTCACCATCTACCAAAAATGGATGTGAGACTAGTCCCAGCAGGGCAGGTCACTTAATGCAGAGACGATGCCTGTGAAGGCTGTTGCAGCCTGTGGGGCACAGAAAACCCTCAGTAATTGGGAGAATGGAGGACCAGGATGAAAGTCCAGAGTGAGACTTCTGTTTGAAGAATGGGAAGTGTTAGTACCTGGGTTGGGACGGTGTAAGAACTGTGTGGAGGCCAAGTACCCCTCCTTGGGTGGAGTAGCATTAGTTGTCACTGTCTTTTTCATTTGTTTATCAAGGGGCTGTTGTTGGAGCACCCTCATAGAGGCCAGGCCAGGTTAGGTGCAGGGGATACTGCGTTGCTTAGTCTTTAAGGATGCTGCTGTGTGGCTTGGACACACCTGACCCTGAACCAGCTCCATTGTTTGCTGCCAGGATGACCAAGGGTATGGGCCTCACCTTCTCAGAGATGTTTCCTCATCTATAAAATGGGGATGGTTGTAACCTTCATCGTAGGGTAGCTGTGAATGTGAAAGGAGATGATACATTCAAAGCACGTGGCACAGGGCTTAGCATACAGTAAGTGCTCAATAAAGGGAGATGTTGCTGCCTACATGGTTACTGGCAGGGGAGGGGGAGGTTTTAGCATGGAGAGTGAGGACAGAGCCCATCCCCACGGATGTGGGGGTTTTTCTCCGTGGGAAGGCAGCCCGGGGGCCCAGGGTTGCCTGGGCATCATGGGCCCAGGGCAGGCGCTGAGTCGCATGTGCTCCTCTCTGCTGCGCAGGTTGGCCGGCTGGCGGAGCTGGGCGCGGCGTCGGGACGGGCCACCGGGCCGGGCTAGGAAGGTGTAGTGGGCCTCAGCGCCGCCAAGGGCGGGCCCGGCTCCTGTAACCGTTGCAGTCTTCTGTCCCTTCACCCAGGTGGGCAAACGCAGAGGCGGGAACAAACTAGCCCTCAAGACGGGAATAGTAGCCAAGAAGCAGAAGACGGAGGATGAGGTGAGCCGGTTGGGTGGGGGGGGCTGCCCACGTGGCCTTTCCTTTCCAGCCTCAGCACCCGGCTAATGAGCCCTGTCCCTCCCTGTCTAGCATCTGGGCCTTGGCATGGGTACTGGGTGGGGAAGGAGGGCTTTCAACAAGGTCTCCAGATAACTTGACTCTGAATAGGAACTCTGGGATGACACTGGGGGTGGATCAGCTGTCTCAGGACAGTCCTGATCCCGGTTCCTGGCCTCCCTGGCATCCCCTTCCCAACCTCCTGTGTCCCCCACCCCACAGGTATTAACAAATAAAGGTGATGCATGGGCAAAGTACATGGCAGAGGTGAAAAAGTACAAAGCCCACCAGTGTGGTGACGATGATAAAACTCGGCCCCTGGTGAAATGACTCCCTTCCCCCGCCTGCCCACGGCCTGGGACTCTGCGATGTACATAACTATTTAATGTGGCGGCAGCGGCGGCAGCCTTTCCCCCCAAGGACTTACACACAGAAGGAAACCGAGATGCTTCCCTCAGCCGCCGCCGATCCTCCAGGACTCTTTTTTACCTTGAGCACTTGCCTCCTGAGACTTCACAGAACAGTGGTTTACTGTCGTCTCTCTCCCCTCCTCCCCCCCAACCTCCTCGCTCTCTCTGGCTCTTTGTGTCTTTCTCTTCTCACCCTCCCCTCCTTCCTCCCCTTAGCCATCACGTCTGGAAAGTAAAGAACTTGACTTAGTGCTGGAGCTGAGTGCTTGGTTTGCCTTCTTTGCTCTCTCCAACCTAAACCCTTTCCCTTCGGCTTACACCGCCCCACCAAAACCTGGGTCTGGCCGGGTGAGTGGGGCTTTGGGGTATAGGGAGGATGGGGGTGTTCTCTATACAGTAGGCCTGGACTCTTCCCCAGGACCCATTTCCTCCCCACCCTGACTGCACCACCATTGTTGCTCCTCGTGTTCAGGGTCTCTTCACAGTCCCATTTGGCTGGGCTAAAGCTGTCATTTAGGGGAAACAGACGAGTACCTACTGTGTGCCTTGGCTGTTCTGAGCCATGGGGCCACAGGAGTGAACAGAACAGACCACATGTGCTCCCTGCCCTTGTGAAAGGAAACAGACAAAAAGGACTCCGAAAAGGCACCACCATTTTTGGAGGTGCCTGTGAAGAAGTGCTGGGTAGAAGCTGGGGGAGTGGGTATATTTTTGTTGACATCTGATCAGAGATCTGTGGGAGGTGAGGAAGTGAATCCCTAGGTGGAAGGAACAGCCAGTGTAAAGACAGGTGGGAGAGTGGGAGAGTTTGAGGAGCCCCATATAACTAGAGCCCGGTGAGTGAGGAGGGTAGGTGGATTACATACAGAGCCTTGTGTGCTAGGGTGGGAATTTGGGACTTCATTTTGAATGAGAAGCATTGGGGGTGGGGGTGGGGTAGGTGTTGAGCTAAGAAGCAATACAGTGTGCTTTATATCTTAACAGGATCTCCCTGGCCAAAGCGGGGCTGGGGTAGACGAAGGCCAGGCCATGATTAGGGGAACAGAGGTGATGGGGTATTGGCAGTGCAGGAGCTAAGGAGGGCTAGGATCTGGATTCCTGTAGGCTACTCTGTCCTGCCAGCAACTTGCAGTCCTTCCAGGGAGGCTAGGGTTGGTCCCTCTGGCTGTGTATATGATCAGGAGAAGAAGCACACAAGGGCTTGTGTGTCCCACTTTACAATCATGACTGTTGGCTGGTTGGGACTGGGTGTCCTATAGAAAGTCTGACTCCCCTAGTGCCCCTCTAATGCTTCTCTGCTCTCCTGGCCCCTTTGTTTGTCCTGGTAGAGCTGAAATGTTTTAAAATGCCCTTGCCTCCCAACTCCTCAAACCTAATCGACTTGAAGCAACAATCTAGGCCCTCCAGATGTGGTCCCATCTCCCAGACCTTCCCAGACATGAATGGTGAGTAGCTCAGCACTCTAGCAGGGAAACCATCCCAGGGCCAGGTTCCTGTCCCCCTTCAGTCAGGGGAGGACCACAGCTTAGGGGATCATGGTGGTCACTGGGACCAGTGGAGGCAGTGGGAGGTAGGGAAGACAGCTGTGATTTTGGGGAGACGGCTGATGTGGCACCCGCCTGGCTTTAGACTCTACCAGGTCTAGCCTGTGGGGGTGGGGTGGGGCGTTTCAAATACTGAGCACCAGAACAGACAAAACTCCCTGTCCTAGTGGAGCTAACATTCTAGTTGGGGGAAACAGACAAGAAGCAAAATATAGGGCATATCAGATAGTTAAACGTTTTGGAGGAAAAGTATGAAAGGGGGACCACGATGAGAGGGAAAGAGATGGCAATGTTAAGTTGGTTGGGGATGGCCTCCATGAAACGGTGGCATTTGTCCCAAGTTCTGAAGGAAATGGGACTGGCATCCTTGGAAGTGTTCCAGGCCGAAAGAACGGCAGGTACAAAGACCCCAAGCTGAAACCATGCCTGACTTGAAGAAGAGGGAGCAAGCAGGCTTTGGATCAGGAGACATGTCTGCTCTCACTTCCTGCTAATACACAGTAAGGCTTGTCTGGTTTATTTTCCACATTGTCTTAAAGAGCTCTCCTTCCTACTTTGGGGATGCGGAGCTGGCCCAGATGTGATGTTAGCCTTGAGGATGTAGCATGGGGGAAGGGGACATAGGAAGCCAGTGGAACCACCTCTATCTCCTCCTCCCTCAAAGCCACCAGCCCCTGCTGGATCTTAAAAAAGAAACAAGTGGGAGAAGTAGGTCGCCCCTGCCGCAGCTCAGCCTCTATTCTGGAGCTTCAGGAGGCAGAAGGAGCTGATGGAGCTCTGGCATCTCCATTCACGGTGCTCACCAGCCCTGACTTGGGGAAAGTCTGAAGGGAGAGGAAAATCAAATTTCAGGTTTTGTGAGTCACATAGCCCTGTCTTCAAACTATTCTGGTGCCTGATAGCTGTGTGATCTTGGGTAAGTCACAGCCTTTCTGTGGTTAAGGTTCTTCATCTATAAAATAGGGGTAACATGCAGAAACATCTCTGGAGATAGGCACTGCCCTAATGTAAGGGCAATGTTCATGCATATAGTCAACGTTAACCCTGACATTTTAAACAACTGTCATTGCTTCTCTGGGTGAAGCAACTGGCTTGTGTTTGGTGGTAATGTTTGAGAAATGCTGACCTTCACACGCAGGTGCATGCAGTATGATGAGATGCTCTGGCAGGGAGGCTGTTGTAAAGTGAGAGGCGATTGTCTCCCATCTCAGATTCACGGTTGGGGATCAGCTCCTTGAGTTTCTTTTTTGCCCTAAACGCTTCTAGTTGAAATAAGTTTGCCGTACACAGGGCTGTTGTGAGAATTACGTTTGGAAACTCTGACAGGCAGTAGGTGCTTAAGAAATAGGGGGCGGGGGAAGGGGGCGGCGGCGGCGAGAGTCCCGATTCAGTACTCAAATCCACCAGCTGGGGAGAGGAAGCAAGACTTCCATGATCACAAGAGGCCCAACACTGTGGATCATACAGGAAGCAGGAGCCACTTTATTTTGCTTGGACTCTCACCCTTGAGGCTTGCGCAGGGCCGCTGGAAACCTGACGTGTTAAAAGGGAGGGGATGAGCACTCACATTCTCTCCCGCGTCTCTACCTCGCTTCCCACCTGACTCTTACCTGGGGCAAACTACAACCCTGAACAGAAAACTCCTACTATTCGTACCCTCCCGAATCCTCCAAATATAGTCCCAGCCGCTCAACCTCACTCTTCTGCTCAACACCCACCCGCAGGGCTCTCTAGGTGCCTGAGTTTTGAGTCTCCGCCAGAGCCCGTAAGCGGGCGCCTGGCAGGATGGAATTTGTAGTCCCTGAGCTAGGGAAGGCCATTGCGCATGCGTAGGCGACGGCTTTTTCGCACGTGTCTTCTAAGTCTGGTTTCTGTCCAGCGGAGCCTGCTGAGGTGGGAATTCAGGCGGTTCCTTCGCCGAGCCCGACTGTCGGACTGGAGTTAGGCACCAGCCGACCCTTCTGAAGCCAGTACTGGCCAAGAGAGGTCTTAGGTACCTATTTTTCATGAATGAATGGAGCCCGGACTGACTTTGCCAATGGGAAATGGGCTGAGAAACCTGTCCACCTCCTATAGGCCAGGGCAAAAATTGACCTTGTGCTAAAAAGTCTCGGGACAGGGCTGGGTTGTCCTTTGGGATCAGAGACCTAGTTGATTCAGTAAATTTAGTAAACATCGATTTAGGGAAGGGCTGAATATGCATAAAGTGAAAGTTCGGCTTTGAGCCTCACGGGGTAGACACCACGTTATAAAAGAACAATTTTGGTGATGCTTAACTTAGACTATCTCTAACCTCTAACCCAGCAAACTATGTATTCTAAACTCATTTGACAAGACGGGAAACTAAGGCTCCGAGTGGCAGGACGTCACCCACCTTGTTATCAGTAGGGTCAGGAAGGGAACCGGGTGCTCCAGGGTCTCCAGCTCCTTCCTGTTCTCAAGAGAAATTAAAGAAGGCCCTACTTTGCCCTCCGACGGCGCAAGGATCACAAAAATGTGTTTTTCATGACTCTGCCCTTGCCTGAATTTCCTGGGCTGTTCTACTTCATTCAGCTTCAAGTGGGGAAAGGGATTAGGCCGTTTGCTCGTGTTTATTATTTCATTTCAATTAAAGTTTTATATCCTTGTCGAGTTTTTCATATCCTAGTAAAAACTGTCAAACAGTACTGGAAAATAAATACTGTAAAATGTGGCAGAGGCTTCTGTAGGAAGCCAGCCTGTCTCAGGCACTTCACTCCCTTTGTCTGGTTTTTCTTTGTCTCTGGGGTATAAAGTCCACTCCAGGCTGTCCCCTTTCACTTTTTCTTTGCGCACATAGACTGTACTTCCAAATAACCTCTGGATGGGGGGAGGGAGAGACAGTTCAATTCTTTTTTCTTTTTTTTTTCATGCGGGAGCCCAAACGGCAACCTTGCTGTTAAGAGCACAAGTTCTATCCACTGAGCCATTCCGGCCGCAGCTCAGCTCAAGGTGCTGAGTTCAGTCCCAGCTGTGGGAGGGCATAGCCCCCATGGAAGAGGCAATCTTGTCATTAGGAGCACGTGCTCTCACTACCTGCCATCCTGCCACCTGTTAGCAGCTGTTGGCAGGTCAGCTTGGCTGGGAATCGAACTGGCGACCCTGTTGCTCAGAGCTCACACTTTTGAGCGAGCTCTTAACCAACTGAGCCACTCAGCCAGCCGAACAGTTCAATTCTTAGAGGAGGGGTTGACAAAAGCGCAGCTGACTCTGGACGAGGGGTTCCCGTGTCCATACACCCGGAAAGTGCCCACGCGCCACCAAACTCAGCTTCCAGCAAAAGGGCTGCTGTCAGGCCGGCTTGAGAGACGCTGAGGAAAACGAGACGCTGGGAGGACCGGCCGGCCAGAGAGGCCAAGAAAGCCGGCAACTCTTCGGTCACGTGTCCCGGTCTCGGAGGGTCTGGGTCTCCCGGGTGCCAGGCCACGTGTGACGGCTGCTCCTTCCGATTGGCTGGGCTGTATCAGTTTGAAAGGCGTACGGAAGCCGCCGCAGCTCATCTACGGCCGCGTTTTTTAATTCCCTCTCTTTGGCTCCCTCCTTCCGCGGGAGTCTCAGGAGAAGGCGCAGCGCTAGGCGCCGCTGCTCCCGCTCCGGCCGGGTAAGTGGGCCTCATCCGGAGCTAGACCGGCTCGGCTCTGGCTTGCTTCGACCCCCGTCAGGGTCCGGACCTGTGCATCACGCGGCCCGGCGTCTGGGCCGCGCCTGACCCGGAAAGGCCGAGAACCGTGTTGGGCCCGATTCTCTAGGCAGAGAGAACGGGCCGGGGGGGAGGGGGAAACAGAGCCGGGTTTAGGGGGTGGGGCCTCGGAGTCGGGCTAGGTCTCCGTGCTGCGAGAATCGGGCCAGTGGGGCACCTGGGGTCGGGCTCGAGGGGATCTGATTGTGGGACGTCGTGAGGATCGGGTGTGTGTGTGTGTGGGGGGGGTTGTTTCGGCGGGGCTTGGCTGGGTCTGATTGGGAGAGGCCGCATTGAAAAGTTGCGGGGGGGAGGGCTTGTTGGACTCCGATAGGGAGGGGAGTCAGACTTCCGCCTGAAGCGTTTTGCTGGGTCTGACTGCGAGGCGTCACTGGGATCCGTTGGGGGGAATGCTCCGGAGGGTGTTCGGCCAGGCCTAATTGGGCGAAGCTGCAGGGATCCGACGAAGGGGGTTTCCGGCTCGAGGTGGTGGAGGGGTTGGTGGAACTTGATTGGGGAAAGCAGCAGAGATCCGTCAGCAGGAGTTACTGCCGACTGGGCCAGGGGGCTGGAATGGGGGAAGGCTTGGCTAGACCTGATTTGGGAAAGGGACAAGGACCCGTCCTGGGGGCTTCTGTCGCGGGGTGGAAGGGCTTGGCTGACTTTTTCGGAGGGGCAACGCGGACCTATCTGGGGATTGCTTCGGACCTGATTAAGGGGAATCGCTGGACGGGGTATAGCTAGGCCAGGAAGGGGGGGCGTATGGCATCCGGCTGAGCTTGGAGGACCGGATTAGGGGAGGCGGCAGGGATCAGGACGATCGGAGCTCTTGGGACGGTGCACCTGGGGAGGCTCGGACCAAACCGGGCAGAGGGGCATCTGGGATCTGGCGGAGCTTGAGGGCTGGATTTCGGGAGGAGAAGGGGGATCTTCCGGGACCGTGTCTGCAACGGGGAGACCACGGGGGCCGGGGCTCTATCGTGGCCTGGGGCAGGGCCCCTGCATGGAGAAGTGGCTGGGCCCGCAGCCGGGGGCGGCGGCACGGGCAGCCGTGGGACGAAGGCTGCGTGCCAGCTCTGATGAGGATCCACTGGGCCCTGCCACCGCCTCCCATGGCCCGCTTCCACACCCTCCCGCCCGTACTCGCAAGCCCGCGACTGCGCGGCGGTGGATGGCTCAGCTGGCAGGGACCCCGCACTTGGGCTGGTGTGGATCGGCCGCCTCCGCCTGTCCGCCGAGGGCGCTCCTGTGGTGCTGTCGCTACTGCCACCTCCTCGGGGGTTCAGCCTGCGTCTCACACGGAGCTCCTGGGACCCAGAGCTGACCCCGGTCCCTGCCTCCACAGCTCGCCTTGCGCCATGGACTGGCAGCCAGACGAGCAGGGCCTGCAGCAGGTCCTACAGCTGCTCAAAGACTCGCAGTCACCCAACACAGCCACGCAGCGCATCGTGCAGGATGTATCCTTCCTTCCGGGCCTGAAGGCCAGAGAGAATAGGGCCCACCCCCTAATCCCGACTCTTTTCTGCAGTGGCTAGGAGCTGGCCTTGGCCGAGAATTAAGGGTTAGAATTTAGGGTCCCGTTCCCAGAGTAAATGCGGCCCTATGGGAGGGAGGAACACCTCTGGTTGGCACTCAGCTTGTGTTTAGGTTCATGGTTAAAATTTTTGTTTCGATTGGTTGTTTAAGATACTATACGTTAAAGTTTTTTTCCCCCTAAGATTTTATTGGGGAATTGAGGCAGGGGAACAGCTTTGGGGAATTGGGGAAGGGAAACAGACAAGTTGCTGTACTTTTGTTATTCAGTCTAGTTGTGGAGGGCGTCGCTTCACTGGCCCATGTTGGTATTATCGTTGCACTCTTCCCTGGGTGAGGCAGTGGCTCGCTGGCCATTGGACGGCCGCTCACGCCAGCTGCCAGCTACTTACGGTAGCTTATGGCAGCCCACTTCAGCCCCTCTGCAGCCTATGCCATTGCAGGCAACTCAGTGCAGCCCAGCTCCAGATTGAGTTGTTGTTCACCATGTTAGCTGTAGAGGGCACAGTGTCACTGGCCCTCATGTGGGATCCGAACTGGAGCCCTGCTGCTCAGTTGGCATCCTAAGCCAACTCTTAACCAATGTGCCACTCGGCTTGCCCAAGTTAAACTTTTAAAATATTTAAACCACTGGCAAGTTTCATAGGAAAATGTCTATTCTCTTTTTTTAAAAAAAGTAGGCAACTCTGGACTGTTAGTTAGCAGAACTGAGTAGCAGCTGCCACTTTCAGACAGAGCTAGGTCCACCAACCCTCTCTTGCTCTGGCCAGATCTTCAGAAGTGGTGGGGAGCTCAGGTATGCTCCCCCACCCCCTGGGTGAATTTGATGTGCCTGAAATGCTGCGTTCTTCTGGGCATGGGGGTTGACAGGTGGGCTCCCAGGAACTGGCTGCTTGGTCCCAGTGGTCAGAGGTACTATCAGCTACATATCAGTGAGGGGGCCCCAGCTGGGGAAGCCCTTGTCTCCCAAGTCCCTTAACAACCTGGCAGAAACTCAAACAACTGAACCAGTTTCCTGACTTCAACAACTACCTGATCTTCGTTCTGACCAGACTCAAGTCGGAAGGTACGTTGCCTTTGGTGCCCCAACACAGACCAGACCTCACTTTCTCCCCTGTGGTCCTCTGAGCCTCAGCCCTCTTCCCTCAGATGAGCCGACTCGCTCTCTCAGTGGTCTAATCCTCAAGAACAACGTGAAGGCGCATTACCAGAGCTTTCCTCCTCCTGTGGCTGACTTCATCAAACAGGAGTGTCTCAACAACATTGGCGATGCCTCCTCGCTCATCCGAGCCACCATAGGTGAGGTGGGCAGCTGAAGTTGGCCTGTGATGACACCCTGAGCTCTCACTTGGCCAAGAATGGCCTCAGCATGTTAAGGCTATCAATTCACTGGGGATGGTAGACCTATTACTGTTGCCATTTTGCAGATGAGGAAACTGAAACACAGAAAGGTTAAGGGATTTGCTTGATAAGTAGCAGAGCTCAAAAGTGATCAGTGCAGGTCCATGTTCTGAACCACACTCCCTCCTGAAATAGCCGTTCTTGCTTCTGAGGCAGTCAGTCACTGAATGTCCAGAATTTTATGTTAGGTCCTGAGGGTATAGCAGGTTAAAATCAGAGCTCCCTGCCCTTGTAGAGTTTGGTGTCATTAATGATTTAGGTGAACTAAATCAAACCAATAATGATTTAGCTGAAACGTGAGTTAGCTTTGCCTTGGAGCCTTCCTGACTCCTGGAAGGCTGCCTGAGGGAGTTAACAGAATGATGGCCAGTAATTTTCCAGCAGTTTTATCTTAAGCCTTTTCTTTCTTTTTTAAATTTTATTGGGGAACAGTGTGTTTTTCCAGGACTCATCTGCTCCAAGTCAAGTAGTTGTCTTCAATCTAGTTGTGGAGGGCCCAGCTCTTTGGCCCATGTGGGAATCAAGCCGGCAACTTTGATGTTATGAGCCTGCGCTCTAACCACCTGAGCTAACCGGCTGTCCCTGTTAAGCCTTTTCACTACTGTTAAATACCAACTACTATTTGTTGCCGACTTAACTCCCCCCCCACAGTTTTATTGAAATGTTTTAAATGAAAAGACGGATATGCTTGCCCAAAAGGGAAGGTAATCTTATGGTTTTTTTTTTATTGTTAGTTTCAGGTGTACAGAACAATGCAATAGTTACCCTTTTCACCCTCACAAAGTAACAACCCCCCTCCCCCCATCCACTGCCCTCCCACCCCCGATATCATGCTTATCTATTACAATTCCATTGAATCCGTTCCCGCACTCTACTCCATGTCCCGAGGTTATATATGTATATAT
>NW_017731767.1:201059-222921 GCF_001890085.2 Hipposideros armiger | reverse complement strand
CTCTGTGTCTCTGAGACTATCTCCATCCACTTCTCCCATCCATTCAGTTCCTTAGAATCCACGTATAAGTGAGATCATATGATATTTGTCTTTCTCTGAGGGAAGGTAATCTTAAAAAGACAGAAAAGTAGTATTAAATTTGAGATAGATGCTGGGGCATGCCAGAAGGACTGATCTTTGGGCCTGTTGCCTCTGTTAAAAGTGACCCTTAACCCTGACAATACCCCTTCTGAGGCCAGCGGAAGGATCTGGACTTACCAAGCTCACTCCAGGCGTCAGGTTCTGCCCTGAGTACTTAAGTCACTGAAGTTTCCCAGGAGCCCTAGGAAATCATTGGTCTTTATTCCCATTGAAGCACAGAGAGGTTAGGTGATGTGGCCAACATCACACAGATAGGGATGGGACCGGGACTGTACTCACAGTCTACCGCAGGGAGCACCTTTCCTAGCAGATGTGTGAGCCAGGGTCATCTGGAGTGTTAGCAGTGGCAGCTTCTCCCTCTGGGAAAGACTGCCACCTCCTGGCTTTAAAAACCATCTCTGCACACCGACATCACTCACATTCAGCTCCACTGCCCTCACACTTCAGATGCCTAGTGCAGGTTATACTTGGGTTTTGGGTTTCTAGTAAGTAGTACAAGTCCTCCCTGAGGCCACTTCACCCTGCAGGACCTGCCCCTTGCACCCTCCAAGCCCTCACCTTCCCCCACCCAGCCCCACTGGCTCCTCACCCATCTGTAAGCTCTCCAGGTTTGCTCCTGCCCGCAAGCTTTTGCACCTGCCATTCTCTCTGCCTGGGATGCTCTTTCCCTATGGACCTAGATGGCTTCTCCCTCACTTCCTTCAGGTCTTTGCTCAGATATCAAGATGTCACCTGGGGGAAGCTCTGGACACCCAACTTTAAATTGATACCCTCATCCTCAGTCCTTGCTAGCCATCTTCTCTGCTTCATTTCTCCCCTTAGCTCTTGGCGTCTATCCTCCCAGGTCTTGACCTCGCAGCCTCCTTCACTAGACAATCAGCTTCTAAGGGTAGGGATTTTGTGTTTAGTTTTGCACTGTATCCCAGGGCCTGGAACAGAACTGACTTACAGTAAGGCTCAGGGAATCTCGAAAGGGGTGTGTAGGGTTCGTGGGGGAGAGTGTCCAGAAAGTGGCAGGGAGGGCTAGGGTGCCAGGCAGGCCTGCCTGCACCCAGTCTGAGGCAGCGTCCTTTCCTGGCTGCCCAGGCATTCTCATCACCACCATCGCTTCCAAGGGTGAGCTGCAGATGTGGCCTGAGCTGCTACCCCAGCTGTGCAACCTGCTCAACTCAGAGGATTACAACACGTGCGAGGTAGGCGCAAGCCATGGCGCACCTGGGCAGGAGCTGGGGCTGGCCTAGGACCCACACCCATGTGTGCTCCTCCCCGCTCAGGGAGCCTTTGGAGCCCTGCAGAAAATCTGTGAAGACTCATCCGAGCTCCTGGACAGCGATGCCCTCAACAGGCCCCTCAACATCATGATCCCCAAGTTCTTGCAGTTCTTCAAGCACTGCAGCCCCAAGATCCGGTGAGTGTAGCTCCCCAGGAGTCTGCAGGGGGCCTGGGGTGGGCAGGGTGGGGGTGACCCATGTACCTGCTCCCTGCCAGGTCCCATGCCATTGCCTGTGTGAACCAGTTCATCATGGACCGGGCCCAGGCGCTGATGGACAATATTGACACCTTCATCGAGGTGGGTTGCCAGGCTGGGGGCAAGTAGGATGAGGGCTGGGGATCCCCGCTGTGGCTGACCCCACCTTCTTCACAGCACCTGTTTGCCCTGGCCGTGGATGATGATCCTGAGGTGCGGAAGAATGTGTGCCGTGCCCTGGTGATGCTGCTGGAAGTGCGAATCGACAGGCTCATCCCCCACATGCATAGCATTATCCAGGTGTGCACACCTAGGCCAGCCGGGTGCTGTAGAGTGGGCGTACAGGGGGAGCCACCCCTAGCTGGACAGGGCCTTAGCCTTTCTCCCATCCCTCCCCAGTACATGCTGCAGAGGACCCAGGACCATGATGAGAACGTGGCCCTTGAGGCCTGCGAGTTCTGGCTGACGCTGGCCGAGCAGCCCATCTGTAAGGAAGTCCTGGCCTCCCACCTGGTCCAGTGAGTGTCCCTCCTGCCTGCTGTCCCCTACACCAGCCTCCACCTCTTCTATCTGTGTTTACTTTCTATGCTTGCATACATTTATTTTGCAAGTGCTATGAATGTAACTTTAAGGACTTGAAAATTAAATAAGTTAAGGTGGAAAAAAAATCAGAAGTCAACAAAGCCTTCAGGCATAGCTGGATCCAGGTGCCCAAAGGATGTGAAAGGCATCTGTCTAGTCTCAGATCTACTTCCTCTACTTTGGCTCTATTCTCAGGCATGACCTCATAGCCGTGCTGTGGCCTACAGCTTAACAGTATCGGAACATCTCAGAAAAGAATTTCTCTTGACCAGTATTTCCAGCAAAAGTTCTAGGGCCAGCTTGGATCACTCGCCTATTCCTAAGTCAGTGAAGGTTCTAATCAAAGTTTCCGATCCTGAGGTACATGGGCTCCAGCTGAGGGGGCTGGCTGTCCTGCCTGTTTGCTACCCTAACCTGGTTCCATCCCAGGGAAGTGCCTGGTGACTAGGGCCATTCCTCTGCCTTATGATGTCCTAGGGAATCAGGCACTGTTCCAAGTTTCTCAGCTCTGTCCCTGTTACAGGGGCTGAGACTACGTTGGGATAGTTCCCACAAAGGGAAATGAATGGATGTGGGGTCCTTAGAATCAGCATGTTCCATACAGTCTGCCCTTAATGCTCCCATTAGTACCTCTGCTTCCTTGTTGCCCCGGCTTTGAAGCCCCCAGGGGGCCCTGCCTCCCAGTGAACAGCCTCTCTCCTGACAGGTTGATCCCCATCCTGGTAAATGGGATGAAGTACTCGGAAATTGACATCATCCTGCTCAAGGTCAGCTGGGGCCAATTGCCGGGCACAGGCAGGCAGGTGAGGGCCGGGATGTTGGGGCTGGGACTGTGGTGGTCTTTAGCGGTCTGCCTGGCCCACAGGGGGATGTGGAGGAGGACGAGGCAGTCCCTGACAGCGAGCAGGACATCAAGCCACGCTTCCACAAGTCACGCACGGTGACTCTGCCCCATGAGGCCGAGCGGCCGGATGGCTCTGAGGATGCAGAGGATGATGATGATGATGATGCTTTGTCCGACTGGAATCTGAGTGCGTGGCCCTGGCAGGGTTTGGGGGTGGTGGTAGTTGGGGGCAGCCAGCCCTGGGTTCCGTCTCGGGAGGTGATGAGAAACCCATGCAGATCATGAAGATTCTAATCATATTTGATAATCTGATCTGGGGGTATGGTTGAGGAGGTCTTGCCTGATGGGCTTCCCTGAGCCTGAGCCTGCCTGTCGATTTTCCTGCCCTAGGGAAGTGCTCGGCAGCTGCACTGGACGTCCTGGCTAATGTCTTCCGGGAGGAACTACTACCCCATCTCCTTCCCCTGCTCAAGGGACTCCTCTTCCACCCTGAGTGGGTGGTCAAGGAGTCGGGCATCCTGGTGCTGGGCGCCATCGCTGAGGGTGAGTGCTCCTCCAGCCTCCCTGTGCCTGACCTCTGGCCCCTGTGCTGATGGAGACTGGGGCTGGCCCAGGCAGGGCTGCGTGGCGGAGCGATGCCATTCCTGAGTTCTCTCCAGAGGACTGCTTAGGCCCTTCAAACAGCTTTGGGATTTGAATGTTCCGCTCAGCCTGTGGGCCTGAAAGGAACCCCAAACCCCGAAATGCAAGCCCTCTCCTTGATTCTCACAGACAGGCAATCTATGAGGTTGTAAGCATAATTATAGGTACCGCAGTAATAGGAACAATCACTTCTGCAGTGCTAGTCCCATGGCCGGCACCCTGCTTCCACGGGTTTACCACTACCTGATGAGGTGGGTTTCATAGACAGAGGGATGTACACCACTTCCCCAGTCACCCAGGGTGCAGCTGGGACTCAAACCTGCTCCCGGCTATGGGGCTGACCTGCCAGAATAAGTGTGCAGTGGTGGTGTTTCCTGAAACTTCACGTGGTATGCTGTTACTGCCATGGCTTTCGGGTGCCCTTTGTCCCGATGGGTTGTACAGCTTAAATGACCAGAGGGGCTTTGTGAGTCTGTTACAGGCATCAATCATGACTGCCTCAGCATCCAGGCGTGTCTCAAAAAGTTCAGACATGGCAGCAGGAGCCCTCACCCTGGAGAACTTGCAAGATTAAGGAAACGTTTCCTTATGTAATAAGTGTAATGTAGCTTATGTTAATATATGTGTATCAATGACTAGACTACATAGGTGTTCTGCATATTCATGGGAAAAGACCTAGAGGAACTGACACTAAACCAGTAAAAGATGGATCACTTGTCTTGGATTATTAGGGGGTGTCCCATTATCTGTGTTCTCTAATTAAAAGACATACTCAGTGGGTTGTTTTTTTTTTTTTTTTTTTAAAGAAAATGAAAAATAGAGAAAGAAGTCAACAAATATCCAAAATAGGTTTCAAAACAAAAGCACTTGTCATCCATTGGGGTCACTGTTGCCTGTAAAGCCTGAGTCACTGTGCAGCCTGGTCATCTATGAATTAATGAGTGACCGTGATGGGGTGGAGCCCGTGGCAGGGAAAGGTTTGCTGTGATGCTGCTTTCCCTCCTGACCCTGCCTTCCACTGGCTTTGTGACTCTGAGCCAGTTATTTAACCTGAGTCTCAGTTTCCCTACCTGTCAGATGCTCTGGATTCTCTCCCCTAGAGGTGGGTGTGGCCAGGCTTAGCTGGGCTCAGGCTTGCCCCTGTGCTGTTCTTGCAGGCTGCATGCAGGGTATGGTGCCCTACCTGCCTGAGCTGATCCCACACCTTATCCAGTGCCTGTCGGACAAAAAGGCCCTGGTCCGCTCCATCGCCTGCTGGACGCTGAGTCGCTATGCCCACTGGGTGGTCAGCCAGCCACCTGACATGCACCTCAAGCCTCTGATGACGGAACTGCTCAAGCGCATCCTGGATGGCAACAAGAGGGTGCAGGAGGCAGCCTGCAGGTGACCCCCAACCCCTGGCCCCACAATCCCCACCTTTGAGCCACTGGCTGCCCTTTGGGAAGTGATGATATTCATTACCGTCGACATCCCGCTGATTTCTAACGTGTTCGTACTGGCTGATCCCAACTACTCGCTCCTGTCTCCACCTGCCTGTGGCCCAGCCCTGCCAGTAGACCCCCACTGAGCCTGTCCCCCCTTCCAGTGCCTTCGCCACCCTGGAGGAGGAGGCCTGCACGGAGCTGGTGCCCTACCTCAGCTATATCCTGGACACCCTCGTCTTCGCCTTTGGCAAGTACCAGCACAAGAACCTGCTCATCCTCTATGATGCCATCGGCACCCTCGCCGACTCTGTGGGCCACCACCTCAACCAGCCGGTGAGACCCCACAGCGGCTCCCTCCTGATCCCGTGCCCCCTGACATCCGGTGACCTGGCGGCGACCTTGTGTCGCACGCCAGGGATGTGGCCATGACCTCGACAGGCAGACAGACCCAGCCCCCTCCCTTGCTCTGCTCCCTGTTTAGTGGGGGAGACAGACAGTTCTGAGACTGTGTGGTAAGTGCTGTGCCAGGGGAGTTCAGGGGCTTATGGGAACCAGGAGGTGCTGACCCAGGCTCCGAGGGGGCAGGGCTGGGTAGAACAGGGCTTGGGACAGAAGAGAAGGTCCTGGACGTCTGGCTGGGTGGCGAGGCCTTGCAGGGCCCCATGAGCCACAGCGAGGAGCCCAGGCCTCACTGCTCAGGCAGTGGGTACCTCTGAGTCACAGGGAGCCCTGCTGGTTCCCAGGCCACCACCCCTGCCCGGAGAGCCCTGACTTTCTGCTCCTTCCTCAGGAATACATCCAGAAGCTGATGCCGCCACTCATCCAGAAGTGGAACGAACTCAAGGATGAAGACAAGGACCTCTTCCCTCTGTTGGAGGTGGGTGAAATCCAGACTCCCTCCTGCAGCCCCGCCCCACTCCTCCTAAGTCCACCTCTCCTGCCTTCCTCCTGCCAGTGTCTGTCATCAGTGGCCACCGCCCTACAGAGTGGCTTCCTGCCCTACTGCGAGCCTGTCTACCAGCGCTGTGTCACCCTAGTGCAGAAGACGCTGGCCCAGGCTATGGTGAGCACCCACCCGCTGCCACTCCGCCGCCCCCTCCTCTGCTGCTGCCCCAGCCTTAGCCTGCCCTTCTTACCTGTCCGCCCACCCCCATCTGTGCCCAGATGTACACCCAGCACCCTGAGCAGTATGAGGCCCCTGACAAGGACTTCATGATCGTGGCGCTAGACCTGCTCAGCGGACTGGCCGAGGGCCTGGGCGGCCACGTGGAGCAGTTGGTGGCCCGCAGCAACATCATGACACTGCTCTTCCAGTGCATGCAGGTGGGTGAGCGCCCTTCATAGGCCTCAAACTCCCAGTGACGACACCCAGCAGCCTGTGTGGGCCACCCTGGGGAGTACTCAGGGCCTTGGTTGTAACCCAAGGACATCAGGGAAAGGGGGCTCATAAAAAGAACCTTGTAATTGTTTTTAAAAGGGATTCAAATAAGACATGAGTAAAAGCTCATTTTCCAGGCCAACAATGTAGAAAATGAAAAGGTAGAAAAGAAGAAAAGTGAAAGCATTGGTCCCTCCAACATCACCCCCGTCCTGTGTATCAGGATGGGCAGCAGTTCCATGTGCACCCCCCTCTGTAGCAGTGCCCTGAGCAAGGCACTCATTCACGGGCCCCCCGAGTCCCAATTTACAGGGAGGGGCCCGCATCCTCAGTGCTGGGAAGTAGAAGGGTCAAGCTGTGCTCTAGGGACTGCTCCCCTAGCTGCCCTGCACTGAGGGATTTTTTGGGACCCTGGCTGGCTGGCGGGAGGGGAGCCCTTCTAAGCTGACACTACTCTGACCCTCAGGACTCCATGCCCGAGGTCCGGCAGAGCTCCTTCGCCCTCCTGGGAGACCTCACCAAAGCCTGCTTCATCCACGTCAAGCCCTGTATTGGTATGATGCCCGTTTCATCCTTACCCCACGACCGCAGCCCTAGCCTCAAGTGATGGAGCAATGACTGGGGAGCTCTGTGACCGAATTGGGATGTGTTCGTACTGTCTGATGGGGCCTGCCTGGCCAGATCTCGGAGCTCATCCTAGCAGGCCCTCCCTCTCAGCACCCCTCTTTCTCCCCACCAGCTGAGTTCATGCCCATCCTGGGCACCAACCTGAACCCTGAGTTCATCTCTGTCTGCAACAATGCCACCTGGGCCATCGGAGAGATCTGCATGCAGATGGGTGAGTGTCCTGTAGGGGGTCAGGCTATGCCCCTCTTGCGTGTTCCCTTTCTGGGTATAGGAGCCTGGCTCTGACTGACAGGTCCCCTCAAGAGGACACTGGTGCTCCTTGAGGAAGGCTCCCATGGGCCAGGGCAAGAGGACACCTCTGAGCATTTTTATCAGAGATGGGCTGAATGGCTGAAAGGCCATCTGTGGTTGGCTTCTGTAAAGAGGCAGGACAGGAGGCCTGTTCTGATTGGACTGTTTGGCAACTTCCTCCGTCCCCCTACAGCGAGGCTGGCTGGTGTGGCCTCACCCTGATGTCTAGCAGTGACTCCAGGGAAGCTTCTGGTGTTTGGAGAGTGTGGGTCTGTCTTGGGTTGGCCATGGGTCCTGGGTTGGAGACCAGCCGGAGAGGTTTTTCACTCCCTCATCAGCTGTGGTTGGCCCATGTCTAGATGCAACTGGGGCTGTCAGCGTAGGTGGTGTGGGCTGTGCGGGGCTCTGACTGGCCGGTCCCTTAGGGGCAGAGATGCAGCCCTACGTGCAGATGGTCCTCAACAACCTGGTAGAGATCATTAACCGGCCCAACACACCCAAGACGCTGCTGGAGAACACAGGTGGGCATCACGTCTGGGCCTCTGCTGCCTTCTTGCCTGGCCCCTAGAGTTGGGCTTCCTGGCTGGGAGGGTAGTTGAGAAGAAGTCTTGGGAAAGAACTAGGGAAGGTGTCTGGAAGGGGTTCTGGGAGGAGCAGCAAAAAAGATGGCTGGCCTCAGGGTAAGACCCAGGCTGGGCCAAGCTCCAGGGTCAAGCTCTGGGCCAAGGCCAGTGGCAGCTCTTCCCTTGGGGCCCATGGGGCGGGGCTGGTGCCTCATGCCAGAGGCCCTGCCACGTACCGTCCCGGGGCCGCTCGGGGTTGCAGGTCGCCTGACGAGTCCCTCTGCCATTCCAGCCATCACCATCGGCCGCCTGGGCTACGTGTGCCCACAGGAGGTGGCACCCATGCTGCAGCAGTTCATCCGGCCTTGGTGTGTGCTCACCTGTATGGGGCCTGCCGTATGGTGGGCCGGGCAGTGGGGTGGGTGGGGCAGGCCCAACCCATTCCTCACCTGTGGCCACCCAGCCCTGCCCATCCATAGATGCACGTCCCAGCCCCGCTGTCCACTGGTCCCCTGCTTCCTCCACACCTGATAGACACATGGCCCACCCCAGCCTCACTGCCCCCCATGGATGCCCTTCTGCCACCGTTCTGCCTGCTGATTCCCCGATGCTCACCTTCTCCACAGGTGCACATCCCTCAGGAACATCAGGGACAACGAGGAGAAGGACTCAGCCTTCCGAGGCATCTGCATGATGATAGGCGTCAACCCCGGGGGCGTTGTGCAGGTTGGGGCGGCTGGGCTCTGAGGGAAGGCGCTGGGGCTGGGCTCGGGCGGTCCTTCACATGGGATCCGTCGCGTTTCAGGACTTTATTTTCTTCTGCGACGCTGTAGCCTCCTGGGTGAGCCCGAAGGATGACCTTCGGGACATGTTTTATAAGGTGAGGCTCCTGCTTAGTATTTCCAGGAGGCGGCAGGGGGTACACCCTCTGGGGGGAGAGGCCAAGTTCATTTTGCCCTGCTCTGGGTGCCTCTTCCCTCCACCACAGATCCTTCATGGCTTCAAAGACCAAGTTGGGGAGGAAAACTGGCAGCAGTTCTCAGAGCAGTTCCCGCCACTGCTCAAGGAGAGGCTGGCTGCTTTCTATGGAGTCTAGAGGAATGTTGCGACTGCCAGGTAAAGAGGCTGCAGGCAGGGGGCTGGTGCTGTCGTCAGGGCTGAGGTGGCACAGGCTCTGACCCCCCTCCTCTCCCTGCAGGTTTCTGTTTGCGTCATCTTGGAGGGGTTGCTGTGGATCGCGTTGCGTCCAGAAGTCGCCGTGCCCTGGTCGAGGGGGGTTAGGGAGGAGTGAGTGGGACCCAATCCAGACGCCTTCCCTGTCCATCTACCTGCTATGCCCGGCTTGTGTGGCCAGTCAGTGGTGGGCAGGTGGGTGGGGCCTCCACACTCGTCCTACAAATGGGAGGGGGGTGGGACTTCTTGGCAGCAAGGGCCCCTTGCTCTAAGCAGGGTCACCTCAGGCAGCCCACTTGGGCCAGCCATGTGGGAGGGAGGAATCAACACAGCCGACTGAATCTGGCTTAGGATGAGGCAAGGGGAAAGCAGGCGGGGAGGGGGGGTTCCTGTAGAGACACGTACTCACACGTACACATGTGGCCACACGCATGTGCGGGCACTGCAGCCAGCCAGGCCAAGCCAGCTGCCCCACCATTTCCCCGACTGCATGGAGACAGTAGAATTAGTGAACCCCTGAGTTAACCCGTAAGGCCTTCCGTGTAACCTGCATCTAGAGTTTAAGAAGCTTCTGCCATTTTGCCGGAATTGGCAGTGATTGGGGAGGGCTGGGTGGGTTGGAGGCCTCCACTGGGAGCCTGGGGCCAGGGCAAGAGGACGGCCACCTTGGGGCTGCCCCGTCAGCACGCGTATGCTTTGGACCTGCTCCGCACACTTCCTGCCATCTCTGTGGCAGCCTCAGCCAGTGTGTCCCCCTCCTTGCCCTGTTCCAGATAGAAGAGTGGGTATCACTGGAGCAGCTGGGGATGGCCAGAGGTCCCTCTTTCTTCCTATCCTGTGTGTGCTCCAGTGACTTCTGAAGACACTGGGCTGAGACCTTTTTCTGGAAGAGAGCATAGGGTGGCCAGAGCTGCTGACACCTACCCCTGCCTCTCTCCATAAGCAAATCCATTTCAAGGGCAATCTGTTTCTCTGTGCTGAGAGCCCTCTTCAAGTTCCAGGCCCCGAGTTTTAACACGAGGGCTGGCGCATTTAATTGATGGTGACAGGGGACGAAGGCTTATGCTTTGCCAGCATAACCGAGGGCTTGGAGGAGAGGAAAGGTGGTGCCTCCCTACACACCCTGAGGCCCTGAGGCTGCCTGTTCATCAGAGCTCCCAGTGGGTCCTGAGATCCCACCATATTGGGGCAGTGATTCTAGGGACTTTTTTGGAGTACTTTGGGATGTGGTCACAGTGGGAGAGGCTCCCTTAGAGTGGAAGGGAGTATGGTTACTTTCTATTTGGCCTCAAGACTGAAACTGGGCCCTGCAGCCCCCTTAACTTTTTCCCTTTTCTCCTCCCCTGCTTTCTACTTATTGGGGGGCACCTTTTGGGGCTTTGACTGGATTCCTGCATCCTGGGGCCTGCTCCATCCATCCTACCAGGGGCTTGGACCGACCCCCCCCCCCCATCATAGCCCCGTGTCATCTCTCAGACAGGGTCAGGCCCTGCCTCTATTCCAAGGGGCACTTGGTGCACATTCCATAAACTCAGCTGGTTTCCCCCACCCCCCACCCCTTTGAAACTCCAGCAGGTCTCTGGAAGCCATTTGTAAAAAAAAAAAAAGAAAAAAAAATTTAATACCATTTAGTTTTCTGGTAATTCCAGTTCTTTGGAGCATCCTCTGCTGGGTCTTGGGGTGTGTGGATGGACTAGCTGTCTGATGGGATTGGAAACCACTTCACCCAGGATAGGGGTGCTCCAACCACCTTCAGGGAAGGGGGAGCCTGGTTCGTTGTCTTTTTTTTTTTTTTAATCTATTTAATTTTTTAATTTATTTTTGGTTGATTTTTGCACAACGAAGTTGCAGCTTCTCAATCTCCCCTGCTCAGGGCTGCGGACCCTGACTGGCCTTGATCCGCAGTCCCGCTCAGTCTCATGCCCCTCCTTCCCCTTCACCCTCTTCCTCCTGCGGGCTCCAGGGTCTGTCCATTTGTTACCGTGCTGTGCTGGGGATTGGCGCCGAGGTGGCGTGAGATTCCACTTGTGTAGAACTTTGTTGAGTAAAGATCAGTTTCTTGTGAAATCCTTGGTCTCCAGCTGGCCTCCTGTGTCCTTGGCTTTGGCAGTAGAGATGTAGGGCGGGGGACAGAGGGGCCTTGGAAACTTTAGAAATGGGGATATATAGGACTTAGGTCAGGAAATATAATTGGGGTGTGGGGAAGGAAGTAAAACACTAAGGGCACATTACTTGGAACCCCAGTCCTCTCAGTTTTCTTCCCTGTAAATTGAGATGGTGAATTTGAAAGATGAAGATTAAATGCAATAACATACATGTGGAGTGCATTCTCTTAAGACAATTACAGTTCACTAAACGTCCTGAGCTCACTAAAGAGGAGCCATTAAGTTCCAGATCTCCATCTGCCTTAGACTAAACTGAGTGGCAAGGGACAAGACCTTGGCTCTTTGGCTGACTTCACAACTCTGGATCGCTGGGCATCTTAGGCATCTCTGTAGAAAGTTCAGCCCAGCACCAGGCCTGTGGAAGATACGTAAATTATTGAGGCAAATGAGAAATTGCTCAGCCTTGGGGATGCACAAGCCTCAGAATAAAATCTGTGGCAACCTCAGTATGGCCCAAAGATCACCTGCATCAATCTGGGAAAACAAAAAACCCTCCAAAACGGACACGTCCAACATTCTTTCAAGTGTGTACATCTTAATGGGAATAAACAGCAAAACTTGTGTCCCATAGAGAAAAATATAGCGGGAAGGGGAGAAAACATTGGGGGAGATGTTCAGTCTTACAGTAGGGTACCAGGGAAGATGTTTGAGCAAAGAGCCATGTGGATATGAGAAGAGTCAGGTGGGGCTAACAAGTGCTGCTTAGAGATAGATCATTTATGTGTTAACACTGCCTCAAGAAGCTTTCAGTAAGAGGTGCTGTTTTTATCAGTATGATTTTAGGTGATTTAGAGTAACTGTTCCACCGATGGCTCTGCAGTGTAAGAGTGCATATTTCTGGCTCTGGAAGGAGATGGTTCTAATCACTAATATGCCCCAGACAGTGAACCCAGAAAAGGGGGCTTTGCATTTCTAAGCTCAGTGTCACCTGTGAAAGGTACCTTCGACAGGGCTGCATTTTTTTTAAAGGTTTTATTGGGGAATTGGAAGAGGGGAACAGCGCTGGGGAATCAGGGAAGGGAAACAGACAAGTTGCTGTCCTTTTGTTCTTCAGTCTAGTTGTGGAGGACATCGCTTCACTGGCCCATGCTGGTATTATCATTGCGCTCTTCCTGGGTGAGGCAGATCGGTTGTCGGCCACTGGATGGCCGCTCACAGGCTTTTGACAGCTCATGCCAGCTGCCAGCTGCTCACGGTAGCTTATGGAAGCCCGCTGCGGCTTCACTGCAGCCTTTGCCGTTGCTGGTGACTCATGGCAGCCCAGCTCCAGGTGGAGCTGTTGTTCACCATCTTAGCTGTACAGGGCGCGGCGTCACTGGCCCTCATGTGGGATCCGAATCGGGGCCCTGCTGCTCAGAGCTGGTGTCCCAAGCCAACTCTTAACCAACGCGCTACTTGGCGGGCCCAGGGCTGCATTTTTTAAACCACAGTATGCTGGCCTTCTGTTTTGGCACCACCAAAGGTGCTTGTTTTAGAAACGAAGCCAGGGGCCAGCCGGGTGGCGTGTTGGTTAAGAGCTGGCTTGGGACATCAGTTCTGAGCAGCAGGGCCCCGATTCGGATCCCACATGAGGGCCAGTGATGCTGCGCTCTCTACTGCCAAGATGGTGAACAACAGCTCCATCTAGAGCTGGGCTGCCAAGAGGCCAAGGCGTAGGCTGCAGCCCCTGCTGCAGTGGGCTGCCATTAGCTACCGTGAGTGGCCGGCAGCTGGCGTGAGCTGCCAAGAGCCACCGTGAGCGGCCATCCAGTGGCCGACAACCGATCTGCCTCACCCAGGAAGAGCGCAATGATAATACCAACATGGGCCAGTGAAGCAATGTCCTCCACAACTAGACTGAACAAAAGGACAGCAATTTATCTGTTCCCCTTCCCTGATTCCCCAATAAAATCTTAAAAAAATTTTAACAAAAAATGGAGCCAGGGGCCAGCTGAGTGGCTCAATTGGTTAAGAGTTTGCTCAAGAGTGTGAGCTCTGAGCAACAGGATCGCCAGTTGGATTCCCTGCCTGAGCCGAACTGCCAATGGCTCAGCTAAAAAAAAAAAGTGTGTATATATATGTATGTATATGGTATAAATGAAGGAGCCGGGAATCTGCGTTTCCCATCTCTGGGCCTATGAAGCTCCAGAACAAGACCGCTGGAATGAGCCGGCTGTCAATATCCAGCCAGTTTTCACGTGAGTCGCTCATTTCCGGCCGGCGCCTAACGTAATCGGGCTGCGCCGGAAGTGCCCTCGCGCTGCCTAGGAGACAAGACGCGGGGCCAGCAGCTGACAGGGCCGGTCCGGCCGCGCCCACTCGGTCGCCATGGAGCTACCCCCAGGGCCGCGCGACGATCCCCGCACCTGGGACGATGACTCGGACCCAGAGCCGGAGCCCGACCCGGACGCACAGGCCGAGGCTTACGTGTCCCGAGTGCTCAGTCCGCCGAAATTCGGCCTGGCGCCCCCGCGCACCTCTGCGCTGTCCGGGCCCACCGCGTTCCCTGGCGCCCCGGAGCCGCGGACTGCGTCCAAGGGTCTGGCTGTGGAGGTCCCGGGCTTGCTGAGCCTTCCCCCTGAACTGCTGCTCGAGATCTGCGCCTATTTGGACGCGCGCCTCGTGCTCCACGTCCTGCCGCGCGTGTGCCACGCGCTGCGCGACCTCGTGCATGACCATGTCACTTGGAGGCTACGCGCGCAGCGCCGCGTACGCGCGCCCTATCCAGTGGTGGAAGGTGCGCGCGCCCCGGGGCCAGGGTCACCCGCCCAGATCAGATTTAGGGCGGGGGAGTGGGTACCTGGGGTGCTGTGAGCACAACTCCTAGAGCAGACTTCCTGGCTGTCTTGGCTCCGTGGAACCTGAGATAGCTACTGGTGGTGCCAAAGCCCCTGACTTCTGAGTGTACCATGAGGCAGACATTTGGGGTCCTGAGGCTGTAGAAACCTATCTGGGGGCTGGGGTCCCTGAGATAGAGTTTAGAGGTTGTACAATCAATCTAAGATCCTTAAGCCCAGGGTCTAGCCTGGTTTCTTAGGCAACCAAGAAACCAGGGGCTGGTAGTCATTCTCTCTGCCCCTGAGGTCATTAGTCCCTTGGGGATAAGATAGCTTTGTGACCTTGAAGTAATGGGACTCTCCCGAATAGCTTGATAAATATAGATGCTTGGACCCCATCCACTGAATCTCTGTACCTAGGGCTTGGGTTCTGTATCTTGACAAGGCTCCCAGTTTTACAGATACTAGTTTGAGAAACACTTCCTGGGGTCTGGTTCAGATGGCTGAGGAAGGAAGTCCTAGCTCCTATGCCCAGTTTGAGGGTTGAGGGACTGAGGTCGGACCCCAGCCAGGGTTGAGGAAGGTCGGTAATGTCCTGAGGCTGCTATCCCCCGAGTTGGGTTGGGGGATGAGGCCTGGGAAGATGGTCCTGAGGCTCCAGTTCCCCCATTCCTGGAAACTGGGGTAAGGAGTAGTTCTAGACCTGTGTGGAAGGTGGGTGGGCTGATGGTCGCAAAGCTAGAGCCTGGACCTCCTTGGGGTTGGGTGAGGGATCCAGGTTGGGGTCTCTCCAAATCTGGTGCTGGTTGGGCTTCCTGGAAGCCAGGGGTGGGTTTGAGCAGCTGCTGTGGATAGCAAGTTTCCTGCCCACTGAAGACCCCACCCGTGGTACCCACAGAAGAAGACTTTGACTGGCCAGCGGCCTGCATTGAGCTGGAGCAGCATTTGTCACGCTGGGCAGAGGATGGGCGCTGGGCTGAGTACTTCTGTCTGGCTGATGGGCACTTTGCTTCCATTGACTCAGTGCTGCTGCTCCAGGTGAGATGGGGTTCATTGAGGGGCCCAGCAGGGGTGGGCCAGGGTGACCCTGACAACATCATCTCACTCCCCTCCCAGGGTGGGACACTCTGTCTGTCGGGCTCCCGAGATCGCAACGTCAACCTGTGGGACCTGCGACAGCTGGGGGTGGAGCCCAGCCAGGTTCTGGTCAAGGCCCTGGGCACCCAGAACAGCACCCACAAGGTGAGGGAGTAGGAGGCATAAGGCCTGGGTTAGGTGCTGTGGCTAAGGGTATGGGTTTTGGCACCAGACCTCATAGATTGCAATCTTGCTCTCCTTTTGTTAGCATAATATGGGGTGAGATATATGACTTCTCTGGGCCTCAATTTCTACTTTTGTCCAGGGGTCAGTTAGAATGAGGATGAATGAAACGAACAGTAATTAAGAACTTCATTCAGACTTGGATACACAGTAGGTGCTCAATAGATGTCAGACATGTCTTGAGAGGTCTAGGGCAGGGTAGTTATGAGGCTGCCCTTGGGGATCACAAAGCTTTGAGCATGATTGTGAAGTGGCCGTGGAGGGGCAACTGCATCAGTCAGTGAGGTGGTCTAGGCTGGTGGCCAAGAGCTTGGCCTTGGAACCAGGCTGCTGGGTTCAAATCCCCACTTTGCTACTTCCTGGAAGTGTGACCCTGGACAAGGAACTCAACTTCTGTGTGCTCTCAGTTCCCTCATATGTAGAACAGGACACCTTACAGCACTCTCCTCAGAGTTTGGTGAGGATCAAGTCAGTCACCAGCCAGCGCTTTGTGCACATTAGCTCCTGAGTCAGAGACTGTTTTAATGCCCATTTTCCCAATGAGGAAACTGAGGGAGGGGACCTGATTTGCCTGGGTCATGGAGTGGAGGCCCCAATCTTAATCACGTTGTCATGTGGCCTCAAACCACTGCTGGTGCTGAGACTGTGGGACTTGATTTAGGAATATTATTGGGTGAGGGGTGGGCATGTCCTGGGCTCTGCAGTCAGACCCACAGATCTAAGCGCTAACCTCTATACAGTGCTGACTTGCTCTGGGCTCTTGAGTCAGGTTGTCTCCCTTCTCTGACCCTCAATTTTGTTATCTGTGAAATGGGGACTGTCACATGGGTCTGGTCCTCCAGGGTTGGGTGTGGTCACTGGCAGCGCTGGACCACCGAGTGTGCTCTGGTTCCTGGGACAGCACGGTGAAGCTCTGGGACATGGCAGCTGATGGGCAGCAGTTCGGCGAGATAAAGTGTGAGGGGTCCTGGGGAGGGAGGTTTGGGGGGACAGGCCCCTGCCTGGTCCCACCCCAGCCCCATGCTCCATGTGTCCCCAGGGGCAAGGCTGCTGTGCTGTGCCTGTCCTACCGGCCTGATATCCTGGTGACTGGCACCTATGACAAGAAGGTGACAGTCTACGATCCCAGAGGTGGGCTGGGGGCCCAAACTCGGGAGATCAAGGCTGCCTGGGGGATTCAGGGTCATGCTGGGGAAGGAGACATTCAGACTTCACAGCCTGGCTGGGGTGATAGTCACAGAAGTAGATGGTAACCACTCAAGAGTGGCCTATGCTGTGCTGAGGGCAACAAAGGCGACTTTTGAGAGGGGGAGGGGGTAGAGGAAGCCCCACTTTCACCTGGGGTGGGGTGAGGGACAGAGTGGATGCCCAGAGGAGGGGCCTCTGAACCGGAATCCCTTGGGAGGCAGACAGCCCCCGACAATCCTGGCTCCCCGACTCCCTAGCTGTAAGACACCAGTCAAGCTTGAACCTCGGTTTCACCATCTGTAAAATCCGGGTAACAACTCCAGCCCCATAGGATGAATGGGAGATGATAATAATTACTTTGGTGGATTAAACGTTAGTTTACATAAAACACCTAGAACAAAAACACTGCTTGGCACGTAAGCTTTTCTGCTTATTTATTTATATTCATTCTAATTTTAATTGAAGGTCTAGCATGCTTTATCTGGGCAGAGCTGAGTGGGGGTGGGGATAGAGGCTCGTCTCTCTTGGCATTGGTTGGCATTTTATGCTGGAACTTGGCTGTCCACTCTGTGCTGAGGGCAGATAGGACAAGAGGAGGCAGATGGGACACAAGATGGGGGGGGCCAAGGGAGAGTGGACAATGGAGGCCTGGGGATCCTGGGAGGCCTAGATCCATCTGGGGCAGGAAAAGAAAGAAATGGGTCACCCGTGGGATGGGGAGGGAAGCCAACCGAGGGTTTTGCCATGGAGGACAGAACCCCAGGATCCTTGGGTGGGCTAGAGAAGCCTCTGAGGAGCTCTGATGTCCCCTTCCTCTTGGGGCCCATCGCCCATGAAGTTGGCCCAGTCCTGCTGAAGAGCCGGCGGCTGCACTCGAGCGCGGTGCTGGCATTGCTGGCGGATGACCGGCACATCATTTCGGGCAGCGAGGACCACACACTCGTGGTGTTTGACCGCAGGGCCAACAGTGTACTGCAGCGGCTGCAGGTGGGCCCTCCCCAGGGGCTGGAGGGACTGGGGCTGTGTGTGGCCCAGCCTGAGCTGCTCTGTCCTTTGTCCTACCCACAGCTGGACTCCTACCTACTCTGCATGTCCTACCAAGAGCCCCAGCTCTGGGCTGGCGACAACCAGGGCCTGCTGCACGTTTTCGCCAACCGGGAAGGCTGCTTCCAGCTTGTCCGGGTCAGCCAGGGCCTTTGCCGCTACCCCACCCTCCCTGGGCTTCCTCCCTATCCCTGACCCCCAGTGGCAGTGGGATGCTGGCCTTGGAGAGACTCGTCTGAGTGTCACCTGTTCTTCCCACCTGCAGACCTTTGATGTGGGCCACAGGTCTCATATTACAGGGATCAAACATTCGCTGGGGGCCTTGTACACCACGTCCACTGACAAGACCATTCGGGTGAGGCCCTTGGACAGGCCCCCTCCCCCACTGGCCAGGGACACACCTCTTGACTTTGTCTGTTGCCCCTCACCAGGTGCACGTGCCCACAGACCCACCAAGGACCATCTGCACCCGAAGCCACCACAATGTGCTAAATGGGGTAAGGCTCTGCCCCACATGTCCTGCCGGCTGCCCAGAGCCCCCCCCCCCCCCCCCCCCGAGTCCTCATGCCCCTGCCCAGAGCCCCCCTGAGTCCTCATGTCCCTGCCCAGATCTGTGCTGAGGGCAACCTGGTGGTAGCTGCCTCGGGGGGCCTGTCGCTGGAGGTCTGGAGGCTGCAGGCCTGAGCGGGCAGCCGTGGATGTGGACCTGCCGACCGGCTCGCTCTCCGGCAACCCCCCCTCTTGCTGGTGCTGCTCCTGCTCTGGCCCACAGGCCTGGGCACAAGGAGCCCCAGTCACATTTGGGTGGGGTCCCTGGGCTGGGCCCCAAGCCAGGGGAGGTGAGATTGGTGTTCTGGCCCACCCAGAGGGCTGCTCCCCACCCTTGGGCCCTGTTTTTGTTAAGATTTGGGTACCTGCTGTCTCTTGAAAGTACAGGAGAAATAAACCTGATGTATTGGTGCTGTGGCCTGGAGTGGTGCGTGCAAGCCTCGGTGACAGCCTCTTCTGTTTGTGTCTGGGTGTGACTGGACCAGCTCAATGCACTCCTGGGATGCAATGTGTCTGTGTGTCCCTGGGGAGGGGGGCTGGCTGTGTGTGTTGTTGCCCTAACCATCTGTGCCTGTCTGTGTGCCCGTGAGTGTACGTGTGTGTGAGAGGAAGACAGATTCTGGGGGATGTGGGCACCTGTCTGTCGGATGGCATCTTCGTGTGTGTGAGACGTGTGGACGTGGGTGATGACTATGTGTGTAACGTGCATTGGCATGTAGATAGGGACTCTGCCTCTGGACGTGTTTCTACAGGAGATGGGATCTGCGAAGGCTAGCCCATGGGTGTGGGGCACGCAGGGGTGGGAGGTAGGTACATGTTCTGTTAGCCAGAGTCCAGGGTGGGTGTGACCCTGGAATGGGCGGGGCGGGGGGCAGGGGGAGGCTGGACTAGGTGCCCCTGCCAGCCCACAGTCCCGCTTCGCTCCTCACTGCAGTCCACCAAACTCTGAGGAGCATTCACTTCATGTTTATTGAGGGGTCCTCAGGGCCAGCGTCATAGAATGGCACAGGGCTTCTTCTCCTTGAAGGGGTTGGTGGCAGCGGGGATGCCTACCAGGAAGGGGTCGCTCTTGGCCTGCTCCGTGCAGAACTGCAGCAGGTCGGCAGCCGCCTTGGACACCTGTAGGCCAGCCTGGTCAGCCACACCCCGCTGTCCCTCTGCCCCCTCACCCAGCGTGCCCACCTGGCCCTGGCCTCACCTTCACACGGTTGATGCCAGCCTCCATCCGCAGCTGCTCCACGGCCCGGCGGGCCTGCCCAATGTCACTGCCAATGGCCACCTTCCCAGACATCTGGGGGAAGGTGAGCAGGGCCATAAACATCAGGGTCAACACCAGACCTGGAGCCCTAGGGCCAACCAAGGGTCCCAGCACATCCTCTGATGTCCCCTAGGGACTGCGGGATGTGGGTGGCTGCTCCCCACCCATCAGGACCACGTACCTCAGCTGAGGACTCTGGCTGACTCCTGGCTGCTTAGTTCTCCTGTGGCCTGACTCTGCCTCCTTCCGCAACCCATCTCGCCTTTCCAGCCCCCTCTTCTCCCTCCCCTACCCCTGCAGAGACTTTGAAGCTGGGACACTCATGGAGTAAAATGTCACCAGTGACAGCAGCAGCAGCTGCCGCAGCTGAGGGGTTCCCTGCTCCAGGACGCCTGGTGGCTGCCCCATGGTCACGTGTCACCTTGGCAGGGGGATTGCAGGGCCCTGGCCTCTCACTGACCTGATTGATCTGCTAACCAGCCCCAACACCCTCCTTTGCCAGCCTCTGGCCCTCCCTGCCCCCCCCGCACCCCACCAATGTGCAGAGTGTCACCTGGCTCAGGTACAGCCCTGCCTGTCCTCTCTGTCTACACTCACTGCCCGGGGATCCAGTCCATGGATGACTCAGTCCACTTGTTTATGCTGATAGCTCCCTCTGCCCCATCCCAGACCTTGGACCCACACGAGGACCCTCCAGTCTCCTTGGTCAGTCCTACCTGTCTCTGTCTGGTATCTCTCACCTAACTTGGCCAAAGCTGGACTCTAGGTTATCTTCCCCCCACACCTTGTGCCCCCAAATTCACCACTACCCACCCAACTGCCCTGGCCCAAATCTTGAACTCCTTCATTCCTTTACTTTCTGGTATCCCCATATCTAATCCTTTCTCAAGAGCCAGCTGATCAGCAATCAGATTAAGTTCTCAATCTGGTCACTTCTCTCCACCCCCACATGGGCCCCACCGCCATCTTTGTTCACTTGGACCAGTGCAGTCACCTCTACCCTAGTCTCTCCAGCCCTCCCACCACTGCCCTTATTCTCAAGGCAGCCAGTGGGATCTGTTAAAAAAGTAAATCAGAGCGGGGAGGAGGGTGGTAAATGAGGGTAAAGGGGATCAAATATATGGTGATGGAAGGAGAACTGACTCTGGGTGGTGAACACACAATGTGATATATAGATGATGTATTACAGAATTGTACACCTGAAATCTATGTAACTTTACTAACAATTGTCACCCCAATAAACTTTAATTTAAAAAATAAATAGGGCCGGCTGAGTGGCACGTTGGTTAAGAGTCGGCTTGGGACTCCAACTCTGAGCAGCTGGGTCCCGGTTCGGATCCCACATGAGGGCCAGTGACGCTGTGCCCTCTACAGCTAAGATGGTGAACAACAGCTCAACCTGGAGCTGGGCTGCCGTGAGTTGCTGGCGACGGCGTAGGCTGCAGCCCCTGCTGCTGTGAGCCGCTGTGAGCGGCCGTCCAATGGCCTCACCCGGGATGAGTGCAATGATAATACCAACGTGGGCCAGTGAAGCAATGTCGTCCACAACTAGACTGAAGAACAAAAGGACAGCAACTTGTCTGTTCCCCTTCCATGATTCCCCAGTGCTGTTTCCCTTCCCAATTTCCCGAATACAATCTTAAAAAAAAAAAAAAATCAGAATACAACATGGATGAACTTTGAGGACATTATGCTGAGTGAAATAAGCCAGACACGGGGCAGCTGGGTGGCTCAGTTGGTTAGAGCGTATGCTCTGAACAACAAGGCTGTCGGTTGGATTCCCACATGGGCCAGTGAGCTGTGCCCTCTGCAACTAGATTGAAGACAATGACTTGAGCTGAGCTGCTGCTGAGCTGCCGGTGGGTGGCTGGATGGCTCAGTTGGTTAGAGTGCGTGCTCCTAACAACAAGGTTGCCGGTTCAATTCCCACATGGGATGGCGAGCTGCATCCTCCCCCCCCACAACAAGATTGAAAATGGCAACCGAGGGCTGACTGAGTGGCTCAGTTGGTTGAGAGCACTATCTCTGAGCAACAGGGTTGCCAGTTCGATTCCCACATGGGTTGGTGAGCTGCACCCGAATTGAGCTGCCAACAGTTAGCAGGATGGCTCAGCTAGTGAGAGCACATGCTCCTAACAACAAGGTTGCCAGTTAGACTCCCTCAATTGAACACGGTACCTTGAGCTGAGCTGCCGACGGGTGGCCAGATGGCAATTGGACTTGGAGCTGAGCTGGCTGTGCCCTCCATGACTAGGATTGAGGGACAACAACTTGGCTGTTCCCCTTTCCCAACTCCCCAATAAAATTGTAAAAAAAAGAAAAAAGAAAAAAGAAAAAGAAAACTGCGACTGACTGAGCTGCAACATCCTCAACTAGACTGAAGGACAACCACTTGACTTGGAGCTGATGGGTCCTGGGAAAAACACAGTTATCCAATTAAAAAAAAAAA
>NW_017731767.1:177861-200869 GCF_001890085.2 Hipposideros armiger | reverse complement strand
ATGAACAAGTTCTGGAGATGGATGACAGAGATGGTTACACAAAATTAGGAGTGAATGTGGTTAATGCCACTGACCTATACACTTAAAAATGGTTAAGATGGTGAATCTTATGTGTAGTCTCTCAGTCCTTGTTTCAAACTCTCCAGTGGTTTCTCAGCCTCCTTATTACAACCCACACGGTCCTGCCTGGTCTGGCACCTTCTGCTCTCCTTCATTTATCAACCTTTCCCTCCTTCATTCCTTATGGATCACACTGATGGCCTTGTGTGTGTTCCATTCATTCGTTCAGCCTCTTTGCTGAGTTCCCAATGTGTCCAGCACTGCACGGAGAAGAGCATTGGCAGTGAAATCAGACAAAGTCCTATCCTCATGGAGCTGCCATTCTATTGTAGTCAAACAAAATGTATTAAGTGTTGTGAAAGACAACAAAAGCAGCGGGCGGCCAGTTAGCTCAGTTGGTTAGAGCGCAGGCTCATAACACCAAGGTTGCTGGTTCCATCCCCACATGGGCCACTGAGCTACGCCCTCCACAACTAGATTGAAACAACTACTTGACTTGGAGCTGATGGGTCCTGGAAAAACACACTGTTCCCCAATTAAAAAAAAAAAAAAAGACAACAAAAGCAAAGTAAGGGCAAGAGTGCGTGGTCAGAGCAGGCATCATGGAGGAGGTAACAGTTTGCAGAGAAGGAGCTGGGGAAGGGATGTTCCAGGCAGGGAGAGCAGCAGGTGCATTGTCCCTTGGTCAGGAAAGAGCTTGGTGGGTGCTAGAACAGTGAGGGGGTTGGCATAGCTAGAGAGGAGTGCATGAGGGCAAGTGCATGAGGGCAAGTGGTGGGAGATGAGGGCAGGGAAGTGAGCATGCGCCCTCAGAGGTGAACAGCCTGGATTCTACTCCGAGGGGGAAGCCACTATTGTTAGAAGGTTTTAACGAGGGACAACACATTTGATTTCTGTTTAACAAGCTCTCTGGACACAGCTTGGAGATGGACTTGAGGAGGAAGTGCAGCATGGAGGCCTTGGGATGCTAACAAGCACCTGCATACCCTGACTCATGTTGTATACCTGAAACTAATATGTTATATATAAATTATGCCTCAATTTTTAAAAGAGCAACAAAAGAAGCACTTAGATTTGGGACCTATTTTGTAAGTAGAATTTGGCAGATGTGCTGGGGGATGGATGTGGGGTGTGAGAGGACACATCAAGCTCAACTCCCCAGTTTTTAGCCTGGTAGATGAAGGCTGAGATGTGGAAGACTGCATGCAGCAAGATCAGGGTTAGGTGGAGAGAAAGCTGAGGTGGTGAGTGTGAGATCCAAGCCGGGGATGTCAAGGAGGGTGTTCTGTTTCTCCAATTAAGTAGGCTAAGTTCCAGCCTCAGGGCCTTTGCACTGGCTATTCTCTCCCCCAATGGGGGACAGTGGGGGAATGGCCTCCCTTATAAATTCCCATATGGGGCCTTTCTTGGCCTTCTGTCTTTGGCTCAAATGTCACCTCCTTGGTGTCTTTCCTCAACCACCTGTCCCCTCCAACCAAGGCCACCAACCCCTCCAACCATCGCCACCACGAAGATTCTTACATTATCCTGTTGAAATCCTGAATAGCACTTAGCACTGTTAACTTTCTATCTCCCCAAACTGTGGGCTCCAGGAGGGCAGGGTATGCATCTTGTTCACCGCTAAATCTGCATCCAGCACAGAGCCCAACCTATGGTACAGTACAGACTCCATAAATGTAGAGTGATTAAAGGTGTCCCCTCTGGACCAGACCCTGTGCATGGTTAGGAGGAACCATAAGATACAGTCCCCACCCTTGAGGGTCTCACAATCTTGCTGGAGGGAATGATGTCAGCCCTGGATCCCAGAGGAGGTCACTTACCAAGAGAAAGATCAGGGAAGGCTTCCCAGAGGAGGTGACAGCTGTGGCTGCCTGGGGGAAGACCAGAGGGCTGTACAGCATGTGGAGGCTCTGGAGACTTGCGAGGCACGAACAGGGATCAATATCTTATTTGAGGAGAGATGCTCAGTGGCACAAACTCTTGACAGTTCCTGAAGACTCGAATTCTGTCTAAGAAGCCACTCTCTTCTCAGAGAACAGAAATGAATGGACAAGCGTCCCGCAACGCGGGGAGTCTCCAGCAGGGGGCAGTAAAAGTAGGACTCTTCCTTTATGTGAACCTTTATGTGAACGCGAAACAGGAAATAAGGACTCCACGCGGCTTCCGTATTACAGACCAGTACGCGTCCTGGACTACGGGCGTCGAAGAGTCATGTGATTTAGCCATTTCCGGACGTCTCCCCAGTTTTTCCTGAGCTCTGTTTCCTGCGCCTTTGTAGGGAAGCGTGTACCAGTGCTCAGCGCGTTTCGAGGCCATTGGAGGCCTGGCCTGGGGCTGCTCTGATCTGAGAGCAGCCGCAGGAGCATGGAGGGCTCCTCGGAGAAGGCGCCCGCGGCGGCGCTGGCCGCTGTGCTGAAGCACAGCTCGGCGCTGCCGTCCGAGAGCGCCCAGGTCCGGGGCTACGACTTCAACCGTGGCGTGGACTACCGCGCGCTGCTGGAGGCCTTCGGCACCACTGGTTTCCAGGCCACCAACTTCGGGCGCGCGGTACAGCAAGTCAACGCCATGGTGAGGCTGGGGGTGGGACTTCCTCGGTCGAGGGGGCTTGGCTTCTCATAGCACCAATGCAGTACAGTAGTTGCAAGGGGCGGGGCTTTCTTGGGGAAGGAGGCGTGTCCTTCTTTGGGATGGCCCAATAGTTGGAGAGAGGCGGGGCCTAGCCCGAGCGGGAATTTCTGTGCTGGGAAGGGGACGTTGCCACCCAGCAGCGACATCCTAGCATCCTGAGGTGATGGGGACTGATTCTAGATAGGGGCAGGCTACGTGTGAGTGCTCTGGAATGGGCGGAGCCTGGGGCAAGACGGGGCGTTTGATGGAGGAATTGGAAAAGGAACCTAAGTCAGGGCGGGGCCTTGGATTTGCTCTTCCCAGAGGGGGACTGGGTCCTGCTAAGATGCTTTTCGATTCCCAAAGTGGGGGGCGGCGGCAAAACGTGATCGTGTGCTCTGAGAGCCGGGCTGTGAAAGGTGTGAAAGGTGCAGTGGGGTCTTCTGTCTCCTGGTTCCAGGGAGAAGTGGTCCCGTTTCCCTGAGAGAACAGGGCCTGATTCTGAAAACCACTGGGGTCCTTGGGCTGGAGTTTGGGTCCAGAGGTTAACTCGACCCCGCCCTTACATGTAGATAGAGAAGAAGTTGGAGCCCCTGTCTCAGGATGAAGACCAGCACGCAGACCTGACCCAGAGCCGCCGCCCACTCACCGGCTGTACCATTTTCCTAGGCTACACATCCAACCTCATCAGTTCAGGCATCCGTGAGAGCATCCGTTACCTCGTTCAGCACAACATGGTGGGGAGCTGGTGGGGCTGTGGCCTTGGCCTCTCTGGGTCTAAATGGACAAGATTATTGGTCATTTTAGTGAGATAGGGAGATATGGGTCAGTTTTAAGCAATGGGACAGGTTCGAGTTTTGTTTTGCAGTAGAGCTTCCTGCAATGTTACTAGATGAAGGTTGGGAGTTAGGAGTCCTGCCTGGAATGAGGGCAGGGCCCCCCTTTCTGGGCCAACTTAAGTGCCTTGTGGCTGCAGGTGGATGTTTTGGTGACTACGGCTGGGGGCGTGGAGGAAGATCTCATCAAGTGCCTGGCGCCCACATACCTGGGCGAGTTTAGCCTCAGGGGGAAGGAGCTACGTGAAAACGGGATAAACAGGTGGGGGACCCTGAGTGGTGCTGGGCAGGGGAGCTGGGCTGAGGGTCCTGAGGCCTGAATGCCCATCTGCCTTCCTGTCCCCAGGATCGGGAACCTGCTGGTGCCCAATGACAATTATTGCAAGTTCGAGGACTGGCTGATGCCCATTCTGGATCAGATGGTGCTGGAGCAGAACACAGAGGTTTGGCTGGAACAACCTGGGAGGCCAGCGTGGTGAGAGCCAGGGGAGGTACCGCTGGCTGAAGCTGATGTCTCCTCCTAGGGTGTGAAGTGGACACCGTCCAAGATGATCGCCCGGCTAGGCAAGGAGATCAACAACCCAGATTCGGTGTATTACTGGGCCCAGAAGGTGAGGGGCTGGGTGGGGGCAAAGATGTTAGGTCTTGGCCGCTGTTAACTTATTTCATCTTCACAGCCACCTGGGGAGTCAATGCTGTTCTCATCATCTGCATTCTTTTTTTTTTTTAAAGATTTTTTTTTTATTGGGGAATTGGGGGGGATGGGAACAGTGCTGGGGAATTGGGGGAAGGGGAACAGACAAGTTGCTGTCCTTTTGTTCTTCAGTCTAGTTGTGGAGGACGTTGCTTCACTGGCCCAAGTTGGCACCATCATTGCGCTCTTCCCGGGCGAGGCAGATCAGTCGCCGGCTTCTGGATGGCTGCTCACTGCGGCTGCTGGCCGCTCACGCTGGCTGCTGGCTACATACGGTAGCCCATGGCAACCCACTGCCACAGGGGCTGCAGCCTACGCCGTTGCCGGGGACTCATGGCAGCCCAGCTCCAGGTTGAGCTGTTGTTCAGCATCTCAGCTGTGGAGGGCAGTGTCACTGGCCCTCACATGTGGGATCTGAACCGGGGACTTCTGGCGTCCCAAGCCAGTTCTTAACCATCGCGCCACTTGGCCGGCCCATCATCTGCATTCTTAGACCAGGAAGTTCGGACCTAGAGAGGTTAAGCAGTTAGTTTGAGGTCACACAGCTATTGAGTTTAGTCCTGATATCCTGGGAGTAGTTGGGGCAGTGCTTAGCAACCCTCCTGGTGTAGGGTCCCCTGCTCCTCAGAGGCTATGAGGTTCAGCAATCAGAAAAATAACAAGGGCTATAATGCTATTCTTTGTGTAAGGCATGGTCCTAAGTATTTTATGTGGGTTTTCTCACACATGCCTCATCTATGATGGAGGTACTGTTACCGTCATTTTAGATTCAAGGAAACAGAGGCCCAGAGAAGTTAAGCACCCTGCCTAGTCAGGCAGAGAGAGGGAATGCCCCCACTGGATTCTGATTCCCACCACTGTCCTGTCCTGCCCTTCCCCAGAACCACATCCCTGTGTTGAGCCCTGCGCTCACAGATGGCTCGCTGGGTGACATGATCTTCTTCCATTCCTACAAGAACCCGGGCCTGGTCTTGGACATTGTGGAGGGTGAGGTGCTGGTGTCACAGAGGAGCAGGGGAGGAGGGCTGGCCAGGCCCAGGATCTGACCACAGTGCTCTTCCCCAGACCTGAAGCTCATCAACACCCAGGCCATCTTTGCCAAGCGCTCTGGCATGATCATCCTGGGCGGGGGTGTGGTCAAGCACCACATCGCCAATGCCAACCTCATGGTAAGCAGGCATGAACACCTGGACCATAGTGTGGGGGTGGCACTTGGGCCTGTGCGCTAGGCTTATGCCACGTGTTGGGGACATGGCTATGGGCTAGTTGCAAGGGGCGGGGCTTTCTTGGGGGGGAAGGAGGCGTGTCCTTCTTTGGGATGGCCCAATAGTTGGAGAGAGGCGGGGCCTAGCCCGGGCGGGAGTTTCTGTGCTGGGAAGGGGACGTTGCCACCCCTTGGGCTAGACAGGCCAGGATCCCTGCCCTCCTAGGACTGATGTTTTGGTTGAGGAGACAGACATCAAATTAGGTGGTGGTTATTGCCATAGAGAAAAATGAGGGATGACAAGATGGCAAGAAAAAGGGGTACTGTTCAAAAAATGAAAGCTTTCTGGGAAATGTGACCTGTGAACAGATTTTTGGTAGGTGTCTCCCATGAGTCATATGGTTGCTTTAGGGAAGAGTTCCCAGCAGAGGGAACAGCCAGTGCAAAGGCTTTGAGATGCCTGAAGTAAATCAAGAAACAGCTAGAAAGCCTGTGAAGGGGAGAGTGGGAGGTGACAGGCAGGACTTGCAGGTCCTTGAGCGCTTCTACTCAGGTGCTCACAGGCACTCTCTGGCTGCTGTGCGGGGAACAAGTGGGGCCAGGACCAGGGTGGAGACCAAGCAGGTGGAGAGGTGGTTGGGTTCAGAGGTCTTCTGAAGATAGAGCTGGGAGCAGCTCCCCGAGCAGATGCGGGAGGGTTGCTGCTACCTAGGAGGTGGATCTGGAGCAACACTGCCCATCTGCTCAGCAACCTTCTAACCTCTTACTCTGCCCTGGCATTGATGTTGGGGCTCCTCCCTTGCAGTGAGGGGCCACCAAAGGGCCCTTTTTCATCCAGGACAAATGGCTCAGCTTCTCTAGCTGCAGTGCCCTATTTCTGTGTGTGTGTGTCCATCCATCTGTGACTGGCTGACCGCCTGACCTGCCCCTCCTCACAGCGGAACGGGGCCGACTATGCTGTTTACATCAACACAGCCCAGGAGTTTGACGGCTCGGACTCTGGTGCCCGGCCAGACGAAGCTGTCTCTTGGGGCAAAATTCGGGTGGATGCACAGCCTGTCAAGGTGAGGGCCAGCCAGCCAGCTTAGACACAGGGTCTCCTAGGCTGTGACTCAGGTGCTCACAGGCGCCCTCTGGCTGCTGTTGGGGGAACAAATGGGGCCAGGACCAGGGTGGAGACCAAGGGGGTAGTGAGGTGGTTGGGTTCAGAGGTCTCCTGAAGATAGAGTTGGGAGCAGCACCTTCTGAGCACCTGTGTCCTGTCCTCAGGTCTATGCTGATGCCTCCCTGGTCTTCCCCCTGCTTGTGGCTGAAACCTTTGCCCAGAAGGTAGCTGCCTTCATGCCTGAGAAGAATGAGGACTGAACAACTGCGGCCCCAGGGAGGTCTCCCCCGTCTATTTATTAGTTTGCAGACCCAAGCCCTCTCCAGCTCCTTGGTCAGTAGCACATCTACAGTAAACGGTCTCAGCGGTCCTGAGTCTGCATCTGTGTCCTTGGTGGTGGTGGGTCCCCTGGCTTCAGTCTGTATCACTCTCAGCCTTATAGGCCTCTTCCCGCCAGCATTGGATGCTGCCCCCCATGGCAGTCAGCAGGCAGGGCTCCGTGGGGTGGTAGGCCAGTGACTGCACCACACCGGGACCCACAGGCAGGGCGAGTGCCAGGACACCCTGTGGAGCAAGGCAGTGGGGAGTTATCAGTGAGCCCCCATCCCCTGACCTTCAGCCACTTGCCTCTAATGGCTTTCCAGACACTGCAAACCCAGTCTGTCCAAAACTGAGCTCCTCAGTGGCTCCATCCTTTCAGGTGATCTTGGGAGTGTTTCTCACACCCCTTTAGCAGTAAATCCTCTGGGTTCTGCCTTTAGACCGTGTCCAGAGGCCACCCATTTGTCTCCACCTCCATTGCCACCATCTTGTTCTGAGCGCTTTGTCCGGCTTCGCTTCCCTCCCCCACTGCTGCCATTGAGGCTCCCACTTGGCAGCCTCAGTGCTTGCACCTTGAACTTCCTTCATCACAGTGCAGACACAGCTCCACATACACGGTTTCTCAAGCAGGCCATGGTTCCTCTTTCCACCCTGAGATGTCCTCTCATGTGCCCTCCCCTGCAGGGTGACTGATGGTCTACTAGACCCTCGAGAAGTAGGTCGAATATTGGCACATTCTTAGTTCCTTGAGTGAGAACTAAGTTTCCCTGGCCCCTTGAGTCCCCAGGGTGCCCTAGTTCACTCCAACCTCTTGGGGGACTTATTTTCCCTGGCCAAGCCCCAGCACCCATGTCTCCCTCCCTAAGGCTCCCCAGCCCTGACCCTACTAGCCCAGCCAGTCTGTTCCCTGCCCCGTGCCCCACCAGGCTGGGACACATCAGGTCAGGGCGCACAGGGCTTGGGGTTGTAAACCACAGGGATGCTTAGAGGTAGATTAGGTTTTCTGAACAACTACAGCCTCGCCTCCCCCTGGGGTCAGATGCTACTATCTGTTCCTTCTCCCCCAGGGTCTCAGTATCAGCCTGGCATTGGTGGCCCTGCCTGATCTGAATCCTGCTGCTGCCACTGCCATCCTGAACTGCTTCTGTTTCCTGAGGTGCACCTCCAAGTCTTAGCACATACTGTGTCCTTTGCCAGCAGTACCCTTCCTGTCTTCTCACTCACTCCTTGGAGCCCCTGGTTCACTCCCTTTTTCAGGTCTGGGCGTGAATGAGGTAAGGACAAAGTGAGGACAGGGCAGGTACCCTGGTATGGTGTGGGGGTGGGGAGGCTTACCTCCACCAGGTCCCAGAAGAACACTTTCCCATCCTCAGAGCAGCTGACCACATGCGTGTCTCGCTCGCTCAGGCAGCAGTCCAGCTTGTACTTCTGGTTCTTATGGCCCGTGTACCTGGGGGGCAGGGGGGGTGGGGGGGTGGTGATCAGTGGGACTTGGGCTTACCAGGGGCAGAGGTGGGGGGGAGGGGCCCCATGACCCCAAGGACTCACTCCCCCAGCAGCTCTCCCGTGTCCTTATCTAGAAGCCGCAATGTGGAGTCCAGGCTGGACACCAGGGTGCATTGCCCATCCCGGCTGAAACAGGTGCAGGTGATGGGGCCTGAGGGAAGGGAGAGGTGGGACAGGCCAGTGAGGCTGGGGAGCTCTGCTGTCCCCACCGCCCCTGCCTCCCACACAGCCCGACGACTCACTGCCCACGTAGTCTGAGAACAGTTGCCCCATCCTCAGGTCATAGCGCCTAACCCGGCTGTCCACAGAGCTGCAAGAGAGGGTGGATCTAGCTTAAGCCTCGACAGGCCAGTGGCTCCATGGCTCCAGGTGACGTTGGTGTTCCTATATCCTCCCATCTGGCCAGGGCCCTGGGCAAGCCTGGCTCTGTCCTTCCTATGTACCACTCACTGTCATATTCCCTCTCAGCGCCAGCAATGGAAAACATGCATTGAAGTGAATTCATGAGTGGAATTCTGAGGCACTGGCTTTGACACTCAGACCTAGGAGCCAATCAGGATCTACTCCATCTGTTTCTGATATGTACTGAGCATCTCTGTGGGGGAGGGCAGGCTTGGAACAGCTGTGACCAAGCCAGTAGCAATTTCTGCCATCATGTAGCCTCACCGACTCAGGGTAACCTAGGAAGGCTTCCCTGAGGTGACATCTGAACTGGGACTCAAAAGATGAGAAGGAGCCAACCTTGTGGATGGACTCCAAGGGGAGATGTGTGGGAACATAGCCAGTCAACAGTCTGGGCAGCCCAAACTCTCGCTACAGTGGGAATGGCACTCCCTTGGGTTGTGACAACACTTGGGCAGCTCTGCATAGGATTTTTTCTTTTTTTAATTGTTTGTCTCCTGCAGCTAGATTATCAACCTAATGTGGGCAGGGATTTTTCCTCATTTATTTCCCAGTCTTGTTCACTGCTATATGCTCTTTGACTAAAAAAGTGGTCTGCAGAAAGTGCTCAGATACACTTGGAAGAAGTAGTAGGAGGGCAGTCCAGGCAGAGGAAGAGCAATCACAAAGGTCCTGGGGTGGGAGCATGCTTGGCATACTTACCTGAAATAAGCCTAGGAATGAATAAAAGCTGACAGATCAGCAGGGATCAGACTGTGCAGGGCCTTAGGAGCCACAGTGAGGACAGTAGACTTTAAGCACAAAGGCAACTATGATCCCCAGTGGCACCTGGGGGGGGGGGCAGGTCCTGGTTCCACTCACCCTGCCAGGACCTCATGGTCTGACACCTTCACACTGGATACGCCATCCTTGGCGTCGTCTAGCTTTTGCACTGGCTCAGGTCTCCGAGATCGGCAGTCCCAGCAGCGGATACTGGAATCGATAGAGCCTGTGAGGTCAGCATGAAGGTGAGGTCAGGTTTGGGGGAAGGGGTAGCACCCTGGGTTCACCTTCCTAGGCCCCAGACTCACCAGACAGGATGACAGTGGCCTCTTCATTAAACTGCACCGTGTTCACCTTCTGAGAAACAGCAACTACCACTCAGAGGAGGCTGGACTTTGAAGGATTGGGATAAAGGCAGGGTTCCCAGTGTAGGTTAAAGCAAGGACAAAGACTAGGGGTAGGAAAGGTAAAAGGTTTTGGGAGAACTGCAAGGACGGGGCTTGGTGAATGCCTGGCAATGCGCTGTAATATGGGTGTGTGTGGTCCCCTCCACCATCCGCACTCTAATGAGGCCTCTTCTTGCTTGCACTTACCCCTGCATGGCCCCGGAATTTACGTACGACCTGGCCCGATGCCACATCCCACAGCACCACTGCCTTATCCCCGCCGCCAGAGCAGAGGCTGCTGTTGTCAAAGGAGCTAGAGGGCAGAGGAGGGAAGGTCAGAGTCGACCTCCGATTCCCGCCTCAGTGCCCCGATCCCGGCCTGGCCCCCGGCTCACCTGGCCGCGTCTAGCACCTCGTAGCCGTGGCCACTGTACGTCCGCAACAACGTCCCTCGCAGCGGGTTCCACAGCTTCAGAGTCTTGTCGCTGCCGCAAGTCAGACAATAATTGCCATCCACTGGGGAAGACCAGGCGGGGATTACCGGGCAGTCAACTTCAGGAGACGGGAGGAAAACCCAGAATGAAGATGATGGGGCTCACCATTAAATCGCACGGCTCGCACCGCTCCCTGCCCGCAGTCCAGCGTCTTCAATCTCTTTTGCGGCAGCTCCGGGCCCCGAGGCTTTGGCTCAGGGAAAGCCATTGCTCTGGGATCCCTTCCTCGCCGCCTTATATCAGACTGTACCGACGTTTTCTAGACTTACACGTTTGGGTGTAACATTATTGCCCTCCGTGGCCTACTTCCTGTTTCCCACTTCTGGGCTCAAAATTGCGGCATTTTGGGAATACAGATAGGGAATACTGAAAGCTGCCTCCAGCTTCCAGGTTTCTTTCCTCACTTCCTGCTTCCAATATTTTTTGGCTTCTTCTAATTCTCTTTCTCGACTGGGGTCCTCCTGGCCCCCGCTGCTAGGAACAGAAGCACGAGGGCTGCGGGTGTTACTGTAGAAACCACCCTCCGTTTCCACGCCGGAAGCTGCAATTCCTGCAGCGGAAGAGGTGTGGCCTCGGACTCGCCATGTCCACGAACAATATGTCGGATCCGCGGAGGCCGAACAAAGTGCTGAGGTGAGGACCCCAGCGTCATGGGAACGGGGCTTGGATTGTGGGTCGGGGCCCAGAGAAGCACTTGTCCATCCCAGGGGACGGACGTCAGTGCCCCTGACCCTTGAGCCTGCCGCAGGTACAAGCCCCCACCGAGCGAGTGTAACCCGGCCTTGGACGACCCGACGCCGGACTACATGAACCTGCTGGGCATGATCTTCAGTATGTGCGGCCTCATGCTCAAGGTGGGCGGGGCTGTTTTCGTCCGCGTAGCCTCGCCTGACTACGGGCCGGGGGCCGGATTCGGCCTGAAGCGGGGCGGGCGCTGAGGGGGCGGGCGCTGGACGGAGAAAGAGCAGTGGGGGAAGCCAGGGATCCGGGTCAGGGTGGCTACGTGGGGACGTCTGTCTGAGAGTGAGGCCAGACTATAAAGGAACTTGGAAGGGACTGGTGGAGAAGGGGTGGGGTCCTTAGCATGACGGGGTATGTCAAAGGTTAGACTTCTTAGGTCTGAGGGGACATGGTGGGGTCAGAGGTGTAAGCCAGGGAGTAGGACCAAAAAATGTACCTGGAGTGGGCTATGAAGGGTTGGGACTGAGGGACTCCTGGGGAGGCAAGGTCCAGGCTGCTCCCATTGAAACCAGTGGGTTGGAACCGGTGCCTGGGAATGCCTCTTGTCTTCCGCTGACCTAACCCACCCATCCACCTACCTTTTCCCAGCTGAAGTGGTGCGCTTGGGTCGCTGTCTACTGCTCCTTCATCAGCTTCGCCAATTCCCGGAGCTCTGAGGACACTAAGCAAATGATGAGTAGCTTCATGTGAGGCTGGGCCTAGAGAAGGAGGAACTCCTGAGTAAGGGGAGGGGAGACCCAAACCCACCCATCCTGACTGACACCTCTCTCCCGTCTCAGGCTGTCCATCTCTGCTGTGGTGATGTCGTATCTGCAGAACCCTCAGCCCATGACGCCACCCTGGTGATATCATTGTAAAGGGGTCACATCCTGGTGCCCTCTCTCCACCTTCCCCCAGGCCTGGTCCTTGGCTGTTCAGCCTCCTGCCCTCAGCTGCTGTCTTGGGCTTCCCGGAGTGAGGTGGTCGCAGGGTCTGCAGCAGGGTGGAAGGAACCTGGCACTTTCTCTGGGATCCCACTTCTACTGAGGCAGAGAGGGACTACCCTAGGCCTACCCCTTGTGCCTTCCTTCCCCATCCTGCCTGCTGCTGGGGGAGATGCTCTCCATATTTCTAGGTGTAGCCACTTGTTTTCTTGTTAAAAGTTAATAATAAAGTTTTGCATTGTAGCTGTTCTCTGAGACCTCTCCTGTGCATTGTGGGTACACTCCAAGTGGGGGAAGGGCTCCTGTCCCTCCGCTTACTCAGGCCTGGGGTGGAGCCTTCTGGTTTTCACTTGTTCATTCACAAGCCTCGTGCCTTAAGTCAGCTGCTGGAGACAGGACTGGCAACTCAGCACGTGGCCCTGCTGACCTGAGGAATCGGGGCTTTGATTTTCTTATCAAAGAAATGGGCCAGTGTCAGTGAATAGATGGACTGGTAGGGACTGGGAAAGGCATGAAAGACTGAGTCCTCCCCCACTGTGGAGGAGAGACTGTTCACTGACGTGACTGCTGCTGGACCTGAGAACTTGACCTGGACTAGAAGGGGGAGATTGCTTACTGAAAATTTCCCTTAGAGACTGATGGTACTTGATGTTCATTCTGATAATAAATCAGCACCCCTCCCGTGCCTCCTGCAGTGTGCTGGTTCCTGGAACAGGTTGTTGTCCTGACCTGGTCAAGCATTTGAAATACTCTCCCATACCTGATAGCATTCACATACCAGTACTGTCCCACCCCCCTTTACCCTATATAGTTCTTTGGCACTTGCTAAGCGGTGCAGGGATCCATTTCATCTTGCTGCCGCCCAAGACACGCCTCATATGTAAGTTGCCCTTAATAAGCTCCATTAATTACCAGACTAGAGTGGCCAAACTCTTTCTTAGGTCTTTTCTTGCCCTCTGCTTATGGAGGTAGATTTTCAGTCTCAGAGTTTTTCCCTGGGTCTGCATGTACTAACACAGTAATCCTCCCAACCAGGCTGGATGCTTCCCATCCCCAGCACTCCAAGGGCAGTTCCTTTACCCAACATCCCCATTGGATAGAGCAGGACCTCTCATCAACCCTTGCTCCTAGCCAAGCTAGGTCTCAACAGGACCCTAACTAGCCCTGAAGGCAATCGGACAACCTAGGATCCCAAGCACATATTTTACTTTCTAGGCAAACAGGCACAGGTAGGAAAATTTGAGACCTATACGCCCACGGGGACGAAGGGGCACTCTAAGTCCACACGGAGGCGGCGAGACGCTGAAGTCCCCTCAGGCCAAACCAGCACCCGGAGGGCGAGACACGGCCAGTGACCCCAGGGGTACTCAGAACTAAGGCCTTAGTCCCTAGACAAGCCAAGCTGCCTGCTAGTCCCGCCCTATCAGATCCCATTGGCCAGGCCAGGTTCTGGGGGCGGGACTTTAACCCCGCCCTTGCCCGGCCGGGAACCCGCTGGAGGCGGTGGTGGTGGCGGCGGCGGCGGCGGCGGCGGCTGGGGAGCCATGGGCGCCAACGCCCGGCCTTCGGGGGTCCGCTCTGGCGGCGGCTGGGGCGCGGTGGGACCCTGGACCAGCTACGGCGCGGTGCAGCAGTCCCTCCTGTCTCTCGCCTTTCATTTTTTGTTGCTGGTGGCTCCCGGCGCTCGGGCCGCGGGATACGAGGTGAGCGCGGCCCGCGAGCGGAAATGTCCACGAGCAGGAGGGAAACCCCGAATAGGGTCTAGAGACGTAGGTGTGTCTGTTCTGTGGGTTCCTAGTGAATGGTTGCTAATATGACAGCGTGGTCTGAGTGCGAGCTTTGGTTCAGTGAGAGGTCTGGCTGTACGCGTCTGAGAACGGAGCTGCCTGTCTGTACCTGCCTCCCTGCTTCTGTGGGTCGGCTTGCTTGGACTTTGCGTGTACTTAACTGTGTGATTGGGCGTGTGTGTGTGTGTGTGTGGGGTGGGTGGGTGAGTGGGAGAGGCTGGTTGTGGGCGTGGACTCGAGTCAGCTTACCTAGAGTTCCAGCATGGCTCTTCAACTTCTGGCTACGTGAACCTGGTCCAGTCATTACACCTCTCTGATTTCAGTGTTCTCATCTGAAAACGAGATAATATTGTCGTCCCCCCCCTCCCCCCAGCAAGGTGGCTGGCTGCTTCGTATTTACAAATGCTTAATAAACATTAGCTACTACTATTATTTTCCCAGGGTGTGAATGAGAGCTGCCCTGAGTTGTGCCACTAGGGAGTTGTATCTGTGAGCTCAATTATGTGTGTGTCCTCCCTGGGAGGGCCTGGCCTGACCTCTCTGAGTTACTCAAATCTAGATCAAAACTTGTGCACTGGCCCAGCCTGCCTCTTAACCTTGGGGTAAGTGACAGTGTATGTGAGTATGCATTTGGGGTCCCTGTGCAGACATGCCCCATGGTACAGCCGGACATGCTCAACGTGCATCTGGTGGCCCACACACATGATGACGTGGGTTGGCTCAAGACGGTGGACCAGTACTTTTATGGCAGTGAGTAGAGGGTGGGGACTGACCCCTGGGACTCCCATGGCCCCTCTGAGTCTTTCAGATTCTTCCTGGGTCCTAGATATTAGGGTGGGGGCAATGTCCAGCTTGGGCTCCTGTGTCTGTGAATGTCCCCCTGGCTTGCTGATCCCTGATTGCCTGACCCCTGTGCCTACAGTCTACAATGGCATCCAGCATGCGGGCGTGCAGTACATCTTGGACTCCGTCATCTCTTCCCTGCTAGCAGAGCCCACCCGCCGCTTCATTTATGTGGAGATAGCCTTCTTCTCCCGTTGGTGGCACCAACAGACAAATGCAACACAGGAAGTCGTGCGGGACCTGGTGCGTCAGGGTGAGCTGCCCCAAGGAAGTGAAAGGAGGAAGCTCAGCCTAGCTTCTGTTTCTTCCACCCTGGCTTCTGAGATTTTATCACGCCGTGTGCAGCGTGTATGTGCATGTGACTCTGCCTGGAATTTCCCTTTATTTGGAGAATTCCTATGCATCCTACAAGGGCCCACCTCCAGTGGATCCTCTGGCAAGCCTGCTACACTGGCCTGGGAAAGACCCTCTTCTTTTCAGGGCTGGGCATGCAGGCAGGTTTTTTTCACCCCCTGAATTGCCAACCCCGGCCCCACTCCTGGCCCTGACAGCCTGCCCACACTTTGCCCATCCCGGCACAGGGCGCCTGGAGTTTGCCAATGGTGGCTGGGTGATGAACGACGAGGCGGCCACCCACTACGGAGCCATCATAGACCAGATGACACTCGGGCTACGCTTCCTGGAGGACACGTTTGGCAATGATGGGCGCCCTCGTGTGGCCTGGCACATCGACCCCTTCGGTCATTCTCGGGAGCAGGCCTCACTGTTCGCTCAGGTGCTTTACCAACATCTCTTGGACCCGTTCCTTCACTCGCTCTGACTCCTCCCTCGGCTGCTCAAGCCCCGCCCTTCCCTGCAAGCTTACAGGAACCAGGCCCTGTCCCCTGTCCCTCTGGCTTCTTGAGACCCTGCCCCGGGAGTGAACTGTGAATCCCACTCCTTTTCCTCTCTAGCGTTGGTCCTGCTCTGCCCAGCCCAGGCTAACCCCGCTCCAGTTGGATCTTTCACCTTTCCCTCCCCTGACCTGGTCCCATTTGCTAGGATCCTGGCTCCTCCCCAAGCTATGTGGCAGGTGGAGGCCTGCTCTGCTTTGCAGCCAGCTTCCTGTCTTGTACCTTGACCCCTTCCATCCTCAGTGTGCTGAAGGGGGAAGATCTTGAGTCAGTTCCCCTTTCTGAGCTCAGGAAGGTGGAAGTAGGTTCTAGCATTGGATTCACCCCCTCCCAGCTCTCTTGCTGTTAGTTCTGACCCTTCCTCAAGCTTCAAAATGTGCTAGAGGCCTCCCTGGTTTCACACCTGCTTTTTCTATGTGCTCTGACCCACCCCTCCCACACAGAAAGGGGTTGGCGGGTGGTGGTGAGAGGGTTGGGTATTTATTCATCCTGCCCTCTGATCCCCCTCCACATCCCCCTCCTCATCGCACACCACCCCCAGATGGGCTTTGACGGCTTCTTCTTTGGGCGCCTGGATTATCAAGATAAATGGGTGCGGAAGGAGAAGCTAGAGATGGAGCAGGTGTGGCGGGCCAGCACCAGCTTGAAGCCCCCTGCTGCAGACCTCTTCACCAGTAAGGGGGTGGGATGTGGTATGGGTGTGGGCAGGGCTGGCTTCAAGGGCATGTGACCTGTGCAGTCACACAGGGCCCCATGCCCAGAAGGACCCCGTGCTTGGTTTTACATTCTGCTGTCATCATCTTGACATTCTTAATAATTTATGACCAAGGGCCTAGCATTTGCCCCCATAAATTGTGAATTCCGACCTGGGTGGGGCATGGCAGGCTTTGACCCCAGGGCAGGTCCAGGGTGTTGGGCCACCCCTGAGCCTGGTGTGGCCCACAGGTGTGCTCCCCAACATGTACAACCCTCCGGAGAATCTGTGTTGGGATGTGGTGTGTGCTGACAAACCCGTGGTGGAGGACCCCCGCAGCCCTGAGTACAACGCCAAGGAACTGGTTGATTACTTCCTGCAGATAGCCACAGCCCAGGTAACCCTAGTGTCCAGAACCTGGGAGACTGGTACACATAATGCACAGGCCCCTTCCCACAGCCCATGCATTCCCTAACACCTCCTCATTTCCTCAGAGGAAGGTAATATGCCATTCACCCTCACCATATCCTCCTTCTGGATTGGCGCATTCCTGATTAGAAGCATGTGGACCCCTTCATCATGGCACACACTCACCACGGTCATGAGACAGCATGGCACAGTGCCTCAGTACCCTCATCTGTGTGGCGGGCCCAAGAAAATTACTCCATAACTTGTGGCTATTATTTGTGTCCCTATGTTCCCACGTGACACACTTCCATACACATCCCTCTTCTCATACCTCTGTGCACCCACACTCTTCACCATATATATACCAAGACACAGCTGTACACAGGGGTGGCCAGGACACCCTGGTCTGAGGACACCCCATTCTGCCTGCAGGGCCGGCACTACCGTACCAACCATACTGTGATGACCATGGGTTCGGACTTCCAATATGAAAATGCCAACATGTGGTTCAAGAACCTTGACAAGCTCATCCGGCTGGTCAATGCCCAGGTGAGTGTGCCCACCCTGTGTGCATGTGTGTGCCTGTAACCCTGGGCCTTGGGTCAGATGAGTAGCTATAGGTGCTATCTTAGTATCCTCTTGCTCCCATAATAAATCACCACGAACTTAGTGGCTACAACAACAGAAATATTATCTTATAGTTCTGTAGGTCAGAAGTCCAACATGGATCTCACTGGGCTAAAATGAAAATGTCAGCAGGGCTGCATTCCTTCTGGAAGCTCTAGGGGAAAGTTTCCTTGCTTTGTTCATCTTTTTTTTTTTTTTTAAGATTTTTATTGGGGAATTGGGGGGATGGGAACAGTGCTGGGGAATTAGGGGAAGGGGAACAGAAGTTTCTATGCTTTTGTTCTTCAGTCTAGTTGTGGAGGACGTTGCTTCACTGGCCCAAGTTGGCACCATCATTGTGCTCTTCCCGGGTGAGGCAGATCAGTTGCCGGCTTCTGGACGGCCGCTCACTGTGGCTGCTGGCCGCTCACGCTGGCTGCTGGCCGCTCACGCTGGCTGCTGGCTACATACGGTAGCCCATGGCAACCCACTGCCACAGGAGCTGCAGCCTACGCTGTTGCCAGCGACTCACAGCAGCCCAGCTCCAGCTTGAGCTGTTGTTCAGCATCTTAGCTGTGGAGGGCAGTGTCACTGGCCCTCATATGTGGGATCCGAACCGGGGCCCTCTGGCGTCCCAAGCCAGTGCTTAACCATCGCGCCACTCAGCCGGCCCACCTTGTTCATCTTGGAGAGGCTACTCACATTCCTTGGCTCATGGCCCTCTTCTTCCCTCTTCAAAGCCTGACTCTGCTTCTGTCATTACATCTCTTTCTCTTACTTCCGCTTCCCTCTTCCACTTTTAAAAACCCTTGTGAGTACATTGGACTCGCCCAGATAATCTCTATTTTAAGTTAACCTGATTAACAACTTTAATTCCATCTGCAACTTCAATTCTGTTTGCTATGTTACAGGTTCTGGGTATAGGACATGGACATTTTTGGGGTGGCTATTTTTCTGCCTCCCACAGATGTGTTGGTGTGGTTCTTGTAAGTGGCCTGTGGCTGTGTGGGCAGGCATTCTCCCATCAGCACAGAACCTTGTCTCCTCTCTCCCATCTAAGACATCCCTTCCTATCACTCCCATCCTCAATTGTCGAGCAGTATGCTCTACGTCCTCACCTTCCATTTGCTCCCTGCATTGCTGTTTCACCAAAACAGCTCTCACCAGGGTCTTCCAGAGGACATTTTTTAGTCCTCCATATCCCCCTGAGGAGCCTCGAACACCTTGATTACTTTCTCCTGCAAATACCATGTTCCTGGGCTGCCAGGATGTCATACTTTCTTGATGTTTCTCCTGCCACTGACAGCTCTTTCGCCCACTCCATTCTACTGGAAACGGGAGTCTCTCAGTTCAAATCCTGCCTTCGCCACTTACTGGCTCTGTGACCTTGAGAAATGTTAAGCACTCAGTACCTTAGTTTTCTTATTTAGAAAATGGGCATAATGGTTCCCACCTGATAGGGCTCTTGATGAGAGTTTCATGAGTTCATGTACACAGATCAGTTAGAACAGTGCCAGATAAATAATAAGCATTATGGTTGTTGTTTATTATTTGGGGCTGAAAATGTTCTGCTTCTCCTTTAAGATACCAGCTGCAATGTGTCCTCGTCCAGGAAGCTTTCACTAAACCCCAGGCAGAGCTCTTGCTCTTTCCTCTGTGCTCATGAATCTTCACAAACACCTGTCATGCCACGTCCAGGCCAACTGACTATCTGTTCAGTCTCTCTCCTGCACTTGGCTGTGAATCCCATGAGAGTGGGCTGGCCTCTAGTTCTAGATTGTGGCTGTGATCCTGAGCATATTGAAGAATTGAGTGACTGCTAAGTGAATACAGTGTGTGTGTGTGGGTCTGTGTATGTAACTGTGTATATGACTGTGTGAGCAGAAGTGTAGACGTGTGTATGCACATAAAGGCATATGGTCCCACGCACTTCTCTTCATTCACTAAGGTGTTTCATGAGCACCTACTGTGTACCAGGCACTGAGGACACAACACGAGCAGAACAAACATCCTTTTCCTTACAGAAGAGGGCACCTTCTTGTTCTCTACCTCCCTCAGTTGAAAGTGAGCCTCCATTCATTATAATAATTGTGTCATTTGGCAATAACCTGATAGTGCTGAGAAATGATTATTTCTGCCCGCTATGTCATAGTTTTTCCATGAAAATTTTTAGTAATAAAATTGACATTATTTACAAAGTTTACCAAAATTTCAGGTTTATTCTTGCATCCCTGAAATTCTTTCCAGGCAGGTAATATTTAGCTTTGGCCAAAATACATTTTCAGACTTGGTTACTGGGTTGCACTCAAAATGTGTATTAAGAGAATCTGAACCCATTGGATGCATGAATGTATTATACGTGTGTGTGTATGTGTTGTACACCTGTGGGCCCCCAAGAAAGGTGCCGACTCCTGTGGCCTCACACACGCACACCTTCCCCCAGCAGCAGGCCAACGGGAGCCGCGTCAATGTTCTCTACTCCACGCCAGCCTGTTACCTCTGGGAGCTGAACAAGGCCAACCTCACCTGGTATTTGGGGGCCCTGGGCAGCTTGGGGGTGGTGGTGGTGGTGGTGTGCCCTGTGGGTCATGACCCTGCCCTCAATGCCTCTGCTGCTGCAGGATGGTGAAACAGGATGACTTCTTCCCCTATGCCGATGGCCCCCACAAGTTCTGGACTGGCTTCTTTTCCAGCCGGCCGGCCCTCAAACGCTATGAACGCCTCAGTTATAACTTCCTGCAGGTCAGTGGGCCCTGGCCTCAAGGGGGTGGCTCACGGGTCCTGACATACCTTGTATTTCAACACCCCTGCCCCTCAGGTGTGCAACCAGCTGGAGGCTCTGGTGGGTCCAGCAGCCAACGTGGGACCCTACGGCTCTGGAGACAGTGCACCCCTCAGTAGGTGGCCGGCGGTGAGGGCCTGGGGGTGGGGCTCAAGCTGGACACTAGACCCTGTTACCCCCTTGAGTCCCTTCTGAAAGCCCCTAAGAAAATCCTGCTGGCCCCTGCACATGACATTTTGCATCGCCTTGGGGTTGGGGCCCGGAGTCCTGCAAATATCCCACACAGCTTACCACCACCTGCCTGCAGATGAAGCAATGGCTGTGCTCCAGCACCACGACGCGGTCAGTGGGACCTCCCAGCAGCACGTAGCTGATGATTACGCGCGCCAGCTGGCCGCAGGCTGGCCACCCTGCGAGGTGCGTGGGGCGGGGCCTGGGATAAGAGGGGCGGGGACTGGAACGGGGTGGGCGTCCAGAGCGACCCGTGCCTTTACGCTCTTCCACAGGTTCTCTTGAGCAACGCGCTAGCGCGGCTCAGCGGCTCCAAGGAGGAGTTCACGTTCTGCCGCAACCTCAACATCAGCGTCTGTCCGTTCAGCCAGACCGCGGAGAGCGTGAGCCGCGTCCAGGGCCGGGGGTGGGGTGAGGAGGCAGGACCGGGCCGGGAGGCAGGTCCCGTGGGTGGGTCGAGAGCAGGCAAAACCGCGGGGCGGGGCGAAGAGGAGGCGGGACCCGTAGCCGAATTGTTTTGGAGAATCGTTCTGGACCAGATCGTGTGGGGCGCAGTAAGCTGGGGCTGGACGGAGACCTGTGCACCACATAGGGGTTTGGATCACCCAGGGTCATTGCTGTGCTTGGTGGGTGAGTTTCGAGAAGGCCTGCTGTGACCCATGCCCACTCTGACCCTCCCATCCCAGTTCCAAGTGACCATTTATAACCCCTTGGGGCGGAAAGTGGATTGGATGGTGCGACTTCCGGTCAGCCAACACCTTTTCCTTGTGAAGGACCCCAGTGGCACAGTTGTGCCCAGTGATGTGAGTCCATTGGATGAATATTACTCCCATGAACACCCTCCTCCCATAACTACCTCCCCCCTTGGATACCTCCCTGTCTTGGGTACCTAGCCTTCATGGATACCTGATCCCTCCATTAATACATCCTGCCCAGTGCCTTTTCTTCCTCCTGAATCTCCCTATTTCAGCCCCTTAATATTACACACCCTCTTGGGAACATTCTTCACCTGTCTCTACCTCTTTTTAATATCTCCCCCTGAACTTTTTCCCCTCATCCTGGAACAGCTCTTCCCACGAACTCATTCCTCCCCCAAGAACGTCTTTCTCTCTCTCTCTCCTGCCTCAAGGATCTCTTCTCTCACGTCTCTCTTCCCCTCCCACAGTCTCTCCACTCTCCCAGTGGGTTTTTTTCCACTTTCTGAATCTTCTGTGCAATCTTTTAACTCATAATTTCTATCATCCCCATTCTCCCCTCCCCCTCCACCCAACACCTAATTTTTTCTCCCCATCCTGGGACTCCTACCCCTCCTAAAATGTGACCCTTTCCTGTATGTGTGCTTCTATGTATGTACGCATAGCCTCTTGACCCAGCTCCTCTCCTCCCTTACCCGAGGTGGTGAGAATGCCCAGCTCAGACATACAGGAGCTGCTTTTCTCAGCCTCAGTGCCTGCCCTTGGCTTCAGCATCTACTCAGTAACCCAGGTGCCAGGCCAGAGCCCACAGGCTCACACCTCCCAGCTCAGATCCCAGAAGCCCTCGTCCCGCATCTTGACCATCCAAAATGAGGTGAGACCCCATTCAGATCCCCTTCTCTGCCCAGTGACAAATTTGAGGTGTCATGGTGAGCTGCATAGATGACGTTAGCAGGTCCTGGTTTCATGGTCTAGCGTCACCTGTCCTCCATTGTATGTCCTCAAGTGAGTGGCCGCCTTCCTTTGAGTCTCAGTGTCCTCTCCTGAGGCTGTTCTGAGGGCCCAGTGTGATCACGGGTAACACTTGACAGATATGTCAAAGCTGATGGTGGTAGGGGTTTGCAAATTAAGTGAAAGCGTATCAGAGACTTGAGGGAGGGAGCCGTGTGGCCATTTGGAGGACATTTGGGGGAAGAGAAATCCAGGCAGGCAGGGAGCAGCAGACACAAACACTCTAAAGGAAATTAAAATTTATACATTTTTAAGAGGCCTCTAAAAGTCTCATGGACCTGGCACTGGGGTTCCTCTGTCAGTTGCACCTCCAACAAGCTAAGATCAGATTTAGGGTGTCACAGGCGCCCTCTGGTGGCTATGGGGGGGGGGAACAGATTGGGGGTTGACACTGGCAGCCTGGAGAGACCAGGAAGGGGTCAACTGCACTAGTCTTGGAAGGTGAGAAGTCAGATTGAGGATAAGGTAGAAAGTGGAGCTGTTAGGATTTGCTACGAGGGTCTGGTGTGAGGAGTGAGAGAGAGAGGGAAGGGTGACTCCAGGGTTCTCTCCTGAACCCCTGGAAGGATGAAGCTGCCCTTGGCTGAAGGGATGGTCATTAACGTCTGCCCACCCTTTTCTGCCCAGCACATCCGGGCTAGGTTTGACCCTGACACGGGGTTCTTGGTGGAGTTGGAGAACCTGGACCAGGGCCTGCTGCTGCCAGTTCGCCAAGCCTTCTACTGGTGAGGGAGGACCACCTGGCCAGGGAGGGGGCGTGAGCGGAGCTGAGGTCCCTTACCTGATGCTCTTCTGCCCTGGCCCCAGGTACAACGCCAGTACAGGCAACAACCTAAGCACCCAGGTCTCAGGTGCCTACATCTTCAGACCCAACCGACAGAAACCACTGCTCATGAGCCACTGGGCTCAAACCCGCCTGGTGAAGGTGCGGGGCCAGGAATGATAAGTGGGCATTGGGGCGGGTGTGTGTGTGTGTGTGTGTGTGTGTGTGTGTGTGTGTGTGTGTGTGTGTGTGTG
>NW_017731767.1:147503-177836 GCF_001890085.2 Hipposideros armiger | reverse complement strand
AGCCTGGGAGGGTGGTGTGTGGGGTGGGGGGAATATTTACGTCCTCGTCAGATCAGAGGGCTAAGACCTGAGGGGAGGGCTTGAGGATTCTTGAGTACCACAGGGCTGATACTCATCAGTCGTGCTGTGGCATACAAAGGCATTCACATCTGCTGTGGGTGTCAGGATTGTACTTAGCTTTTGAAACTGGGGGTGGTGTGTTCCCACTTGGCCCATGAATGTGGAGAGCCAGGTGGAGCTACTTGAAGAGTTCACCAAAGATCTGTGCTAGGATGGGATTATATCCAGAGTTCACACTTGGATAGGGCTTGGGTAATTCTCACTTAGGGTGGGTATCTGAGCATGTATCTGGCTGGGAACAGGCGCTCACACTTGGGGGGTTTCCAGGGGCCTCTTGTTGCCATTTCCTTTTAGCGTGGGAATGGGGAAGGTAATGGCAAGACTCATCTTTGATAGGACTCTCTTTGCAGTGAACATCTGCATAAACGGGTTAAGATAGAATTTTGCCTGGTATAACAGAGTTACTCAAATTAACTGTGCTTAAAACAAGACGGAAGTTTCTTTTTATCAAATAGGAAGTCTGGCTGGGTCATCCAGGGTAGGTAGGGTGGGTCCACAGTCATCCCGGCCCCTTCTATCTCATTGCTCTGCCTTCCTCAACATTCAGCTTCTACCTCATGACCCAAAATAGTTGCTCAAGTTCCAGTCATCACATTTGCATTTGAGCTAGTGGGAGAGGGAAAGGGGCAAGGAACGTTATTCACATCACTTTGATAACTTTCCACTGGGTTAGACCACAGTCACATAGCCACTGATATGCTCAGGGAAGACTAGACAATATAACCTTTGTTCCAGGTAGCCACGTGCCCAGCTAGAATCCTATTCTAAAGAGGAAAGATGGGGTAGTAGTGGGCAGCAGGCATGTATGCCGCACTCAAGAATTATGTGGCAACGACTGAGGGGGAAAGTATAGGCATCACATGTAGTCAGTGGGGGAGGTGGGTGGTGTTCTCATACTATTAGTGGGGTTGACCCTGATGTAGGCCTTTGAGAGGTTCACGGCAGGGGTGGACATTTTTCGGGCTCACCTTTGCTCGGGTGTGGACTCACACCTGCCCTCCACTCCCATGTGCCTGCAGACGGCCTTGGTGCAGGAGGTGCACCAGAACTTCTCAGCCTGGTGTTCCCAGGTGGTTCGCCTGTACCCAGGACAGCGGCACCTGGAGCTGGAGTGGACGGTGGGACCAATACCTGTGGGGTGAGTGGTACAGGTTGGGACTAGGGGATGGGAACCGAGGCAGAGTGGAGGCAGGTGAGGCTCACAACCTTGCCATTCCATTGGGTATAGTGACAGCTGGGGGAAGGAGATCATCAGCCGCTTTGACACTGCGCTGGAGACAAAAGGACTCTTCTTCACCGACAGCAATGGCCGAGAGATCCTGGAGAGGAGGTGGGGGTGTTTGGGGGCGAGGAAGGGTGGTCTCTGGTGCCGAGGGGGCCCGTGGGTGGTGGGGGCATCTGCTGATCCTATGAGTGGGAGGGAGAGGATGAAGGAGGAATGAGTAGTGGGTGAGCTGGGGAAAGGGCGCTGGACCCCAGGTCTGACCAAACCCTACCCCCACTTCCTCAGGCGGGATTATCGACCCACCTGGGAGCTGAACCAGACTGAGCCAGTGGCAGGAAACTACTATCCAGTCAACAGCCGTATTTACATCACGGTAGCCCCTACCCCATCGTGCTCCCCTCATCTTCCCGACACGCCTCTACAGAATGGGGGTTACCTCTCATTTTTAGCTTTTCCCAACTGTCTTTGGCAGTGCCCACCATCCCTTGTGGGGCCTGCCTGGCAATGAGGCCCCTCACTCTCATCCATCGCCCACCAGGATGGGAACATGCAGCTGACTGTGTTGACTGATCGTTCCCAGGGGGGCAGCAGCCTGAGCGATGGCTCCATAGAGCTCATGGTGAGTGACCTGTACCCCATCTAAGCTAGGATTCTCCCACCAGTTTCCTTACTGGCTTCCTGCCGGACTTACTTTAAAAAAATATATATATTTTAAAGATTTTATTGGGGAATTGGGGGAGGGAAACTGTTGGGGAATTAGGGAAGGGGAACAGCCAAGTTGTTGTCCTTCAGTCTTAGTTGTGGGTGGTTCAGCTAGCTCAGCTCCAAGTCCAGTCGTCATCCAGCCGCCCGTCGGCAGCTCGTGGCCGCTCAGCTCAAGGTGCCATGTTCAGTTTTAGTTGCAGGTGGGTGTAGCCCACCATCTCATGCAAGAGTTGAACTGGCAACCTTGTTGTTAGGAGCATGTGCTCTCACCAGCTGAGCCACCCTGTCACCTGTTGGCAGCTCAGTGGTAGCTCAGTTCAGGTGCAGCTCACTGGACCATGTGGGAATCGAACCGGCGACCCTGTTGCTCAGAGCTCGTGTTCTTAACCAACTGAGCCACTCGGCTGGTCCGCCTGCTGGACTTTGAAGCCGGTTTCTGTGCTAGTTCTTTGCTAGGTGCACCCCTGCATTTGGGGTCCCACTAAGCTGAGACCTCCATTTCTATGTGAGATGGTTACTCCACACTTTAATCCAATCCCTACCGAGGCGCCCCCTCCAGGTCCTGACTTGCGCTATCCACGCCCCGGTACGTCATTAGCTCCCTCAGATCTAGTCCCCTGCAAAGTCGGATCGGCACTTCTGCTGGGGTCCCCCCCTACCAGAACTTCATCCTCATCTGTTCCACCCACTCTTCAATTTCTCTTGAAACTCCCACAAGCTCTTACCCAATTTCTGGCCCCGAAATTGACCGGAGTGGCCCTCACCCTCTCCTGACCGCTCTCCTTGCAGGTGCACCGAAGGCTGCTGAGAGACGATGGACGCGGAGTTGGGGAGGCGCTGCTGGAGAACGGGTCGGGGTCGTGGGTGCGAGGACGCCACCTCGTGCTTCTGGACACGGCACGGACTGCGGCAGTCCGGCACCGCTTGCAGGCGGAGAAGGAGCTCTTGGCCCCGCAGGTGGTGCTGGCCCCAGGCAGCGGCGTCCCCTACCACCTGGGGGTCGCCCCGCGCACACAGGTGAGAGGCGGCGGTCCCGGCAGAAAGAGAGGACCCAGATGGAGCCTGGGGTGGGGTCAGGTCTCCCTAGACTTAGCCGGGACCCACCTCGCCTGCCGCCAGCTCGTCCTGGGGAGGCCATAAACTAGCTCCACAACCTCAGCTTCCGCCCCTCCTCGCCCCCTCACCTCGGCCCCGCCTTCTCCCTTGCCCCAGGCTCGGTCCCACTCCTCCCCTTGGCCAGCCCCGCCTCTCCGCGCTTCATCCCCGCCCTCAGTCCTGTCTTAGGCCAGATCAGTTCGGCCCCTTCCAGGCTTCGACCCGCCTCCAACCTGGCACCGACCTATCCCCTCACTGGCTCAGCCCTCCTATTCCTGGCTGGGTTCCCCCCCCCACCCCGCCCCCGTGACCACAGCTAAACCCCGCCCCTCACATCCAGCCTCGCCTCCGGACCACAGCTCGGCCTCGCCCCTCTGGCTCAGCCCCGCCCCATCCCCGCCCTTTCCCCCTCTTGTCCCCCGCAGTTCTCTGGGCTGCAAAGGGAACTGCCGCCCAATGTGCACCTGCTCACACTGGCGCGTTGGGGTCAGAAAATGCTGCTGCTGCGCTTGGAGCACCAGTTCGCCGTAGGGGAGGATATGGTTGGCAACTTGAGCTCTCCGGTGACCTTGGACTTGAGGGTGAGGCGGGCTGAGGTGGGAAGGAGATAGGAGAGAGGCAAGAGAGAGAGGGGAGAGTGGAAATTTCACTTTGTCCACACTCAACCTGGCCCATCCATTGCCCGCAGGACCTGTTCTCTGCCTTCACCATCACTGACCTTAAGGAGACTACACTGGCTGCCAACCAACTCCGGGCCAGTGCCTCCAGGCTCCAGTGGACACCGAACACAGGTGGGGGCCTGGAGCTGGGGGCCATGTGGGAGGATCCAGGCCCAGCTTGAGGGTCTGGGGCGGTGTTCAGATCCATGTTAGGTGTTTAAGGGTCTTAAGTGGATCCAGCAAACTAGCAGTGGGTCTTGGGTGTTTGAGTTTGGAGTGTAGTCCCAAGAACAAGATTTGAGTTTCTGTCAATGTCTAGTTCCGGGGTGGGGTTGTTCGTCAACGCTGGGGTTGGCTTGATGGTCCTTGAGGTGAGGCTTGAGGGTGTGAGGCTGGTGTCCAGGCACTAAGGAGGGATTTGGAGATCTGGAGGTGATATCCAGGCCCTGGCAAGCAGTTGAAGGGTCTGGGAGTGAGGCCCTGGGACAGATCGAAGGGTGTATGGCTGTGTTCAGGCCCAGGGGAGACAGCACTGTGGTGGGAGGGTGAGGCAGAGGAAGTCTCCACCCCTCACTTCTCCCCTGCACTGCCCTAGGGCCCACACCCAAGCCTTCTCCTTCCCGGCTGGACCCCGCCAGCATCACACTGCAGCCCATGGAAATCCGCACCTTCCTGGCCTCTGTCCAATGGAAAGAGGACGACTAGACCTGCTGGGGACAGGCTGCCCCGTTTCCAGCTTGAACCCTCTCCTCCAGGGGCGAGGCAAATTCTTCCCCTTTTCCTCTTGCTGCTGCTGCCACCAACAAAAACCATTAAAATTCCACTACCAAGCCTATGGTCAAGGTGTGACTTAGCGTGGGTTTTTTTTTTTTTTTCTGAGGGTGATAGAATTTATGACCCAAAAAGGTCTACACATTCTAGCTGACCCCTGACCTGAGACCTTGCAGAGAGGTCACTTAGCTGCCTGAATCCTCACACCAGATTACACTGTTCACTCCCCACCTCATCTACCACTCCGACTTCCACTCCTGCTGCACTCCTTTGTCCACTCAGGTGGTGGCCCAGCTGTCTTGAGATGCCACCAAGGGCAGGCCAGTGAACCAGATACACCCCGAGGCCTCCCAGACCCGGCCCTGAATTGAGGAATCTGGGAGGTCCTGGGGGAGGAAATACAATAGATTCAGTGGAAGGTCCGAAAGTGTGGCCTTAGACTGGTGGATTGGCGCTGCCGGCCTCGGAGGAGAGAGAGGCAGAGAGCTTGGCGTGCCCTCGCTCTGGTGTGTTCTGGGGTCAGTTTCAGAAGGAGACCTTGGGATGAAACCCTAGGTTTAGGGTCAAAAGGAAGTGACTTCTGTATACAGGTCCCTTGAAGGCTCTTTGAGGCAGCAGAAGCGCGTGTTTGAGCCGTTGTCAAGGGGCGGGGTTTGATCAGGGAGGGGCGGGGCTCAGCCGAGAAGATGGGGAGTGCTGAGCCAATGAGGGGACAGTGCGGTGCCAGATTCGGGTCGGGTCCCACTTGCAGGCCAAGTGGAGACCAGTGTTCTGCTGCACCCGCAGGGTGGTCTGTACGTCTAGAAAATATGGGGGAGGGGACAGTCTGCCTAGACAGGCTATGATCCCCTGGGGAGTCCATTCTGGGCCTGGATGAGGTCACAGATGGGATCTGGGTGCCAGATGTGCCTGTTGAAAAATTTTCTAAGTCTTTCTCTAAAGAGATGGACCAGAGACACCCAAGGAGGGCACCCAGTCTAGTCACCATCCCACAAGAGGTCCAGTTGTTGGGTTCATCTCCTGAAAATGTAGTTTCTGTTCAGAAGGCAGAGGCAGCAGAGCCAGCCAGAGTAGTTCTGGGCATGTGCCCCAGGGATGTCTGCTGCCCTGCATGGGTCCCTGTCATAGGGGGCGCCTACCAAACTTGCTAAGAAATATTTCCCTGGTGGCAGGCATCAGGATGGGCTGGGCCGTGGGCCCCAGGGATGGTATCTTGGGCCCATCTGTACATGTACCTCCTGAAGAGGTATCCAAGTCCTCTTCCAAAGGTGGGCACTGTCCTGGGCTGGCCAAGGAGACTGGTGGAAGTCACCCTGGGTCCTCCCTCTGTCCTGCATGGGGCCTGATTGCTGTAAACCCTACAAATCTCTCTGTTCTTTGGTGATGGAGCGACTCAGAGAGACTCAGGGGTGGGTGCCAAGGCCAGGCTGTGATTCTGCATGTGTCCAGGTATTGGATCCGCCTGTTAGTACCTCCTGGAAAACGTATCAAAGTCCCCATCCAAAGGAGAGGCACCGGCCTGGGCTGGACAGGTAGGCCCATGGAGGGTGCCATGGGCTCAGGTGTTGTCACTCTTGGGTACCTCTTATTAGGAGTGCCTTCTGAAAACTTTCTATGACCGTTTGTGGTGGCCAGGACTGAACTGCAGTTGCTAGATGGACTCCCCTCTCCGCACCATTTTTATCAGCCTCCCTCTGGAGGTGGCAACAGGCCCTAGCTGTCTAGTGAGGCCCAGGGAGTGTTCTCTGCCCAGCCACGGTCATATTTGGGCCCTGAGCATCACTTATGCCTCTGGAAAATGTTTCCAACTGCCCCTCTAGAGGCAGGGAGGTAGCGGCCTAGTGGGTTAGGGACCACCGGGGATGCAGTCCTGTGTGGGGCTGGGTCACCAGATGTATTTCTCAAAAATATTTTTAAGCCCTGTTGGGAGGGGGAGACTCCCAATAGGATGGACCCCCATCCCAGTCCAGTCCCACGTGGGGCTGGGTCAATGGGGGACGCCTCCTGAAAAGTGTTTTAAGTACTCCTCTGGAGGTGGAGGTCAGCCCCGGCTATCCAGGCAGTTGAGTGGACGGTTCCCGGCTTCCGTTGGCCGAGATACACCCAGAAGAGATGGCATTTGGGGTCCAGGTCGATCCAGGTCAGTGCAGGTCGCACTGGTTGTCAGCGCCACCTGGCGGCAGCTTTTATATCTTCCCTTGGAGCTCCGTAGCCTTGGGCGCGGGTTGGGGTCTGGCCGTTCAGCCCAAGGCCGAGTTCCAGGAGGCGGCAGCGATGTAGTCCCCACTGCGACACACTCCGCCTCCAAACGTGCTCCCGGAGATTGTCACTGCAGTATCGTGGAGCGCGGCTTTTGGGAATTGCATGGGAGAGCTGACTGGCGCACGGAGGTCCCACACGCCGGCGGGGACCGACTTGGGCCGTCACAGGTGATTGGGTAGGGCGCCCTGGGCTCGGATGCGTTCTCACGTGATGTTTGGTTGTCCGGAGGGCTTCCTGAGAATTTTTCTAGGTTCCCTTCTTGGATCTGGGACTGCGGCCAGGGAGGCCCGAAAGCACCCGTCGTCTGGCCGCAATCCCGCACAGGGTACTGCCGCTGGATGTGCGTCCTGAAATTCTTCCCTTCTGAACAGGAACAGGGAGGCCGAGGGAGGGCACCCTACGCCCAACTGCGGTTACACTGGAGCCTAGTCTTGGACACCCCACAAACCTTTGTAAGCTTCCCTCCAGTGGTAGGGACCATCCCGGGCCAAATGGGGGTCAAGGGGTGGATGCCTTGGATTTGGTCACGGTCCACAGCAGGTGCTAGGTCTTCTCAAGAACATGATGGGGCGGCAGGGTAGCCCAGTTGGTTAGAGTGATGTGCTCTGAGCATCAGGGTTGCCGGTCTGATTCCCACATGGGCCAGTGAGCTTGCGCCCTCCGCCACTAGATTGAAGACAGCGACTTGAGCTGAGCTGCCGGTTAGAGCATGTGCTCTTAACAACAAGGCTGCAGGTTAGACTCCCGCATGGGATGGTGGGCTGTGCCCTCCCCTACCCCCCCCCCCAACAATAGATTGAAAACAGCGACTGGACTTGGAGCTGAGCTGCACCCTCCACAACTAAGATTGAAGGACAACAACTTGACTTGGAGCTGATGGGTCCTGGAAAAAACACATTGTTCCCCCATAAAGTTTAAAAAAAAAGAGAAAAAAGAACCTGCTAAAAAGTTTCCTATTATGCTTAAGGTAGGCGGTGGGGCACTGGCTCTGGCTAGTCAGGGAGTTTCCAGTAAGTTGTCCTGAAGGCATCATTCCCATGTGGGCCTTCTAGACAGTTTTTTAAGTGTTCCCCAGAAGGCTGAATCTGTAGAGGGCTGCAAGGTTGGCCTGAGGAGGTTGCTTCTGGCAAGCAGCTGTCCTCAGTAGGACCCAGTCATCACCTGCACCTGTTGAAAACATTTCCTGAGTGGAGGAAGGCCCTGGGGTCATCTCCCTACACCAGGAGAGCTGAAGTCATGTATGGGTCCTGTTTGGTGGATGTGCCTCTTGAAAATTTTTCTAAGTCTCTCTCTGTAGTGACAAGCCAGCCAGACAGGGAGGCCCTTTGTCTGCTGTGGGAGAGTGCCCAGGCCCTGTCCACAGCCCAGATCAGGCCAGTAGTTAGAAGCATGCCCAAAACATTTATAAGTCCCCCTACAGGTTGTGATCAGCCCTCACTGGCTCTGGGGGCTGGAGAGAGCAACTCTGTCCTGGTTGTGGTCTCATGTGGTCCCAGTTGTCATATTCGTCATTTGAAATTGTTTCCAAGTTCCTCTCAAAAAGGGGTCATTAGTGTGGGCTGGTGAGGGACACCTGAAGGGTGCCTGGGTCTGGCTGTAGTCACATGTGATGCCTGTTTGATGAATGCACCTTGCCAGAAAATTTTGAAGTATTCTTCAGAAGGTATAGGGACCAGCCAGCCAGAAATAGAGGCCCACAAAAGGCACCCAGTCTAGACGTGGTCCTTGGTGGGGCCTGCTTTCTGTTTACACCTTCTGGAAATTTTGCTAAGTCTCCCTCTGGAGGAAGGAACCCTGGGTCCTCCATCCTGCATGGGGGATGAGATACACCTTCTAAGCCAGTGGTGGAGAACCAGCTTGTCTGGTCAGTGATGATGGGAAGGCACCCAGTTCTGGCCATGTTGTTGCAATAGGTCACAGTTGTCACATGTACCTTCTGAAAATGTTTCCAAGTCCCCTTTCTGGGGGGCCAGTTAGGGACAAACTCTGAGGGCACCCCAGACATGGCTGTGGTCCTTTGAGGGACTTGGTCGTTGTAGGTGCACCTCAAATGTTTTGAAGTCTCCATAAGTGTAGTTATTGGCCCTTGCCAGGCTCCTTGTTGGCCCTGGTCATATGATATAGCTCACAAAGACATTTGTAATTCCTGGACAGCCTCGCAGGCTTTCAGAGGGCACCTGGGCCTGGCCTCAGTCCACCATGGGTCATAGTTACAGAGAGTGCCTCCGAAAGTTTTCTGAGTCTCCATTTGGAGGTTGGGACTGGCCTTAGCTGGACAGGGAGGCCCAAGGAGGGGGACCCCAACCTAGCTATGGCCTCACATGGGGCCTATTTTTAGTATGTTCCAAATTTCCTAAGTTTCCCTCTGGAGAGGGGGACCAGCCTGGGCCTATTAGGAGCAACTTAGGAACGCTCACTGGGCCTGACCTCTGTCCTGCGTGAAGCTCAGTCATCCAATATGCTTCCTGAAGACTTTTCTAAATCTCCTTCCTGTCTGGGGCACAGGCTATATCTGGCCAAGGAGACCTGGGAGGGTGCTTTGGGCATGGCAGTGGTCCCATTGAGGCAGGGCATGTAGCCTAGGAAATTGACAGCCCCCTCCAGAGCACAGCTGAGATGCTTCACTGGTTACACAAGTAAGAAGTTAAATGTATTCAGTACCTGCAGATAGAGAAAAACACGAACCAGTTTCATCCAGGTAGGCTGATCCCCACCACCAGGACCTGACCTTTAGCTAATTATGCTGTTATAATCTCATTTGCATTGTGGTTACTGTGACTCCCATCATGCATCTGATACCATGACAGTTCCGAAGGAACCAAATAAAGAAGAAAAGGCGGAAAATGGAGGGTCCTGCCCAGGTGGAGGAGATGAGTGAACCACGTCAATGGGGCATCACCGATTCCCACACTGGGAGGGATAAATACCCCTGACCCTGACTTCCTCAGCTTGACTCATTCTCTGAGTTTGCCCAAAATTTCCTCTGAAGTGTGTACTTTCATTTTCAGTAAATTACTTTCACTTTCCTGCATCTGTCTCACTCTTGAATCCTTTCTTGTGTGGAGACAAGAACCTGGTCACCGCTGCTCTGGGTTGAGTTCTCTGTTGGACATCCCCGTGGGCCTCTGGCAACACTATGTGTGTTTCATTCATTTGGAACATCTCTCAAAATGTTTCTAAGTACCCTCTGGAGGGTGTCCAGGGCCAAGGTGTGGCCCTGTGTGGGTTCTGTATTAGTTTGCTAGGGCTGTGTAATAAAGTACAGTTGACTCTTGAACAACATGGGTTTGAACAGTGCAGGTCCACTTATACGCACATTTTTATTTTCTTAACAGTTTCTTTTCTCTAGTTCACTTTATTATAAGAATACAGTAATATATATATATATATATATATATATATATATATATATATATATATAACAAAATATATGTTCATTGACTGTTTGTTATCAGTAAGGCTTCTGGTCAACAGTAGGCCATTAGTAATTAAGTTTTTGGGGAGTCAAAAGTTATACATAGATTTTTTACTGTGGATTTTTAACACCCATGTTGTTCAAGGGTAAATTGTACTCCAAACTAGGCCACTTAAAAAATAGAAATTTGTCTCATGGTTGTGGAGACTAGAAGTTTGAGCTCAACTTGTTGGCAGGATTGGTTCCTTCTGGAGCCTGTGAGTGAGAATCTGTCTCAAGCCTCTCTCCTTACTGCTGGTGGTTTGCTGGCAATCTTTGGTGTTTCTTGGCTTGTATATATATCACCCTTATATTTACATTCATCTTCACATGGTCTTCTCCTTCTGTGTGAATCTGTCCAAATTTCCCCTTTTTATAAAGACACCAGTCATAATAGATTAGGGACGATCCCAATGACTTCATCTTAACTAATTATATCTGCTATGACCCTATTTCCAAATAACACCACATTCGCCAGTACTGGGGTTTAAAACTTCAACATGTGGGCAGGCCGAGTGACTCGTTGGTTAAGAGTTTGCTGGGAGTGTGAGCTCTGAGTAGCAGGGCCACCGGTTCGGATCCCACATGGGCCAGTGATGCTGCGCCGTCTACAGCTAAGACGGTGAACAACAGCTCGACTTGGAGCTGGGCTGTCGTGAGTTGCTGGCGATAGCAAAGGCTGCAGTGGGGCTGCAGTGGGCTGCCATAAGCTACCGTGAGTGGCTGGCAGCCGGCGTGAGCTGCTGTGAGCTGCTGTGAGCCGCTGTGAGCAGCAGCCCGATGGCCAGTGATCGATCTGCCTCAGCTGGGAAGAGTGCAATGATCACAATACCAACATGTGCCAGTGAAGCAACGTCCTTCACAACTAGACTGAAGAACCAAAGGACAGCAACTTGTCTGTTTCCCTTCCCCGATTTCCCAACGCTGTCCCCTCCCCTAATTCTCCAATAAAAATCTTTAAAAAAAAACAAAAACAAAAAAACCAAAATACTTCAACATGTGATTTTTAAAATGACACAGTTCAACTCATAACAGGTTCTAAGCATTGGAAGTACAAACATTTTACTCTACTTTTAGGAGTAAAGTTTTCTTAGTCCTCCACCAGAAATTGGGACTGGCTTGGGTCAGACAGGGAGAGTTGTGAAGAGCTCTCTGGCCACCTGATGTCCCGGGGGTCCTGCTTTTAGGATGGGCCTTGCCCCCAAATGATTTTGAGCTCCTCTCTGAAGGGGAGGACCAGTCCAGGCCAAATAGGAGGCCCAGGACGGTTACCCTAGGACAAGAAGCAGTAATGACTGGTGGTTGGCTGTAGAAGGTACCCACCCAAAATGTTCCTAACTCTCTCTGTGGTGTTTTTGAGGAGTCTCCAACTACCAGGCTCTACGTGAGACTGTGGCTGAGCTCACAGCACCTTCCCTGAAACTCCCTGTTGCTGGATGTGCCTGCACATTTTTCAAAGTCTCACTCCTATACATGTCTACACTTATGTCAGTGACACTGTTTTGATTACTGGAGCTTTGGGTAAGTTTTGCAATCAGAGTGTAAGATCTTTAACTTTGTTTGTCTTTTTAAAGATTGTTTTCACAGAGATTCCATATGAATTTTAGAAGGGATTTTTTTTCTATTTCTGCAAAAAATATTGTTGGGATTGCATTGAATCTGTAGATCAATTTGGGTAGTATTGACATCCTAATACAGAGGGTGCAAAAAAAGTGTATACACATTTTAAGAAAGGAAAAAACTGTATTAAAATTGTAATACTCAATATATACTTATAACAGAAGATGAATACAAGTCACGTTTGTCTTCTGCAATTACAAGAGGTGGCTCAAAGTGGTTACCATCAGTATAATTTTAATACAGTTTTTTTTCTTTCTTAAAATGTGTATACATTTTTTTGGCACCCTCTGTGTTAAGTCTCCCAATCCATGAATACAGGATGTCTTTTCATTTATTGGTATCTTCTTCAATTTCTTTCAGCAACATTTGTAGTTTTCAGTGTACAAGTCTTTTGCCCCCTTGGTTAAGTTTATTCTTAAGTATTTTATTCTTCTTAATGCTATTGTAAATGGAATTGTTTTCTTAATTACCTTTTTGAATTAATTGTTCGTTGTTAGTGTATAAAACACAACTGATATATATATATTTTTAGAGATTTTATTGAAGAATTGGGGAAGGGGAACAGTGTTGGGGAATTGGGGAAGGGGAACAGCCAAATTGTTGTCCTTCAATCTTAGTTGTGGAGGGCTCAGCTAGCTCAGCTCCCAAGTTCAGTCACCATCCGGCTGCCTGTCAGCAGCTCAGGGCAGCTCAGCATAAGGTGCTGTGTTCAATCGTAGTTGCGGGTGGGCATAGCCCACTATCGCATGTGGGAGTCAAACCGGCAACCTTGTTGTTAGGAGCACGCACTTTCACCAGCTGAGCCATTCGTCCACCTGTTGGCAGCTCAGTGGCAGCTCAGCTCAAGGGCAGCTCACTGGCCCATGTGGGAATCAAACCGGTGACCCTGTTGCTCAGAGCTTGCACTCTTAACCAACTGAGCCACTCGGCTGGCCCAAAACACAACTGCTTTTTTTTTTTTTTAAAGGGACAAATTTTTTTTTTTAGATTAAAATTTATTTATTTATTTATTGGTGAATTGGGGGATGGGAACAGCGTTGGGGAATTGGGGGAAGGGGAACAGACAAGTTGCTGTCCTTTTGTTCTTCAGTCTAGTTGTGGAGGAGGTCGCTTCACTGGCCCAAGTTGGCACCATCATTGTGCTCTTCCCGGGCGAGGCAGATCAGTCGCTGGCTTCTGGACAGCCGCTCACCGCGGCTTGAGAGCCGCTCATGCTGGCTGCTGGCTACACACGGCAGCCTATGGCAAGCCACTGTAGCAGTGGCTGCAGCTTTCGCCTTAGCCAGCGACTCACAGCAACCTAGCTCCAGGTTGAGCTGTTGTTCAGCGTCTTAGCTGTGGAGGGCAGTGTCACTGGCCCTCATATGTGGGATCCGAACTGGGGCTTTCTGGCATCCCAAGCCAGCTCTTAACCAATGAGCTACTCAGCCGGCCCAACTGCTTTTTTTTTAATTATTATTTTTTATTCTGAAATACACATTTTTTAGAATTAGTTTCAGCTGTACAACACAGTGCAACAGTTATACTTTTTACCCCTCAAAGTAACAAACCCCCTCCCCCAATCTGCCACCCCACTTCTCCCCCCTACCAATATCATACATATCTATTACAATTCTCTTGACTCCACTCCCACACTATACTCCACGTCCCATGACTATATATATATTCACTTATAGTTGACATACAATATTATATAACATCAGCTTCAGGTGTACAGTGCAGTGATCAAGCCTCTACCCCATCCATGAAGTGGTCTCCCTAGCAAGACATGTGACCATCTGACACCCCAAAAATATTTACAACATTATTAATTATATTCTTCGAACTGTCTTTCATATCCCTGTGGCAATATTGTAGTTGCGGGTGGGCGTAGCATAGTTAACTATGCTGTCTAATCCATTCCCCTTCTCCCTCATCCCCACCCACTCCCAACTAGCAATCATCAGTTGTTCGTCTATATCTCTGAGGCCATTTCTGTTTACTTTGCTTGTTCATTCAGTTTTAACACAACTGATTTTTGCGTGCTGATTTTGTATCCTGCAAATTTGTTGACTATTAGTTCTAACAATTTTTGTGTGTGCTATCTTTAGTTTTCTACATATAAGATCATGTCTGTGGACAGAGATAATTTTACATTTCTCTTTCCTATTTGGATGCTTTTTATTCCTTTTTCTTGCCTAATTGCTCTGGCTAGGACTTCCAATACTATGGTGAGTACAATTGGTAAAAGAGGGCATCCTTGTCTTGTTCCTTGTCTTAGAGGAAAAGTTTCAGTCTTTCACTGTTGAGTATGATGTTCGCTGTGGTCTTTTAATATATGGCCTTTATTATATTGAAGTAGTTTCCTTCTATCCCTGGTTTAGTGGGTTTTTGGGTTTTTTTAAGATTTTTATTGGGGAATTGGGGGAAGGGGAACAGACAAGTTGCTGTCTTTTTGTTCTTCAGTCTAGTTGTGGAGGATGTTGCTTCACTGGCCCAAGTTGGCACCATCATTGCGCTCTTCCCGGGCGAGGCAGATCAGTCGCCGGCTTCTGGATGGCCGCTCACGCTGGCTGCTGGCCGCTCACGCTGGCTGCTGGCTACACACAGTAGCCCATGGCAACCCACTGCAGCAGGGGCTGCAGCCTATGCCGTCGCCTGCGACTCATGGCAGCCCAGCTCCAGGTTGAGCTGTTGTTCAGCATTTTAGCTGTGGAGGGCAGTGCCACTGGCCCTCATATGTGGGATCTGAACCGGGGCCCTCTGGCGTCCCAAGCCAGCTCTTAGCCAATGCACCACTCGGCCGGCCCGGGTTTTGTTTTGTTTTTTGGTTTTTTTTAATCATGAAAGTGTGTTGAATTTTGTCAACTGCATTTTCTGCATCAGTTGAGATGATCGTGTGCTAATGTGGTGTGTTACACTGATAGAAGGAAAAGCTTCCAGTTCTTCACTATGTTTTATTTATTAAAACCTCATGCAGGGCAGGCCGAGTGGCTCAGTTGGTTAAGAACTTGCTCAAGAGTGGGAGCTCTAAGCAACAGGGTCACCAGTTCAATTCCCACATGGGCCAGTCAGCTACGCCCAAGCTGAACTGCCGCTGAGCTGCCAACAAGTAGGCAGGATGGCTCAGCTGGTGAGAGCACATGCTCCTTACAACAAGATTGCCTGTTTGAGATGGTGGGCTACGCCCAGGCGCAATTAAAGACTGGACTCGGCACCTTGAGCTGAACTGCTGCCCGGATAGCTCAGGGAATAGAGTGTGTGCTCTTAACAACAAGGCTGCCAGTCAGCTCCCACATGGGATGGTGACTACGTCCACCCAGAATTGAACGCAGCACCTTGAGCTGAGTGGTGTGACTGGACTTGGAGCTGAGCTTGCTGCGCCCTCCACAACTAAGATCAAAGGACAACTTGGCTGTTCCCCTTCTCCAATTCCCCAACACTGTTTCCCTTCCCCAATTCTCTAATAAAATCTTTAAAAAAAGCAAACCTCATGCACATTTTACCCTCTGCCTCATGCAGTGCTGAAAATGGTGGGTAATAATGAAGAGGATGAAATAACTTTTTTTCACAAGGAATGGATGGTCTTGAAGTGATAATACAGTAATACCTTGGTTTGAGAGCATAATTTGTTCCAGAAACAAACTACTCATATTGCAAGACATCGCTCATTTACCACGTTAAAATTTATTAGAAATGTTTGCTCATCTTGCGGAACACTCGCAAGCCAAGTTACTTGCAATCCAAGGTTTTACTGTATGTATTTCATCCCTATAGCATTTCGGTTATTTCCCTACATGCTCAGGACTCTGACATTAGAGAGAAATAAGATTTAATATGATCATGGTAACAATGTGTAAATCATTTTTTGATGGTGTTAAATTTATGAGAAAGTAAGTGATTAACAGAGCTTGAAAGACAGTATAAAATAGTTCCAAACAGGCAAGAAGGAGGTGAATTTTAGAAATAATATTTCAGTAGTACATGCATTTGTGTAGAATTCTTTCTCTTTCTTCCACTGAGCATGTATAGTAAGTTTCTGAGGTCTGTTTTTTACTTTGGGCGTTTTCAAATAAAATTTCAGGTTTCGATTTGCAGAGCAGAAGTGTCCAAGTATGATTAACTATTTACAAACCAATTACTTTCTTGGAAATATAATTAACTGACATCTTTTTCTGAAAGAAATATAGATATTAAGGGTTTTCTAATTGAACTAGTGAAAGACCCTTTTTCTTTCTTCATTTTCATGTAAATGCTGGGTTTGTGTGATTTGGGTGGATTGTTCAAACACTGGATTTTTGGCATTTAAAATATCAAAATGTTCCAGTGCAACTCCTGTGGGGAGCAGAGACCTGAGGGCAGGGATCTAAGCTAAGGCCCCTTGACCTGCAAAGGGAAGTACTTGAAGGTCCAGTGGTTCTTCCTGGGGAGCCTCCCCTGCAGGTGTCCTACCTGCTCACGCCCACCATGGAGGAGCCTTTACACTGAGAGAAGCTGCAGCCCTGGAAAGCTGGGGTGCACGTGCACGTGGGAATGAAGGGATGATGCCATTTCTCAGGTTTTAGTTGTGGTATCCCAGGCCTGTTTCTAGATACAGGTAGGAGTTTTGCATCCACAATGTTGGGGCACTCATAGTGTAATTTGTGCTAATTGTGAAAGTCTGTATTTCTAGTTGCTGCCTTGCTGTCTCTTGTAACATTGCTGTCAGTCATTTCACTTATCTATAAGCTATAATTACTGAATATGTTGTTGCTATTGTGATTTTGAACATAGTGTTATCTGTCAGATTAAAAAGAACAAAAACAGGGCTGGCTGAGTGGTTTGTTGGTTAAGAGCTGGCTTGGGATGCCAGCTTTGAGCAGCAGGGCCCCGGTTTGGATCCCACATGTGGGCCAGTAACGCTGCGTCCTCTACAGCTAAGATGGTGAACAACAGCTTGACCTGGAGCTGGGCTGCCGTGAGTCGCTGGTGACGGTGTAGACTGCAGCCCCTGCTGCAGTGGGCTACCATGAGCTACTGTGAGCTACTGTAACTGGCTTGCAGCCAGCATGAGTGGCTGTGAACCGCCGTGAGCGGCCGTCCAATGGTCGGGGAGCGACTGCCTCACCCGGCAAGAGCACAATGATAATATACCAACATGGGCCAGTGAAGTGACGTCCTCCACAACTAGACTGAAGAACAAAAGGACTGCAACTTTTCTGTTCCCTTTCCCTGATTCCCTAACACTGTTCCTCTCCCCCAATTCCCCAATAAAATCTTTAAAAAAAACAAAAACAAAACATTTTATTTTATCTTCATCTATTTGTTCTGTAACATTCTACCTTTCTTTCTTTTTTTCTGTTTTTTTTTTTAGAGATTTTTACTAAAAATATAGCTAACATACAATGTTATATTAGTTTCAGGGGTATGCCATAGTTATTCAACATTTATATACCTAAAGAAGTGATCACCAAGGTAAGTCCAGCAACCATCTGACACTGTACTATGCTATCATAATATTATTGACCATATTCCCCATACTGTACATTACATCCCATGACTTACTTGTTTTATACCTTGAAATTTGGACCTCTTATTTCCCTTCCCCTTTCCACCCTCCTTTTAAAATTTATCTGTTATAGTTGACATTCAATATTATTTTATATTAATTTCAGGTGTACAGCATAATGGTTAGACATTTGTATAATTTAAGAAGTGATCTCCCTGACTAGTCTAGTACCCACCTAGCACTATACAGTTATTACCATGTGATTGACTATATTCCCTATGTTTTACTCTATAGCCCCATAACTATTTTGTAACTACCAATTTGTACTTTTTAAAAAAAGATTTTAAGTTTTTAATTAATTTTTTTTATTGGGGAATTGGGGAAGGGGAACAGCCAAGTTATTATCCTTCAGTCTTAGTTGTGCAGGGTGTAGCTAGCTCAGCTCCAAGTCCAGTTGCCATCCAGCCACCTGTTGGCAGCTCGCTGCCGCTCTGCTCAAGGTGCCATGTTCAATCTTAGTGGGGGGGGGACGTAGCCCACCTTCCCATGCAGGAGTCAAACTGGCAACCTTGTTGTTAGCACATGCTTTCACCAGCTGAGCTGTCCTGCCACTTGTTGGCAGCTCAGTGGCAGCTCAGCTCGGGCAGCTCACTGGCCCATGTGGGAATCGTACCAGTGACCCTGTTGCTCAGAGCTTGCACTCTTAACCAACTGAGTCACTTGGCCAGCCCTATATATTGTTTTTGTTGGGTGGAATGTTCTACAGATATGTCTATTTGCCTTATAGTGTTTTTCAAGTTTTTTAAATTTTATTTTTATTTCCTGCTGATCTTCTGCCTGGTTGTTGTATATAATATTGAAAGTGGGGTATTAAAGTCATCAACTATTCTTGTTGAATTTTTCTCTCTTCTGTCAGTTTTTACTTCCTGTATTTTGGTACTGTTATTAGGTACATATATGTTCATCATGGTTATAGCTTCCTGATGGATTGAGCTTTTTATCCTGATATAATGTCCCACATTATTGGTAGTAATATATTTTTTTCAAAGTTTATTTTGCCTGATATTAGTGTAGTTGTTCCAGCTTTCTCATGGTTGCTGTTTACATGGTGTTTCTTTTCCCATCATTTTACTTCCAGTCTATTTATATCTTTGAATCTGAAGTGTATATCCTATAGATAGCACAGAGTTGAATTGAATTTTTTAAAAAATTATTTATTCTGGGGCCGGCCAAGTGGCTCAGTTGGTTAAGAGCTCACTCAAGAGTGTGAGCTCTGAGCAACAGGGTCGCCGGTTCAATTCCCAGCCTGAGCTGAGCTGCCACTGAGCTGCCAACAGGTCGCAGGATGGCTCAGCTAAAAAAAAATATTTATTTTGATATTTTTAGAGGTATAATTGACATACATTAAATTAGTTTCAGGTGTACAACATAATAATTCAATATTTGTATATAGTGAAATGATCACCACGATAAGTCTAGTTAACATCAATCTCCATACAGTTACAGAGTAATGAGAACCTTTAAGACTTATTCTCTTATCAACTTTCACATATGCAACACAGTGTTAGAGCTATAGTTGCCATGCTGTACATTCCATCCCCATGACTTATTTTATAACTGGAAGTTTGTCCCTTGTAACCCCCTTCACCTATTTTGCCCACTCTCACCTCTCCCCACCTCTGGCAACCACCAACCTGTTCTGTCTATGAGCTTGGTTTTTTGTTTATGAAAACCTATCAAATGTCTAAAGGATAATATAGGCAAAAAGCTTGGGTATGATGATGAGGTTTAAGATATAAGACCAAAAGCAAGAGCCATGAAAAAAGTTGATGGAGTAGACTTTACTAAAAGTAAAAATTTGTTTTCCAAAGACACTGTTAGGAGAATAACAACACAAGACAGAGACTGGAAGAAAATATTTGCAAAACACATACCTGGTAAAAGACTTGTATCCAAAATATAGAAAGAATTCTTAAAATGCAACAATAAGAAAAACTGTTAATCTAAAAATAAAAGGCCAAAGTGAGAGGCAACAAGCATTTATCTGAGATAAAAAAAGAATAGATTTCTCATCCCCTCACCTTCTCTCTCATCTCCACCCCCTCCGATCTAGCAACCCTCAGTTTCTTCTCTATATCTCTGAGACTTTCTGATTAGCTTGTTCATTTATTCTGTTCTTTAGATTCCACATATAAGTGAGATCATGTAGTATTTGTCATTCTCTGACTGACTTATTTCACTTAGCATAATGTTCTCTAGGTCCATCCATATCATTGCAAATGGTAAGATTTCATTCTTTATGGTGGAGTGATGTTCCATTGTATAAATGTATCACAATTTCTTAATCCAGTTGTCTACTGATGGGCATTTTTGTTCTTTGTATGTCTTGGCTATTGTGAATAGCACTGCAATAAACTTGGATGAGGGGATTAGAAAGCACAAATTGGTAATCACAAGATTGCCACGGGTATACAAAAGACAGTTTGAGGAATATAATCAATAATAAAGATTTTGTAGGGTATCAGAAGGGCACTTGTCTTATTAGGGAGACCCCTTCATGGACGATGTAGATGCCTGACCACTGTGCTGTACACCTGAAGCTGACATTGAATAATATTGAATGTCAACTATTAATTATATATATATGTGTGTGTGTATATATGTGTATACACACATACACACACAGTCACGGGATGTGGAGTACAGCGTAGGGCATGGAGTCAATGGAATTGTAACAGCTATATACAATGTCAGAGGGATAGTAGATTGGGGGAAGGGGGTTATCACTTTGTGTGGGGTGTAAATGTCTAACTATTACATTGTTTTGTACACCCAAAACTTTGCATATATCTTTTCGAATTACTGTTTTTGTTTTCTTTTGATAAATACGCAGAAGTGGAATTGCTGGGTCCTTCTTTATCTTTTGTTATAGTCTTTGTTTTAAAGTCTATTTTCTCTGATATAAGTATGCTTGGGTGTCATTTTTGAACAGGGATAGAAAGCAGCAGCTCTCCAGTGGACTCGATCAGGAGTACTTACAGCATATTGTATATAAATTCTCCTGGTCACTCAGGTGATCCCTAGAAGCTTCCTCCTTAAGGGGCCGATGAGTCTAGAAAATGGGTGACCTTCTTCAGAACCATTGCATTGAACTGATGACAGGGAAAACACTTCCCCTTGTTGGTGGAATATGCCAGAAGGTCCATGTTTCACTTTGTCCTGAGGGTATTATCTTTTCAATGAGGAGGACTCTGTGGTGAAGCAAGCCTGAAGGGTGCTGTCTCCATGACTGAAGGTGAAATGGGAAGCCAGCTACAAAAATGTCTTCAGCTCAGGGCCTGTGAGAGCCTCCATCTCCAGATGAGCAAGTCTGTGGCCAACAATGGCTGCTCTAGGTGCAGCAGCGGGCTGAGGAGCATAGTCTGTTGCACCACAATCCCCTGGGCATTTATGGCCATCACGGGTGGTTTAAGACTCTTGAGAGGCCTGAGAGGGGGCTACACTAATGGAGTGACTATTATGTGAATAGATTCTAGAGTCATTTGTTACCCCATCCGAAGTGGGTTGATTTTGTTGTTTATTTGTGAGTACATGGAGCTGATAATTGTGATAGTGGGGACTGATGATGCTGAGGACTGTGTGCCCAGAGACATGAGACCTGCTGCTGTTTCTTCTGCTCAGATCACAGCCACCTGGCATTGCTGTGGTTTTTGAGTGGGACAGGTGTGGATTTCTAAAGATGCTTCCCACCCAGCAGGCACAAGAGTAGGCTTCAGATGGGAAACTAGAGCTGGAAATGGTTTCAAGATGGCCCCAGAAAGACATGATGCTGATGTCCATGAATTAGGATGTCTCCAGGCAAATCCCACTTGGGGAGAGTTGTGGGATACACCTTTCTGTCTCATTTCCCAGCATTCCCAAAGATCTGACTGAGGAAAACAACTTAAAGTCAAAGACAGATTCTGGGAGCCTTCTCACTTCTTTCCAGTTGTGTGGATAGGTAGAGAGCAGGTGCGGCCCTAGAGGGTGTGTCCTCAATTAAGATGCAGTCACAAAAAAGCCTGTTGGGGACTTCTTCTCCCGTCCTTCAATTCTTCATAAGAAGAATCCCAAAGTGGTGAAGTGTTGCACATGTGAAAATCAAAGTTCACAAGTTTAACACTCTCCTAGGCTATGAAAATGTTTCTGTTTTCTATTATTATTATTATTTTAAAGGTTTTATTGGGGAATTGGGGGAGGGGAACAGACAAGTTGCTGTCGTTTTGTTCTTCCGTCTAGTTGTGGAGGACGTCGCTTCACTGGCCCACGTTGGTATTATTATTTCGCTCTTCCTGGGTGAGGCAGATTGGTCGCTGGCCTCTGGACGGCCGCTCACGGCGGCTCTTGGCAGCTCACACCGGCTGCCGGCCGCTCACACTGGCTGCCAGCCAGACACAGTATCTTATGGCAGCCCACTGCAGTGGGGGCTGCAGCCTACGATGTCGCCAGCGACTCACGGCAGCCCAGCTCCAGGTCGAGCTGTTGTTCATCATCTTAGCTATAGAGGGCAGTGTCACTGGCCCTCATGTGGGATCCAAAACAGGGCCTGCTGCTCAGAGCTGGCGTCCCAAGCCAACTCTTAACAAATGCGCCACTCGGCCAGCCCTGTGTTCTATTATTTTTTATGTATACACATACTAATGCTAAATGTAGTTGTGAGTTTTTACTAATACTACCATCAAAAGATGGAAGACACTCCATCACTCCCCAAAGACATTAAAAAAAAAAGATTTTATTGGGGAATTGGGGAAGGGAAACAGACAAGTTGCTGTCCTTTTGTTCTTCAGTCTTGTTGTGGAGGACATTGCTTCACTGGCCCATGTTGATATTATCATTGCACTCTTCCCGGGTGAGGTAGATTAGTCACTGGCCACTGGACGGCTGCTCATGGCAGCTCTTGGCAACTCATGCTGGCTGCCAGCCATACACGGTAGCTTATGGCAGCTCACTGCAGCAGGGGCTGCAGCCCATGCCGTCGCCGTCACCTCACAGCAGCCCAGCTCCAGGTGGAGCTGTTGTTCACCATCTTAGCTGTAGAGGGCGCAGCGTCACTGGCCCTAATGTGAGATCCAAGCCGGGGCTCTGCTGCTCAGAGCTGGCATCCCAAGCCAACTCTTACCCAACATGCCACTTGGTTGGCCCCATTTTTTTAAAAAAGATTTTATTGGGGAATTGGGGAAGGGGAAGTGTTGAGGAATTGGGGAAGGGGAACAGCCAAATTATTCTTTCAATCTTAGATGTGAAGGATGCAGCTAGCTCAGCTCCCAAGTCCAGTCACCATCCGGCTGCCTGTCAGCAGCTCAAGGCAGCTCAGCTCAAGGTGCCGTGTTCAATCTTAGTTGCGGGTGGGTGTAGCCCACCATCCCATATGGGAGTCTAACCGGCAACCTTGTTGTTAGGAGCATGCACTCTCACCAGCTGAGCCATCCTGCCACCTATTGGCAGCTCAGCCACAGCTCAGCTTGAGCGCAGCTCACTGGCCCATGTGGGAATCGAACTGGCGACCCCGTTGCTCAGAGCTCACACTCTTAATCAAGCTCTTAACCAACTGAGCCACTTGGCTGGCTCCTACTGTTTTTTGGTTTTTTTTAAAAGATTTTATTGGGGAATCGGGGGAAGGGGAACAGACAAGTTGCTGTCCTTTTGTTCTTCAGTCTAGTTGTGGAGGACGTCGCTTCACTGGCCCATGTTGGTATTATCATCGCGTTCTTCCCGGATGAGGCAGATCGGTCGCCGGCCTCTGGACAGCCACTCACAGTGGCTCTTGGCAGCTCACACCGGCTGCCGGCCACACATGGTAGCTTATGGCAGCCCACTGCAGCAGGGGCTGCAGCCTACGCCGTCGCCGGTGACTCATGGCAGCCCAGCTCCAGGTCGAGCTACTGCTCACCACCTAGCTGTAGAGGGCAGTGTCACTGGTCCTCATATGAGATTCAAACCGGGGCCCTGCTGCTCAGAGTGGGCGTCCCAAGCCAGCTCTTAACCAATGCGCCACTCGGCCGGTCCTGGCCCTTACTGTTTTCTAAAATAATTTTATTTTTAAATTTTATTAGGGAACATTTTTTCCCCCCAGGACCTATCAGCTCTAAGTCAAGTAATTGTTTTCAATCTAGTTGTGGAGGGTGCAGCTGAGCTCCAAATCAAGTCGTTGTCTTCATTCTAGTTGTGGAAGGCACAGCTCACTGGCCCATGTGGGAATCGAACCGGCAACCTTGGTGTTAAGAGCCTGCGCTCTAACCACCTGAGCCAACTGGCAGCCCCTGGAACCATTACTGTTAATCACGGGAAAGCAACACTGTCTGTATTGTTCCCACTGTTCATATCTGCACCTAGGCAGTTTCTCAGTGTTTAAGATGTATTAGATGGTGGAAATAACTCACTGAGGCCCCAACCCTCCAAAGAGACACACACACACCAGCTTCCCTATTACCTCACATCACTGTTTCCTCTCCTTCAAAGTCCTTATTTCCATCTTATAAACCAAAACTGTTTATATACAATATTGTATTAGTTTCAGAGGCACAATATAATGATTGGATATATATACCTTACGATTTGATCACTACACTAAGTCTACTAATCATGTATCACCATGCGAACTTATTACAATATTACTGACTATATTCTCCTTCACCTTTTCCACCCATCCTCCCACCCACTCCCTTCTAGCAACCATCAGTTTGATCTGTTTCTATGAGTCTGATTTTTTTACACATGTAAATGAAACCATATGGCATTTGTATTTCTTTGACTTATTTCATGAAGCATAATACCCTACAGGTCTATTCACGTTGTTGCAAATGTCAAGATTTCTTTTTTATTGCTGAGTATATTCCATTGTGTCTATATCTATATACACCACTTCCTCTTTATCCATTCATCTATAATGGATGCCTAAGTTATTTCCATATCTTGGCTATTGTAAATAATGCTGCAATGGGGTACACATATCGTTTTGAATTAGTGTTTTCCTTTTCTTCGGATAAATACCAGAAGTAGGATGGTTGGATCACATGGTAGTTCTATTTTAGTTTTTTTGAGAAACTATCCATAGTGTTTTCCATAATGGCTGTACAAAAACTGTGGATATTTTGAGTCTACAGTGTCTGGTAGAGGAGGAATGCTGAAAAAATAGCATCAAGAGCAGTTTCTGAGCAAGAAAGGCTCAAATGGAATAGGGACCCTATCTTTCTCCCTTGCTAGACTTGTGTTCCCTGACAATTTTACCTGAACCCAAAGGCCTCAGTTGATATGAAGTTTGCTCAAGTGCAAGTGACTATATATTTTAACTGAGGTACTTTATATAGAAAACAATGTCCCATATGCCACAGGAAATACTTCCACGTTTAGGTAAGAACTATTATGATTACCAAAGACAGAACTTAGTACATTCTCTCACAGTATCCAATACATAGGAATATTTTCCTTCCTTGAATACCAATCACTTAACACAAGCCCAAATTGATTAAGACCTTTCGGGCACCCGCTTACTGTTACAATCCATTATCATTTACAGTTTGTGGTCATCCTTATCACGTTAATTCATTACACCCCTCTCTTTGAGTACAGGTGTGATCCTGGTAGTTTTGGCAAGAAGGCAGCAAGAAAACCATGATGTAAGTTTTTAATTAAGAATGAATGACAGGTTAGTTTATTGACAAACATTTTAACTATAGGAGAATAAAAAACTTGCCCGAGGGAAAAATACCACATGGTAACACTGATTCAAAATGTATAATGATTACTTGACAAAAATCACAAAATTGATCTAAAAATCCACAACTGCAATGGGATGTCTTAATATATATATCCTATCAGGAAGTGGAAAACATGTTAGTACACAAACTGTTTGAAACAGTTAATAAAACATTTATATGAAACATCTACAGAAGGGTTTGACAAAAAAAAATGAACACTTTTAAATCACATGCAAACATAATTGAAAATGTACTGAGGAGTTATGTTCAGCTGTGAGTAATCAGAAATATTCACAATTTGCCTGATAGGAGGAAGGTGCCAATTCTCACATGGAAGGACTGGGTCAGAGCAGTCACTGCTCAGTGCAGCAGAGGAACAACTCCAACATGGTTCTTTTGGACAGCACCACTGTAGATGTCATAGTGAAATCAGGAACACATGGTCACTAGCAATATTAACAGAACAAAGTGTTTACAAATTAGACTACATACAAATATAATCTAGACAAGAGGGGCTTCAGTGCTTCAGAGATCATTCTGAAACATGACAGTCCAAATTTGCTGCCTGGTGGACACATGAGGCTTGCAGGAAAATCCAAACTGTGACAGATTTTTGCTGTGGGACTTGTGGAGGCATCTGTGGAAACCTACAGCTCTGAGAAAATGGAAGTCATGTAGCTGGTGGTGATACTGAGGACACTCTTGACTGGCAGGGCAATGAATCAGGACAATGGGTTGGAAGCAAGTACACATGAAACATCTATGCATCTGTCTGTGTACTGTGGTTCAAAAACTAAGGCCTTCTTTATTTCTGCCTTTCCAAATCTCACACAAGTGAGGCTATTAATGAATTCTAACATGGGACCACAAAAAGAACAGAAAACGTTCTGGAAAATGTTAGGTCATAACATTACCCATGTTGCCATAACATATTCCAGGAGAGCCATCTTCAATTTTACATTTGATTGTCCTATCACAGGTCTCTTTTCTGTTTTGCAAATATAAAGGCTTAATGGGCTACCAAAGATAATGTTATTACACAACTGAATCAGTGTGTGTTAACACTTAGGAAAATAGCCAGAAATGTGATTAATCTCAGACTTGAAGCACTGTGAGAGCAGTGACCACTTTAGTTATGTTCACGGTTATATTTCTAGTGTCCAGCCTGGGCACATAATACTTGCTCAACAGAGGGATGGTAATACTACTGGTGGACTTTAATGATGATATCATTATATGATATATAATCATTCTAATTGTATTATGGGTAAAAGATACCTTAGATGGTGACATCAGAGTACTCTAGGAGACATTTAATGGATTGATGGGGGGAAAATGTTGCTTTGGTGCAGTTATTGTAGATGTTGAATTTAAATCTAAAATAATTAAATATTTTATGGCTGCTTTGTAAGTTTGAAGTTGATGTCAGTACAGGTTGCTTTTCTTAGTGTAAAGTCTATTACCCAAATCACAGTCCGAGGGAATAGCAAAGAGTAAAGGGAAAAGATGTAAATAGTAATTCAAAGATTATACTTTATGATGAACTTTTCATACTTACAAATTTATGCCAACCATCTATTAGTAAGGAAAATTTAAAAAGTCTCTTCTGATGAAAGAAAAAGAAAGTTTTTCTCATAAGAAAGGAAGAATATTTATAAGGGGTAAGAAATATCCAGTACCTGCCACACGAAGCAAATAGAAAAATCCCAACAAATACCAGTCATTATTCCCCTTAACTTATATAATTAAAAATTTATATAAAAATTAACCCTATTGGTATATTACATTTCAACTTACCCATGGATCCAACAGACTTCAAAATGGAAAGACAAAAATTTTATAAGCTGTTTAAGGAAAAACACTACCTACTAAAAGCTTATGTACTATTGCTTAGAGTACTTACAGAATTGTCTCAACTCAACGTTCATTTGCAAAAGTAACAAGCAGAATCTATAGTCCAGAGACTGAGTTTCAGAATGACCCATTGATAAAAACAATGTATTTTTAACTTTAAAAACATTTCTTTCATGTTGTGCAGTTTTTGGAGTATTATATGAATTAATTTGCATCAGCCTTTCCCCATATTACTTATATTTATGGCCCTTTCTCTCCAATGGAGTTTTCACATAACTTTGAGTATATTTGTTAAGACTGAAAACTTTCCTGTATTAATCAGTTACAATTTATCCAGTGTGCATTCTCATGACATGCTTATGTAAAGATGTGGGCCAATTGAAGGCCTTTCCACAATGCTTACACTGAAGAAGTTTCTCTCCAGTGTGAATTCTTTCATGGCTTCTAAATGAACTGGGCCGACTAAAGGCTTTCCCACATTCTTCACATTTATATGGTTTCTCTCCAGTGTGCACTCTCATGTGACCTCGAAAGGTTGTGCGATAAATGAAGGCTTTCCCACATTCCTTACATTCATAGGGTTTCTCTCCAGTGTGAGTTCTTTCATGTACTTGGACATAACTGGAACAACTGAAGGCTTTACCACATATTTTACATTCATAGGGTTTCTCTCCTGTGTGAGTTCTTTCATGTATTCGAAATGAACTGGGACAGTTGAATGCTTTCCCACATTCCTTACATTTATAAGGTCCATCTCCAGTGTGCGTCATCATGTGTCTTCGAAAGCTTGTGAGAGATACAAATGCTTTCCCACATTCCTCACATTTATAGGGTTTCTCGCCGGTATGAGTTCTTTCATGTATTTGCAAACCTAGAGCAGAACTGAAGGTTTTCCCACACTGTTTACATTCATAGGGTTTCTCTGCAGTGTGAGTCTTTTCATGTCTTCGAAAGGAAGTGGGACAACTGAGGGCTTTACCACATTGCTTACATATATAGGGTTTCTCTCCAGTGTGAGTTCTCACATGGACTTGAAAAGTGGTGAGCCAATGGAAGGCTTTTCCACATTCTTTACATTGATAGGGTTTCTCTCCAGTGTGAGTTCTTTCATGTGTTCGAAAGGAACTGGAACAACTGAAGGCCCTACCACATTGTTTACATTCATAGGGTTTTTCTCCAGTGTGAGATCTTTCATGTATTCGATATGAACTCGGGCAATTGAATGCTTTCCCACATTCCTTACATTTATAAGGTCCATCTCCAGTATGTGTTATCATGTGTCTTTGAAAGCTTCCAAGAGAAATGAAAGCTTTCCCACATTCCTTGCAGTCATAGGGTTTCTCTCCAGTATGAGTTCTTTCATGTTTTCGAAGAGAACTGGGACAACTGAAGGCTTTATTACACTTTTTACATTCATAGGGTTTTTCTCCAGTATGAGTCCTTTCATGACTTCGATAGGAACTGGGACAACTGAGGGCTTTACCACATTGCTTACATTCATAGGGTTTCTCTCCTGTGTGAGTTCTTTCATGTGTTTGGAAGGTTTGATGATATCTAAAGGCTTTCCCACATTGTTTACATTGATAGGGTTTCTCTCCAGTGTGAGTCCGTTCATGTTTGCGAACAGACTGGCGATACCTAAAGGATTTCCCACATTCCTTACATTTATAGGATTTCTCTACACTGTGATTTCTTTCATGTTTTTGAAAAGGTTGGAGATAACTGAAAGCTTTCCCACATAGCTTACATTTATAAAGCTTCTTTCCATATTCCTGATACTTGTGTGGTTTGGGCGCAGTGTGAGATCTCATGTGTCTATTAAGAGATGAACGACTCATGAAGACTTTTCCACACACATTGCACTCCCACGGTTTTACTTTAGTAGAAGTTTTCTTGTTCAGATTAACAATTGGGATATGGCTGAAGTTTTCTCCACATTGATTACCCTCTTTATTTTCACAGAGTCTCTTGACCATATGACTTCTGTAAAAAATCAGGAGTGATTAATGATTAAACATTAGAATATATGTACTTATGATTTATAGGGAAAGTAGGTTTTCTGAATTGTTTGAAACCCAATTCACTGAATGCTCTGAAATAAGGTTCGACCATAGCTATTATCAAAGTAGTGATATTACTGGGTTGTTGGAAAAGTCATGACACATTTTTGCAATGAAAAACACAGAAAAAAATACGTCATGACTTTTCCGCCAACCCAACAGTATATAGAGTTTCTGAATAATGTTTCCAGGTGAATTATTTTGAAAACACTGAACAACTATGTCATAATTAAGGAAACATTTTTTGGTAAAATCTTTCCAAAATTAAATAAATTTGAAGCTGGATTATTTTCTGTCTGCTTGTTTTAAAATTTTCATGACATATGAAGATTCCATTGTAGGGCACTGCTTTTTGTTGTGAGTGTAACTCACCTTAGGTTTCTTCTATGTTTTTTGTACTGATCTTCAATGTTATGGTCTTCCCATTTTCTCCCTAAAATGCAGACCCAGAAAAAAAAATCACAGAAGAATTATTACATTACTGGTCTATGATGAGCTCTGACCATGCCGGTTTATTTACCAAAGTGTTCCCATTCCCCATTCCAAATCAGAGAAAAACACTGACAGACAATAAACACTTCTTCTCTAAGTGACTAAATGAAGAAACGTCATCATCTTTACCTATCGAGGCCAGGTTCTTGAAGGTTTCCCGCATCACATCTCTGTAGAGTTTCTTCTGTGAAGGATCCAGTAAGGCCCACTCCTCCAGAGTGAAGTTTACAGCCACATCTTCAAAGGCCACTGAGTCCTAAAACATCACACATATGTACACAGGAAGACAGGTATGATGGACAGAACTGGGGATCTATAGTCAATTCATAAGAAGTTCACATATGATTCTGTGATCGCAAAATATTTATTCTATGATTTGGTAATCAGAATTCTTACTATACATAACCACTTCCTCAAATTTAATAACATCATGAAAATGTGAAAATTCTTTCTATGTTTTAACTATGATCACTTAAAGTCTTACTGTTCTCTAATGGTAGGGTCCAGAGCATATTGGAGAAATGAGAGAAATGCTATAGAAATGAAAGAAGTATTTCCATTTTAAGACCATCAATTCTTTGTAAGAAAAATCTTTCCTCTCCTTCCTTGTTACCCACTATATCAAGCAGCACTCCATGATGTGTGAGATTTCAAAGAATAAAAACTCAGTGAAGAGCTGGAAGCTTTTTATTTTATTTTATTTTATTTTATTTTTTATTTTTTTTAGCTGAGCCATCCCGCCACCTGTTGGCAGCTCACGGCTGCTCAGCTCGGGCTGACTCGAACCGCTGTTGCTCAGAGCTCAAACTCTTG
>NW_017731767.1:139707-143798 GCF_001890085.2 Hipposideros armiger | reverse complement strand
TCTTAGCTGTGGAGGGCAGTGTCACTGGCCCTCATATGTGGGATCCGAACCGGGGCCCTCTGGCATCCCAAGAGAGTTCTTAACCATCGCGCCACTCAGCCGGCCCTTATATTGTTATCATTACTGTTTTCCAAAATAAATCTCACAGTCTGTTCTGAATATGTGTGATACAAATTTGAAAAACAGCATCATGATGGAGTGAGATGACCCTTTTGTATGTTTCCTTCAATCTATAACTAGTAGGACATTTGTAACTCCGGAAAAATTTCCCTGTTCAGTGCACTGGGATGCCTCAGACACCCACCCATCGGTACAGCTGAAGGTGGGCACTGGAACACGTAGGGGAGGCAGAGTGGGGGAGGGAAGGACAGGAATGGAGTCTGAAGCCCTGGCTTTCTGGCTGGTACAGCTGAGCCCAAAGCCCCAGTACACACATTAACAGCAGAGGAGTTGGGGTGCAGCCCCCACATCACGACCTGGCAGAAGTAAGAGGGACACAGCAGTATCAGTGCCTGAGAATCCAGCTCTCGCCCGACTGAGGTGGTGCTTACACCAGCAGAGACCCAGTAGTGGCAGTGGCAACGTATCTCCAACCTTTTACAGCAGTGCCGGTGGCCACAGGAAACAAGGCAGCAGTGCAGTGGGCTCATGAACCCTGCTGCCTCCCACCTTCCATATCCCCTCACCACAGTGATGGTGCTCCCGAGACACAAGTGACCAGGAAACAGCAAAAGCACCAGGGGGACCTGGTCACCCAGGTCCTCCCCCCCACCACTCCTGGAAAGACACCAGCAGGGCACCAGCAATTTCTATAAATGAGATAAATAATGCATTAGAAAGCACAGGGAATCGAGCAGACCATATGGAAGAGAGAATTAGCAAGCTTGAAAACAGAAATCTAGAAATGACTCAGGTGGAAGAGGAAAAAGAACTAAGATAAAAAAATTTAAAGAATTTTATGAAAACTACCTGTCTTCATTAGGGCAACATAAGGATAATGGGTATCCCAGAAGAAGAAGAGAGGGAAAAGGGAACAGAGAACCTATTCAAAGAAATAATAGAGAACATCCCAAACTTGGGGAAGGTACTGGACATACAAGCTAAAGAAGCTAACAGAACACCTAATTATCTCAAAGCAAAAAGACCTTCTCCAAGATGCATTATAATAAAAGTGTCAAAAGTCAATAATGAAGACAGAATTCTCAAGGCAACCAGGGAATAAAAAGAATAATCTTTAAAGGAAACCCCATCAGATTATAATCAGATTTTGCAGCAGCAACTCTACAGGCTAGGGTAGAGTGGAATGATATATTCAAAATATTGAGAGATAAAACTACCAGCTAAGAATCTCTACCAAGCAAAGTTATCCTTTAGATATGGAAAAATAAAGGTTTTGCCAAACAAAAGCTGAGGGAATTTTCCACCAAAAAACCTGCATTACAAGAAAAGTTGAAAAGAGCCCTTCTACCTGAAACAAAAAGACAAAAATACACAAAACTTTGAGTAAGGTGACAGAGTTGTAGTTTTCTGCCTCTATTTCAGAATAGGGTGTTAAATAATTATAACATACAATTTAAAAGGAAAAAAGCATTAAAGGTAACTATAGCTAGTTCAGTTTTGTAATAAACAACATAAAAAGGGGAGAGAGAAAAGGATGGAACTTATATAGACAAATGAAAATGCTATCAGAAGAAAAAGGACTATATTATTCATGAAACATTTTATACAAATTTCATGGTAAACATACACACACACACACACACACACACACACACACACACAGACACAGAGAACTGAGACACAAACAACAAATATAAGGGGCCGGCCGAGTGGCGCGATGGTTAAGAACTCGCTTGGGATGCCAGAGGGCCCCGGTTCGGATCCCACATATGAGGGCCAGTGACACTGNAGTCCTTAAGTACATCAGGACATTAGAAGTAACCATAAAGCTGGATGAGTGAAAATATTCTTGTGGAGGGTATTAATTTCAACTTGTCTATAAAAATATTTATCACAGATTGTTACTCCATTTTATCTTGTCCCATTTCATGGGGCTGGGAAGTTATTCAGAAGTTAGACCTCAGGCATGAGAACTTAGACCTCCACAAAACCCCTACACTCATGGGACTCAGAGCTGCTTCTCACCAATTCTAGCATATACCCTCGTATACACATGTGAGAGGATAAGATACCAGAATAGATATTTCTGGAAAAACTGTAACAGTGTATCCTGGGTCCTGCTGACCCTGAGGGACTGGATTAGAGTTGCAATTTTCAAGGGAGTTAACTGAAGACCACAGTTTGCCCATAATTATTATATAAAAAAATAAAGGGCTCAGTAGTGCTTTCCTCTAAAAGAAGATAAAACTTCCCTTTTCCAGTTTCAGGAGGCAATGATTCTCAAACAACCACTCCTGTGGCTGCCCTCGCTTCTCTCATTTCCACGCCCTCATGTAGTGTACCGGAACATGACAGCTCAACCTCTGAGCAGAGGAATCCCTCAGCTACATAATTCCCTGAAAAACTGGTCTCTGAAAAAGATCATTAGCCCACTGATGTCTATATGCAGGGGGTAGAGAAAATGCTCCCACACAGTAATTCTGATGGTAGAATTTACCCATTCGGTTAAGGAACAGAATAGGTAATCCCCACTTCTTGGTGGGTGCACAGAGTCAAATGAGTTGCTTGGGTTGGCACTAATTACTCTTTCTGTGATGGATCTGTAGTGCTTGCTCATCTGTATGACTGCCTAGTATATTAGCAAGCCTGAGACTGTTGACTCAGGAATGGCTGCTCACGTTTATCCTTCACTGGTGTCTGGGAACTGGGATATAAGGGGCCACATCAATCTAACAGATAAAAATGGCTCACTGTGCCTTAACTGTTTATGCAAAGAATATAATATATCCAAACTATTGTTTTGTTCTGGGAGTCTGAATTTTTGTTATGCTCGGCAGAGGGTGCCTATGTGATCTGTCCCCTGAAACCACTCTGAGCATTGAGTCTCTAATGAGCTTCCCTGGAAGACAATAGTTTACATATGTTGTCACACTTTGTTGCTTGTGGAATTGAGCCCATCATGTCTGATTACACTAGGAGAGAAAATCTGCAAGCTTGCATCTGGTTTTCTCCAGGGAAAATTTATTTATGTACTAAACAAGATGAATGAATGATATTTAATGATCCTAATAAAAAAATTGAATTTTCTATTGGTTAACATCAAAGGAGAATGAAATAAATGAAAATATGGTATATGTCCTTAGAAATAATTCAATGTTACCTCTCCCAAAATACATCTTTATAAAATTCCATCAATCCCCAAAACAGACCTTTTTAGGAGTCAACAAAAACAATTACTCCAAACCTGATAGGAGGAATGAGTCAAAAAATGGTCAGGTCTTCTGAAGAACAAAATAGCAGCTCGCCTAATATACATCAAGGATTCTCAAAATACAGAATTTCAGACAGCACAGTATTAGCACAGAGAAAAACAGACCAAGAGAGTGTCTTCCATGGGCCAGCATTTAGTATGAAAAGTCAGTCAAGGCAGAGCAGCTACTGTAGACCAATGGCAGACATCGTGAACACATGGGGCAAGGACAAACTTACCGAACTGGGAAATGCATTTTATTCCCCTCCATTCCATGGACAATAGCCAATTCATTATAGATTTAAATGTGAAAGATAAAACTAGGACATTTTTAGAAGTCACAGGTAAATGCTTCTGTCAGTGATCCCCATGTTGCCAGAATTTTCTCATATAAGAAGAGTAAGCCCTAAGGCAAGAAGAGACTGACCAATTCAAATACACAATACCTTGGTTTGTGCGCATAATTCATTCCAGAAACAAACTACTCGTATTGCAAGACATTGCTCGTTTATCATGTTAATATGCATTAGAAATGTTTGCTTGCCTTGCGGGACACTCGCAAACCAAGTCACTCGCAATTCAAGGTTTTACTGTATATTAAAACTTGGGCAGTTAAGGGCCGCCTGAGTGGCGCGATGGTTAAGAACTGGCTTGGGACGCCAGAGGGCCCCGGTTCGGATCCCACATATGAGGGCCAGTGACACTGCCCTCCACAGCTAAG
>NW_017731767.1:132252-138145 GCF_001890085.2 Hipposideros armiger | reverse complement strand
CCTCCACAACTAGACTGAAGAACCAAAGGACAGCAACTTTTCTGTTCCCCTTCCCCCAATTCCCCAGCACTGTTCCCATCCCCTCAATTCTCCAATAAAAAAAAAATCTTAAAAAAAAATGTTGTAAATATTTCTTAGGGGGCCAGATAGGCTCACGTCTTGTTGGGGAGACCACTTCATAGTTGGTGTAGAGGCCTGACCACCACACTGTATTTCTGAAGCTGATGTTGAATAATACTGTATGTCAACTATAATTATATATACATATAGTCACGGGACATGGAGTAGAGAGTGGGAAAGGAGTCAATGGAATTGTAATAGATAAGCATGATATTGGGGGGAGGGCAATAGAGGGGGAGAAGGGGGTGTTACTTTGTGGGGGTGAAAAGGGTAACTATTGCATTGTTCTGTACACCTGAAACTAACAATTAAAAAAAATGAAAAATTATTTTGAACTAAACAAAAATGAAAATACAATTTACCAAAATTTGTGGGATGTAGCAAAAACATTACCTAAAGGGAAATTTATAACATTGAAGGCATACACTTGAAAAAAGGTATGTGTATCAAACTAGAAAAAGAAAAGCAAATTAAACCTAAGTTAGCACAAAAATAGAAATAAAAATCAGAGAAGACATCAACAAAATTACATGAAATCAAGAAAAATCAACACAACCAAAAGGTTCTTTGAAAAGATTAATAAAATTGAGAAACATCTACACAAACTGAGAAAAGGGAAGAAAAGACAAGTTATGAATATAAAGAATGAAAGGGGAGGTGAAAATGTAAAAGCATTTGACAAAATTCAAAATCCATATATGGTAACAAACTAGGAATAGAGAGGCACTCCGTCTTCTTGAGAAAGACCATTATAAGAAACCTGCAGTTAACATATACTTAATGGTGAAAAACTGGATGCTTTCGTGGTAAAATCAGGGAGAAGGCGATGATGTCCTTTTCCACCAGTCCTAGTCAACACTGTACTGGAAGTCTAAGCTAATAAGACAAGAAAAGTAAATAAAAGGTATACAGAATGGGAAGAAATTAAAACTATCTTTGTCACATAAGACATGATCATCTATGGAAAAAACCTCAAAGAAAACAATAACAAAAAAATCTCTTGGGCCGGCCGAGTGGCGTGATGGTTATGAACTGGCTTGGGATGCCAGAGGGCCCCGGTTCGGATCCCACATATGAGGACCAGTGACACTACCCTGCACAGCTAAGATGCTGAACAACAGCTCAACCTGGAGCTGGGCTGCCATGAGTTGCCGGCGACGGGTAGGCTGCAGCCTCTGTGGCAGTGGGTTGCCGTGGGCTACCGTGTGTAGCCAGCAGCCAGCATGAGCGGCCAGCAGCTTCAGTGAGCGGCCGTCCAGAAGCAGGCAACTGATCTGCCTCTCTGGGAAGAGCGCAATGATGGTGCCAGCTTGGGCCAGTGAAGCGATGTCCTTCCACAACTAGACTGAAGAACAAAAAAAACGACAGCAACTTGTCTGTTCCCCTTCCCCCAATTTTCCAGCGCTGTTCCCATCCCCCAATTCCCCAATAAAAATCTAAAAAAAAAAAAAATCTCTTGAACTAATAAGAGAATAGCATATCTGAAAAATAAATGGTTGATTTACAGAAGTCAATTCTTTCTTGTAGATCCAAACAAATATAATGAACCAATATTCTGCAAAGGATCAAAGGTAATTCAATGGAAAAAGATGGCCTTTTCAACAAATATTGGCAGGAAAGCTAGACATCCACAGGCAAAAATCAATCAATTAATCTAAACACAGATCTTACACCTTTCACAAAAACTAACTCAAAATAGATTATTGCGGGCCGGCCGAGTAGCGCGATGGTTAAGAACTGGCTTGGGACTCCAGAGGGCCCCGGTTCGGATCTCACATATGAGGGCCAGTGACGCTGCCCTCTACAGCTAAGATGCTGAACAACAGCTCAACCTGGAGCTGGGCTGNAGTGAAGCAACGTCCTCCACAACTAGACTGAAGAACAAAACGACAGCAACTTGTCTGTTCCCCTTCCCCCAATTCCCCAGCACTTTTCCCATCCCCCCAATTCCCCAATAAAAAAAAAACACAAAACAAATATAAGAAAAAAGGAAAAAAAGGAAAACATCATAGAAAACAGGCTAAAATAGCAGATAGAAACATAAGGGAAAAAAAACAATGGAGATACAGAGAAATCAGAAAACAAAACATTAAATGGCTATAGTAAAGTCCTTACGTCAATAATCACCTTAAATATAAATGGGATGAACTCACCAATCAAAAGACACAGAGTAGCTAGATGATTAAAAACCAATATGTAGCTAGATAATTAAAAAACAAGGGCCGGCCGAGTGGCTCAGTTGGTTAAGAGCTCGCTCAAGAGTTTGAGCTCTGAGCAACAGTGGTTCAAGTCCGGCCCGAGCTGAAGAGCCACTGAGCTGCCAACAGGTAGCAGGATGGCTCAGCTTAAAAAAAAACCAAAAACCAAAACCAAAAACAAAAACAACCAAGACCCAACTGTATGCTGCCTTCAGGAGACCCATCTCAGCCCCAAAGACAAACACAGGCTCAAAGTGAAGGGGTAGAAGATACTACCAGTAAATGATATTCAGAAGAAAGCAGGTGTAGCCATAGTTACATCAGACAAAATAGACTTTAAGACCAAAAAGTTAGAAGCGACAAAGATGGACATTTTATAATAACAAAGGGGACAATCCATTAAGAAGACATAACATTTTTTACCACATATGCACCTGACTTGAGAGCAACAAAATATATAAAGCGATTATTAACAAACATAAAGGGGAAAACAGATAGCAACACAGTAACAGTAGGAGACTTTTGACACTCCACTTACACTGATGGGTAGATCATCCATGCAGAAAATATGGAAACATTGGCGTTAAATGACACATTAGACCAGATGAACTTAATAGCTTTACAGAACTTCTCATCCAAAAGCAACAGAATACACATTCTTCTCAAGCACACACAGAACATTCTCAAGGACAGACCATATGTTGAAATGCAAAACAAGTCTCAATAAAATTAAGAAGACTGAAATAATATCAAGCATCTTTAACCACAATGCTATGAAACTAGAAATCAACTACAAGAAGAAAGCTGAAAAAAATCAGAAATACATGGAGACTAAACAACATGCTACTGAACCACTATGGGGTCAAGGAAGAAATAAAAGAAGTCAAAAGAGTCAGAGGCAAAGGAAAATTAAAATACAACATACCAACATCTTTCGGATGCAGCAATAGTGGTATTAAGAGGGAAGTTTACAGCAATACAGGCCTACCTCAAGAAATAAACAACAATATAAAATAAACAATCTAATATTACACCTTAAGGAACTAGATAAGAACAAACAAGGCCCAAAGTCAGTAGAAGAAAGAACATAAAAATCAGAGCCAAAATAAATGAAACAAAAGACTAAAAAGACAATACAAAAGATTAATGAAACTAAGAGCTGGTTCTTTGGAAAGATAAAATTGACAAACCTTTAGCTAGAGTCACTAAGGGAAAAGAGAAAAAACTCAAATAAAATCAGACACAAAAGAGAAATTACAGCAGACACCAAAGAAATACAAAGGATCATAAAAGAATACTATGGAAGGCTATATGCCACCAAATTGAACAATCTAGTAGAAATAAATTCTTAGAATCATACAACCTTCCTAGATGAAATCATCAAGAAATAAACTATCTGAATACACAGATCACTAGTAAGGAAATTGACACAGTAGCCAAAAACCTTCCAAAAACAAAAAAATCTAGGACCAGATGGCTTCACTGGTGAAGTCTACCAAATCTTCAAAGAAGATTTAATACCTATCCTCACACTCTTCAAAAACACTAAAGGGGCAGGAATGCTTCCTAACTCATTTTACAAGTTTATCATTATCCTGGTACCAAAACCAGGCATAGACAAGACACACACACACACACACACACACACACACACACACCAACATACACACAAATTAAGAGGCCAATGACTCTGATGAGCACAGATGCAAAAATCCTCAACAAAATACTAGCAAATCGGAATACAACAATACATTAAAAGAATCACACACCACCACTGAGGAGGATTCATTCCAGGGACGCAAGGATGGTTCTCCAACATCCACAAATCTATCAACATGATACATAACACATTAACAAAAAAGAATAAAAATCACATGATCATCTTAATAGATGCAAAAAAAGCATTTGACAAGATACGGCATCCATTTGTGAAAAAAAAATCTCAATAAAATGGATACAGAAGCAAAGTACCTCAACACAATAAAGGTCACATATGACAAACTCACAGCTAACATCATACTCAATGGTGGAAAAACTCAAAGCTTTTCCTGTAAAATCAGGAACAAGACAAAGATGTCCACTCTTGCCACTGCTATTCAACGTAGTACTGGAAGTCCTAGCCAAGCAATTAGGCAAGAAAAAGAAATAAAAGGCATTGACATTGGAAAGAAAACTGTCACTATTTGCAGATGATATGATTTTATACAGAGAAATCCATAGACACCACCAAAAAGCTATTAGAAATAATAATTGAATAAAGTTGAAGGCCATAAAATCAATATACAGAAACCTGTTGCATTTCTATATACTAACAATGAACTATCAGAAAGAGAAATTAGGAAAATAATCCCATCTACAATTGCAACAAAAAGGATATAAAACCTAGGAATAAATTTAACAAAGGAGGTGAAAGACAATGAAAACTAAAATACTTTGTTGAAAGAAACTGAAGGTGACACACAAAAAGGGAAAGATATTCCATGCTCATAGATTGGAAGAATTAACATTGTTAAAATGTCCATATTACCTAAAGCAATCTACAGAGTCAATGCAATCCCTATCAAAATCCCAATGGCACTTTTCACAGAAATAGAACAAAAAAATCCTCACATCTCTATGGAACACACACACACACACACAAAACAAAACTCCAAAGAAGCCAAATAATCTTAAGAAAAAAGAATCAAGCCGGAGATATAACACTAACTTCAAACTATACTACCAAAATACAATAATCAACACAGTATGGTATTGGCAGAAAAAGACACACAGACCAATGGAACAGAACTGAGAGCCCAGAGATAAACCCACACATATGGGCAACTATTGGGTTGTCGGCAAAGTCATGATGTATTTTTTTTAATGTTTTTTGTTGAAAAAATCCATCATGACTTTTCCGACAACCCAATAATTTTCAACAAAGGAGTCAAGAATATACAACACAAAAAGTAAAGTCTCTTCAATAAATGGTGTTGGGAAAACTGGACAGCCATATGTAAAAGAAAGAAACTAGACTGCTATCTTATACCACACACAAAAATGAACTCAAAATGGATTAAAGACTTGAATGTAAGACCTGAAACAATAAAATATATAGAAGAAAACATAGGCATTAAGCTTCTGGACATCAGTCATAGTGTTTTTGTGAATTTGACTACAAAGGCAAGGAAAACACAAACATAAAGGACTACAACAAACTAAAAAGCTTCTGCACAGCAAAGGAAACAAAACAAAAAGGCAACCAACCAAATGGGAAAAGATATTTGCAAATGATATTTCTGGTAAAGTGTTAATATCCCAAGAATATGAAGAACTCATACAACTCAACAATGAAAAAAACTAACATGATTAAAAAAATAGGCAGAGCATCGGTAGACGACTGGATTAAGAAAACTGTGGTACATTTATACAATGGAGCATTACTCTGCTATAAAGAAGAATGAAATCGTAACATTTGGGACGATATGGATGGACCTAGAGACTATTATATTAAGTGAAATAAGTCAGTCGGAGAAAGACAAATACCATATGATTTCACTTATATGTGGAATCTAAAAAACTGAATGAACGAGGAA
>NW_017731767.1:128201-131742 GCF_001890085.2 Hipposideros armiger | reverse complement strand
AAAAAATGGGCAGAGAACCTGAACAGACATTTCACCAAGATGTACAAATGGCCACTAGGCACATGAAAACATGTTTAACATCACTAACTATTAGGGAAATGAAAATCAAAACCACAATGAGCTATCACCTCACACCTGTTAGAATGGCTATTATCAAAACAACAAGAAACAACAAGTGTTGGAGAGGAAGTGGAGAAAAGGGAACCCTTGTACACTGTTGGTGGGAGTGTAAACTGAAACAGCCACTATGAAAAACAGTATGGAGGTTCCTCAAAAAATTAAGAATAGAGTTACCATATGAACAAGCAATTTGTCCTCTTGAGTATTTATCCAAAGAATATGAAAACACTAATTAAAAAAGATATATGCACCCCTATGTTCACTGCAGGATTCCAGACGTAGAAACCTAAGTTTCTACATTCATCCAACAGATTAATGGATAAAGAGGATGTGGAATATATAGAGGGTACCAAAAAAATGTATACACATTTTAAGAAAGGAAAAAACTGTATTAAAATTGTAATACTCAATATATATACTGACAACAAAAGATGAATACAAGTCATGTGTATACATTTTTTGGCACCCTCGGTATATACAATAGACTACTACTTAGCCATAAAAAGATGAAATATTGCTATTTGCAACAATGGATGATGAGTGGATCTTGAGTGTATTATGCTAAGGGAAGTAAGTCAGGCAGAAAAGGACAATATGTGGAATAAAACAAAACAACAAAACTTATATAGACAACAGGTTGGTGGTTATCAGAGGGTAAGGAGGTGGGCAAAGAGCAAAAATGAGTTAAGGAGGTCAACTATATGGTGATGGATGGAAACTAGAATTTTGGTGGTGAACATGCTATATAGTATCTAGAGATGTGGAAGTACAGCACTGTCCACCTGAAACTTATATAATGTTATTAACCAGTGTTACTGCAATAAAAAATAAAAAGGTAAAAAAAAAGTTAAATAATTAAATTTGGAAAAGAATATAATTTTACTATATTCATTTGCCCTATGATGTGGCAATCTGAGTTTTAATTCACAAATTTTGGCAGCAAAAATTGGTGACAAGTCTCTGTTTTTAAAGTGGTTACATAATTTCACCATCATATTCACCTTTTAAAAACAAAGGGTAACATACTGGTATGAAAGGATGTGAACGATTTACCAATAGAATAATTAAGCAAAGTGTATTGTAAGATATCCACCATGTTCCATTTTCTATAACTCTTACAGTTACCTGCAGAGGCAGGTGGAACCCCTGCCCCCGAGATTTGGTTGAGATTATCTAGACTGATGACAACACACACATGCCAAGAGGGTATGAAAGAGTTTATATTTGTTAGTTCCATAATGGGAGTATCTGAGGAGGACAGGCCTCTCCAGCAGGTGGGAAATGCCTTGAGAGCACAAGAGGAGGAGCCTGGCCTGGGTGTTTACTGAGGTTAGGGGGTGGGGTAGGGAGAGTTTGCGCACAGGGCAGGCCCCTCCATGGACTTCTTTTCTTTTGCCAGCACCAAGGAAGTGAGAACGCCAGGCTTCCTGATCGCCATGTACAGATGTGGGGCAGAAGGGGAAACATGGAGGGATGCAGGTTTAAAGCTGTCAGCAGACAAACATCAAAAAACAGAGTCAGAGCCTTCTGGTCTTTGGTCTGGTACGTACAGAGCTTGTGGAATGGCATTCCAGTCCTCACAGGAAAAAAACCCAGCTAACTAAAAATCAACAATTCTTCTTTAGATGCATTAGAGAACTGAGGTCACGGGGAAACCACTGGTTCCAAAATTAGAGAGACAAAATATTAGCCATTTAAAAATATGCCCAGAGTATTCTATTCTTAAGAAGGCCTGTCCTCAAAATAACCTAAAATAAGAGTGTAAGTGACTGGGATTTTCCTGGGTCCTAAATGATGGGGTGGTGGTGGGGGAACTGGGAGGGGACTGCATGGCAGGGGGACAGGCAACTTGAGTCCGCTGTAGCCTTCCTGCTCACCAAAGATGGGGGTGGGAGCCAGAGATAGATGTTTTACCCTCCTGACAACCAATACATGGTGTCTCTTCTAACACCACTGCTCCAAATGTCACATGTCACCAAATATGTGTCCCACAGTTCAATTCAATACTAACACTACCCAGAGTTAGTGTCAGGCTTCACAGATTAAGCGCTCACTCTCACAAGACTGACCCCACTTCAGATGCCAGCCATAAATGAGGTGCCTGGGCTACCAACATTTCCACCCAGTTGTTTACAAATTTATAGAATCCCTCAAATGCTTTCAGGTCTGGTAATTTGCCAGAACGATCCTAACACTCAGGAAGGCACTTGATTTACTATTTTTGGTTTATGATAAAGAATAGAACCCAGGAACAGGCAAATGCAAGGGATGCATATGGAAAAGTATGGGAGGGGATGGAGTTAACCCACAGCTTCCATAAACTCTGCCCACAAGCCATCATCCCAGCACCTCCATATGTTTACCAACCTGCAAGCTCTCTAAATCCTGTCTTTAAGCATTTTGATGGAGGTTCCAATTACACAGGAACAACTCATTAACTCAAGATAGTTGGTGATTAACTCAATCTCCAGCCTATCTTAATCTCCACCCCCCTTGGAGGTTGGGAGCTGGGGCTGAAGTTCTAAGCCTCTCATCAAGGCTTGGTGTTTCTGAAGCTCTCCAGGAGCCCACCAAGAAATGCCTCATTAGAACAAAAGACACTCAGCAGATTCCAAGGGCTTTAGAAAGTCTTTGCTGAATTGATCAGTGCCATCAAACAACTGAATTTACTGAAAACTGTGGAATACATCATCAAGCAACAGCAGAATACACATTCTTTTCAAGTTCACATGGAAAATTAATGAAGATAGAACACATTCTGACATAAAACACACCTTAACATATTTGAAAGAACAGAAAACATACAAAATATGTTCTCAGACCACAAAGACATTAATCTAGAAATCAATAACAGAAAGATATTAATACAAATACAAATAAATACAAATACTTGGAGATTCAACAACACACTTCTACATAACTCATAGATCAAAGAATAAGTCTCAAAAACAATGAAAAATTCATCGGTAGATGACTGAATTAAGAAACTTTGGTACATTTACACAATGGAGTATTACTCAGCTATAAAGAAGGAAATAGTACCATTTGCAATAATATGGATGGAACTAGAGAAGATTATGCTAAGTGAAATAAGTCAGTTAGAGAAAGACAAATATCATATGATCTCACTTATACGTGGATTCTAAGGAACTAAATGGATGGGAGATGTGGATGGAGATAGTCTCAGAGATACAGGAAAAACTGAAGGTTGTTAGTTGGGAGCGGGTGGGGATGAAGGAGAAGGGGCAGGCATGAGACAATACAAATTGGTAACAACAATATGGCCTCAGGGACAGAAAAGACAGTCTGGGGAATATAATCAATAATGTTGTAAGATGGCATAGGCTGCAGCCCCTGTGGCAGTGGGTTGCCATGGACTACCGTATGTAGCCAGCAGCCAGCGTGAGCGGCCAGCAGCCGC
>NW_017731767.1:109606-126106 GCF_001890085.2 Hipposideros armiger | reverse complement strand
GCCGGTGACTGATCTGCCTTGCCAGAGAAGAGCGCAATGATGGTGCCAACTTGGGCCAGTGAAGCAACATCCTCCACAACTAGATTGAAGAACAAAATGACAGCAACTTGTCTGTTCCCCTTCCCCCAATTCCCCAGCACTGTTCCCATCCCCCCAATTCCCCAATAAAAAAATCTTAAAAAAAAATAGATCATTGCTCTTATATAAAACGCAAAACTACAAAACTCCTAGAAGATAACATAGGAGAAAATCTAGGTGACCTAAGGTTTGGTGATGAATTTTTAGATACAACACCAAAAGCAAGAATGATAAAAGAAAAAATAAGTTTGACTTCATTAAAATAAAACCTGCCTGGTGAAAGACAGTGTTAAGAGATTGAAAACACAAGTCACAGAATAGGAGAAAAATCTTTGCAAAATGCTAATCTGATAAAGGCTGGTATCTAAAATGTCTAAAGAATTTTTAAAATCCAACAAGAAAACAAACAACACAATTAAAAATGGACAAAAGAACTGAATGCACACTTCACTAGAGAAGAAAAAAATGGTAAATAAGCATAGGAAAAATGCTCAACATCACATATCATTAGGAATTGCAAATAAAAGAAGAATGAGATATTACTAGACATTTATTACAATGGCTAAATTCAAAGTATTGAGAATAAATACCAAATGATGGCAATGACGTGGAGCAATAGGCCCCTCATCCATGGCATGTGAAAATGGAAAAACGGTATGCCTACTATGGAAGAAGTTTCTTAATAAACTAAACCTATTCTTATCATATAATCCAGCCATCATGCTCATGTCCCCAAATAAGCTGAAAATCTACGTTCATAAACAAACCTGCACATGAATGGAAAGGCTCCCTCTTTGGCTTTAATTCTCACAAGTGAGGAAACTCTTAGCCAGATTCAATTTAAGGTTCTCACCCCCTCCCACCAAAACTCCCAAGTTCATAAACCCTTTGTCTAGAAGACAGAACTGACCTTCAGACTTTCTCAATGTACACAAATTACCGTGAGTGCACCTACACTGTGAATGCAATGCTGAAGTCTATGTCTAGAAACAGGCCCAAGGAAACCACAGATACAACCTTACAGAGGGGATCACAGCCCCCCATCCCCTACTCCTGCACCCCCAGCTTTCCAGGGCTGTAGCTTCTCTCGGCGTAAAGGCTCCTTCCATGATGAGTGTGAGGACACCTGCAGGGGGAGGCTCCCCAGAAAGAACCAACTGGGCCTTCAAGTACTTCCTTTGCAGGCTCAAGGGGTCCTTAGCTTGGGTCACTGACCTCAGGCTTCTGCTTTGCACCAGGTACTCTGCACCACCACAGATATTTTAAATACACAAACCCAAGGTTTGAACAGTCCAGTAAAGTCACTCAAATCCAGTGTTTATGTGTAAAGGGTAGAAGAAAATGGTAAGGCATTTTTCTAGTTCAATAAGAAAACCTGCTATTCCTTTCTGAAAATAAATGTCACTTAATTATATTTCCATGGCAAGTAATTGTTTGGAAAACAGTCATAATGAACACACTTCCAGGTGTTACCAGTCTAAGCCCTGATATTGCATTTGAAATCACCCAAAAGAAAAGATCTTAGAATGTTGCTACACCTGCTCATGGACAAAAAAAAAAGGAAACAAGAATTTTAACAAATGGAATACAATAATGGACTTTATTTTTTTCTGAAATTCACCTCTTTCCTGCCTCTTCGGAAATATTTTATACTGTCTTTCAAGATCTACTGATTAAATACATTTATATTTATTGAAAAATGGAGAATGAAAGAAAGTGAATAAAGTCACAAACTCAGAGAGGGGCAGTGCTGACCTGGAACTGTGATGAAAGAACAGATCACCCAGGAGTTTCCAAACAGGGGTACACCCATAGGATGTCGGTGCCCAAGAAAGATACTGGGGAGAGAGGCGCGAGGCTTTTTATACAAAATAGTTCCAGCTGATTATTCTCGGCTTTCCTCTTATGTAAAATATCCACAGGCAAATAAATAAATAAGCAAATAAATAAATAAATAAATAAATAAATAAATAAATAAATAAATCTTTAAAAAGCCATCCATGGCTGTGTGGAGAAATGATAATTAAAATACTGTGTAGTGTGAAATGCACCACGGAGGACAAACAGTTAATAATGATGCTGTGAACTGGAGAGGGGAAGATGGCGTTTGGGAATGCGGGGAAAGATCTGGAAATTTAGGGATTTACTGCTAATCCCAGGAAGATCTAGGCTGGGTGGACAGGATCGTGGATTTGAGGCCCTGCTCCCCAAACATTTGGAAAACTCAGGAGAAAATGGGTGCCGCTGGGGAGAAAGGAGGGCCTGGGGACCCCGCAGACCACCGCTCCTCCCACCTAGGAACTCCAGAGACCGAGTCCCGATTGTCCCGATGGCCCTTTCAGTGGTCACCGAAAATTCTTGTGGAGACAGAGCCGCACGGTGACCAGAGAAAACTCCAGGGGATTCCGGTTGCTGGCCGAGCCCCAAAGCTGCATGCCGCATTCCGGGCGGACTCGCATCTGAAAACTCCAGAGTGACCGTGAGGAGGCCGGGTCTTGGCACGCTGGTTTCACGAAACCCTCCTTCCCCGTCTTCCGACAACCCGGCCCCCTACACTCACCATTTCTCGGTTTCTGGGGTTCCCTGCTTTCCAGCCTTCGACTCTTGCGGCAAGTGCAGGTCAATGGACAGAAGATGTGGCGGAGCCACCAGCAGCCTTTAAGGGCAGCGAGAGGCTACACGGGTGCGGCCGCAGGAAGAAGCTACGAGCACGCAGTCCACACCACCATAGAGCACCGCCCCCACGTACGTTACTTGCGACCGCTCTGATTGGACAGTTCATGAGGCCCCGCCCTTCCTTGCCTGAGTGACAGCAGGCTGGAGGTCTTGCCTTTGAGCTGACTTTGTCTTGGCAGTGGATCGGAACCTGTCTTTTTCAATGGCTCTGTTTAACCATAAGGCCGCCGGGCCATTCACGGAACTGTGACCCTTCTTCACAAACACAGACACTTAAAAGTGACCTCACCATAGGTAATGATGAGTCTGGTTCCATTTTGATATTTGACTGGTTCCAACAGGGAGACGTCGCCCTTCCTTCCTCCACCCCACTCATCTGGTACTTTTAAAGAATCCTGTGGTCTTAGAGGCACTTGGCTCTGGTGGGAAGTTTGAACCCCACAGTCCTAGACCAGATCCGAGCCCTCAGATGCCAGCATGTGTGAAACATATGAGGCAAAGTAACCACCGGAAAGCCTTTTCAAGGAATTCCATTAATATTCATTCCTGGAAATATCAAAGGAGGCACAATTGAAAGAACACTGCTTAGTGAAAAATAGTAGATGGCAAAAGTATGAAGAATCAAGAATCAAGACAGTGGTCATCTATGGGGCAGGACCAAGATGCGTCAGAAACAGGAACATCAGGACACCCTCGCCACTGTCCACAGGCCATTTATGAATCAATGATAATTCCAAGGATGTTCATATTGTTATTACTAAGTCTTACCACAACACAGTTTGTACAGTCTTTTTTTTAATATATTTGATGATAAAATTTTTAAGTAAGGTTGGAAAAGAACATAATTTGTATATGTTCGTTTGTCCTATAATGTGGCAATCTGAGTTTTCATTCACAGTTTTGGCAGCAAAAATTGCTAACAAGTCATGTGTCTATTTAGAAAGAGTAGTTACATAAATTCATCATCATATGTACTTTTTCAAAACAATGGTTATTGAAAAGATCTGGAAAATTTATCAATAGAACAAATAAGCAAAGTGTATTGCCATATATACACCATGTTACCTTTCCTATAACCTGCAGAAACAGGTGGACCCCCGATACCACCCAAGGTTTGGTTGACTGGTGGAGACTAGCACACACCTACCAGGAATGTGTGAAAGCCTTTATGACTTTCATAATGGAAGTGTCTGGGGAGGGCAAGGCAGGCCTCTCAAGCAATTGTGAAATGGCTTGAGAGAGCAAGGAAAGGATCTTGGCCTGGGTTTTTTAAATTGAGATTAGGGGGGTGGGCTAGGGTGAGTGTTTACATGCACAGACACACAGAGGGAGCTTTCATGGATTGAATCTCTTGCCAGCACCAAAGGAGTGAGCAGCCAGGCTTTTATTTTATTCACTTTGTACAGATGTGGGGCACATGAGAAAGAAGGTGGGGTAAGATAATGTCAGATAATAGAAAATATATACAGGCATACCTTGGAGATATTGCGGGTTTAGTTCCAGACCACCACGATAAAGTGAGTATTGTAATAAAGTGAGTCGGAATCTTTTTACTGGTTGAAGGTCTTGCCTTCAGTTTGTAAAAAACACAACATGAAGCACAATAAAGCAAGGTCTGCATGTATGTTGGTCTCTAACCCTGATTCTTGGCAGAGAGCTCCTGAAACCCTTGTAAATTCTGAAGTGATAAGAGCACTAGGAGCATCTTTTGTTCTAATGAGACAACTCTGTTTGGGCTCCTGGATGGCTCCTGGATGGGGTCTGTCATCAGAAAGACTAAGCCATTCTTTGGAGCTTGGAATTTTCAGTCCCACCCACCCCATCTTCCAGAGAGGGGAAAGGGGTCGAAAATGGAGCTAAAAATTGATTATGCCTATGTGAGGAAGACTGCATATTCCCAATAGTATGGGGTTCAGAGAACTTCCAGGTTGGTGAGAATAGCCACATACTGGGAAGGTGACACACTCCAACTTCACTGGGACTTTCTCAGAATTCACCTTAAATATCTCTTCATTTATCTGTTCAGCTGTATCCTTTATCATATCCTTTAATAAAATGGTAAACATAAGTGTTTCTCTGAGTTCTGTGAGTTGCTCCAGTAAATTAATCGAACCCAAGGAGGTGTCTATAGGAACCTCTGATTTGTAGCCAAGTCAGACAGAAGTTGTGAGTAAACTAGAGACCTACTACTTGCTATTAGCATCTGAAATGTGTGCACGTGTGTGTGTGTGTGTGTGTGTGTGTGTGTGTGTGTGTGTGTGTGTGTGTGTGTGGCGGGCAATCTTGTGGGACTGAGACCTAATCCATAGGATATTACATTATCTCCAGATACATAGTGTTATGATTGAATTAAATTGTAGGATACTAGCTGGTGTCACAGAGAATTGCTTCTTGTGGGGAAAAATCCTCACATATTTTATGACCAGAAGTGTCAGAACTGAAGTGTTCTAGGTGAAAGTGAAAGAGACGCACAGGAGGGAAGAACTGGGTTTTATATACTCAGGACGAATACTGGGTTTTTCCAACACACCAGCAATCAAACATTAAAACAGAGTAAGAGACCTCCGGTTACTCATTTGCATTGTAAGGAGCTTAGAAGGTGACATTTCCATCTTCACCAGAAAACAAAGCAAACTTAAAATCAACAACTTTTCTTAGAGCTATCAAAGAATTGAGGTCGCAGGGCAAACTGCTGTCTCCAAAATTGGAAAGAGGGACAGGGAAATAGCCAGTTTAAAATATGCGCACAATATTCTGCTCTTCTGAACAAAGCCTGTCCTCAAAGATTGTTTCACCAGAGCCTAGTAGACTGGGATTTTACCAGCGTCAAAACAACGTGGGGGAGAGAAATTGGCAACTTAAGTCCCCTCTGGCCTTTTTGCCTGACCTAAGTTGAGGCTGGTGGCAGACACTTAAAAACACTTGTGAGGTTCACTGGCTATTTATCCTCCTGACAGTGAATATGTGGTGTGTTTTCCAAACCACTTCTCCACCTCTCTGACACCACCTGGGTGGCCTATGATACAATTCAGTTCTACTACTAACCAGAGTTAACATCAGACTCTACAGTTTAAGGGCTCAATCCCTTAAGGGCATTATATAATATATAAAGGAGTCAGTTTTCCAAGAGGACATAGCAATCCTTCATATGTGTGTGCATGACAATACAGGAGCAAAATACGCAAGGCAAAAACTGAGAGATATGTGGGCGGTGAGTCTTCTTAAGTTAGATTTTTTTATCTTACAAATTCATTTAAAATAAACCGAGAAATTTGTGTGACCATGTATGACAATTTACTAATCTTTAACTTTAACTTTTGTACATAGGAACCCATCCTAAGATTTAATTCCTTTAGCACAATGGTTGTAAAAGTGTAACCCATACAAAGTGAAAATTTTCAAATCTCTTGCTAACTAAAAAGACAAATTGCATCCTAGTTTGTCCTTTCCCTATATCTCATATGGGGTATTTTCAGGATAAGTAGCATATTCTGATGCAATAGGCATTTGGGTTTGCCTCCTTAAATGGAGTAGGATTTTCAACAATTTACATAAACTTTGATTAGTTTTCCCCACATCAAATAAAATAGAAATTCAATTACTTTAGCTTTTTAAATTTCAATGTTCTGCTGGGATACTCACGTACAAAACACTGATGTAAAAATGAAAAATGGACCTGAAAACTTAAGCACATTCATATCACATCTTGAGGTTCTCTTGCCTAAAAGGAACAAAAAGTCTATTTAATTCCACAATTTTCTTGTGTTATTGACATCATAATCAACTTACATTTTTAATCCCAAGAAACTAAAAATTTTATTTCTGTCACAGGGAATAAAATTACACAGTGCTCAGGGAAACCAGAGTCAAAGGGTTACATTATTCAGTTGATAAAGGATCCAAAGGCAAGAAACACAGGTGTTGGAATCAGCTCAGATGGGCAGCCTGCTTCCCACAGGACAGAAGGAAACCGCTTTCAGAAAGTTCCACATTCCAGGCTCTTCAGGTTGAGACAGAACCCCTGGAGTGGGTGTCAGTCCCTGGGAAAGGAGGGAGGGACCCCTGAGCAGCCCCAGGAATGAGCTCTGGGAGCTCCCATACCCTCCTCTCCCCGGGGAATAATGGAAACGCTGCCTCTCTCAGGCCTCACTCATCTCACAGTGAAGAAACTCTCAGCTGAATTCAGTATAAGGTTCTGACCCAAATGAACTCCCAGTTCATGCACCTTAACCCAGGACACAGAACTCCTTTCACAGACTTTCTCAATGTGCACAAATTACACTCTGAGCGCACATGCACTGTGGTCGCAAAAGTCCTACCTATGTCTAGAAACAGGCCCAAAGGGCCACAAGTAAAACCTCAGGGCTACAGCTTCTCTCAGGGTAAAGGCCCCTCCATGGTGGGTGTGAGCAGGTAGGACACCTGCAGGGGAGGCTCCCCAGGAAGAACTCTGGGCATTCAAGTACTTCACTTTGCAGGTAAAGGGGGCCTTAGCTTAGATCCCTGCCCTCAGGTCTCTGTTCCCTACTGGAGTTGCTTTGGAATATTTTGATATTTTAAATGCCAAAAATCCAATGTTTGAACAATCCACCGAAATCACACAAACCCAGCATTTATATGAAAACGAAGGAAACAAAAGGGTCTTTCACTAGTTCAATTAGAAAACCCCTAATATCTATATTCTTTTCAGAAAAAGATGTCAGTTAATTATATTTCCAGGAAAAGTAATTGGTTTGTAAATACTTAATCATACTTGAACACTTCTGCTCTGCAAGTCTAAGCCTAGGATTTTATTTGAAAACACCCAAAGTAAAAAACAGACCTCAGAAACAGTACACATGCTCAGGGAAAGAAAGAGTGAAAGATTTCCACCTACACAAATGGAATGGATTTGAGACCCTACTTCCCAAACATTTGGAAAACTCAGGAGAAAACGGGTGCCACTGGGGAGAAGGGAGGGACTGGGGACCACACAGGCCTGAGGTCCTCCCACGTATGATCCCCGCAGACCGAATCACGACTGTTCCCTGATGACCCTCCCCGTGGTCACCGCACCATCTGGGGAGGCGCGAGGCTGCTGGCCCAGAGCTGCCCAGAGAGACTCTGCAGCCGGGGCTGAAGTCGCCCTGCGCAGTGACTGGACAGGACGCCCGGTGTCCCCGCTGCTGGCCCAACCCCCAAGCTGCGTGTCGGAGTTGACTGGGGACCCGCCAGCGCCCCTGCAGGCCTCGGCGCCGTGGAGTCCGGACCTGACCGCGGGTCGGGTCACAGCCGTTGGGTCCTGGGATACCCGCTTTTCCACACTCACCATTTCCCGGTTTCTGGGGTTCCCCCTCGTCGTCCCTACAGCTCCCGCAGCCAGTGCAGGTCACAGCAGGACAGACGCTGCATCAGAGACACCGGGATCGTTAACCGCAGGTGAGACGGGGAATCCTGAGCAAGACCTGGAGCATCCACGCGTTTTTCTGAGCGCCGCCCCACCCACCTGCCCTGCAGACCCCACCCCCACCTTACGTTGCCCTGAGTGACAGACAGGAGGAGGTCAGATGGTTGAACAGAGCCAGCTTCCCTAGGGGTGTGTGTGTGTGTGTGAGGGGGGACCCTATCCCCTCCAGAAATATTTTTTCTTTTTCTTCTTATTTTTATTTTATTTTTAAAAGATTTTTTAATTGGGGAATTGGGGAATGGGAACAGCGCTGGGGAATTGGGGGGAGGGGAACAGACAAGTTGCTGTCCTTTTGTTCTTCAGTCTAGTTTTGCGGAGGATGTTGCTTCACTGGCCCAAGTTGGCACCATCATTGCTCTTCCGGGGAGAGGCAGATCAGTCGCCGGCTTCTGGACAGCCGCTCATGGTGGCTGCTGGCTACACACGGTAGCCCATGGCAACCCACTGCAGCGGGGGGCTGCAGCCTATGCGGTTGCCAGCGACTCACGGCAGCGCAGCTCCAGGTTGAGCTGTTGTTCAGCATCTTAGCTGTAGAGGGCAGTGTCACTGGCCCTCATATGTGGGATCCGAATTGGGGCCCTCTGGTGTCTCAAGCCAGTTCTTAACCATCGTGCCACTCAGCCGGCCCAGGGTTTTGTTTTTTAATTCATTCAGCCACCCTATGTTGTTGATTGGAGCACTATCCATTTACATGGAAAGCAATTGTTGATAGATATGTAGTTATTGCCATTTTATTATTCATATTTTGATTTTTTTCCCCCCACCGTAAAGAAGTCCCTCTAACATTCCTTTAATACTGGTAATACTGGTTTGGTAGTGATGAATTCTTTTAGCTTTTTCTTGTCTGGGAAGCTCTTTATCTGCCCTTCAATTTTAAATGATGGCCTTGCTGGTTAGAGGCCCTTGGTTGTAGGTCATTGTTTTTCATCACTTTGAATATCTTGTGCCAATCCCTTCTGGCCTGCAAAGTTTCTGTAGAGAAATCAGCTGACAGTCTTATGGGAGTTCCCTTGTAGATAACTAACTGCTTTTCTCTTGCTACTTTTAGGATTCTCTCTTCATCTTTAACCTTTGGCATTTTAATCATAATGTGTCTTGGTGTGGGCCTGTTTGGGTTCATGTTTTTTAGGACTCTGCACTTCCTGGACTTGTATGTCTATTTCCTCCACCAAGTTAGGAAAGTTTTCAGTCATTATTTCTTCAAATAAATTCTCAATCTCTTGCTTTCTCTCTTCTGGTATCCCTATGAGGCAAACGTTGTTACTCTTGATGTTGTCCCAGAGGTCTTTTAAACTATTCTCATTTTTTTGGATTCTTTTTTCTTTTTGCTGTTCTGATTAGGTGTTTTCTGCTACCTTGTCTTCCAAATTGCTGATTCTGTCCTCTGCTTCATCTAGTCTGCTGGTGATTCCTTCTAGTGCATTCTTTTTTTTTTTTTAGCTGAGCCATCCTGCCACCTGTTGGCAGCTCACGGCTGCTCAGCTCGGGCTGACTCGAACCGCTGTTGCTCAGAGCTCAAACTCTTGAGTGAGCTCTTAACCAACTGAGCCACTCAGCCGGCCCTCTAGTGCATTCTTCATTTCAGTTATTGTATTCTTCACTTCTGACTGGCTCTTTTTTATGGTTTCTATGTCTCTTTTTATGCTTGCTATTTCTTTGTTGAAGTTGTCACCAAGTTCCTTGAGCATTTTTATAACCATTGTTTTGAACTGTGTTTGTGGTAGGTTGCTTGCCTACATTTTGTTTAGTTCTTTTTATGGAGTTCTCTCCTGTTCTTTCATTTGGGAGGTATTTATTTCCTCATTTTGGCTGCCTCTCTGTGTTTGTTTCTATGTATTAGGTACATTGGCTACACCTCCCAGTCTTGGTAAGGTGGTCTTATGTAGTAGGTGTCCTGTGGGGCCCAGTGGTGCAGTCTCCTTGTTGACCTGAGTTGTGTGCTCCAGGAGTGTCCCTTGTGTGCATTGTGTTTGCCCTACTATTGTAGTTAAGCCTTGGTTGCTATTGGCACATCAGTGGGTAAGGTTGACCCTCAGGCTGACTGGCTGTGAGGATTGGCCATGACCACAATGTATGAGCTGCTGTGAGGGCCTGCCTCCATGGAGCTGAATTTACCCTAGTGTGCTCTGTGCATGCCGAGAACACCTGCTGGGTGTGCAGCTTCTGGGGCTAATCGGGAGGTATTCTGTTGTAGCCTGAAGTTGGTACTCAGGTATGTTGGTTTGGGGGCCTCTTTGGAGGGGCTCCAGTGCACAGCCACTGCCTGTGACCAGCCTGGGGCTTACTGTTACAAGCTTCAAAGTGATCCATGGTTGGTAGCTGCCTGTGGTGGGCCTGGAGGCACGTTGAGAGAGGTCATGTTGCGAATTGAGGCTGGCTGTCACCACCATCAGAATGGCCTGGGGCTGTTCACCCAAAAGCACAGTGGATCCCAAGGCCTGCTGCTACCTACCAGCTGTTTGTAAGGTTCTGCTGCTGAACAAGCCTTGGGTGGTATGCAAGTTGAGTGAGGAGGGGTCTCAGGTAGTCACCAAGGTTCAGTAAGTGGTGTTAGTATAGATTTAGAGTTAGCCGTGTGGACAGAGGGCTCAACATATATGAATATGCATAATGACAGCTGTCCCTCCAGTGCTCATCCTGAAGCCACACAATTCAGTTTCTCCTTGTATGTCTCTGGTGCCACCAAGCTGCTGTTGGAGCCCAGGCTGAATACCTGTGAGACAGTGAGTCTATGCACGGGCCCTTTAAGAGGACGCCTGGATTTACAGCAGCCTTCTGTCTCACCAGGACCAAAGGAATCCCTGTTGACTTTCACATTTAGATATTGTGGGGGCTCCTCTCCCCAGTAGTGGTGGGAGAGGAAGCTAGGGAGCTTGGTGTGGAGCTGGGACCCCTCGATCCTCAGGAGGGACCTCTGCAGCTGAAATTCCCCTCCCAGTTTTTCAACTGCCATGCCTGGGTGTGGGGCTGGTCCACTTCACATCTCCACCCCTCCTATACCAGTCTCGGTGTGGCTTCTTCATATCCTTAGTTATAGGACTTCTGTTCAGCCAGTCTTCAGATGGTTCTCCAGGTTGATTGTTCTATAATTTAGTTGTAATTTTGATGTGTTCATGGGAGGAGGGAAACACAGCATTTACATACTCTGCCATCTTGACTGGAACCCCAGGAATGTTGGCTTTTCAATAAAACCTATTCCTGGCCCTAGAGGGACAGTGATGTCTTCCTGCAGCTTATCTGAATTCAGGACATATGTGTGTTCAGGGAATTCCAGTCAGTTTCCAGATAGAGTGATGTCCTTGTCCTGAGCCAGAGGTGCACCTAGGCCAGGCCAGACTGGGAACAGTGGGTCTGAGGTCCTCCCTGGGTCAGGGGTTAGCACAGGTGTGAATCAACTCATAGAACTGTAACTGTTGTTAAAAACACACTTACAAATGAACTCCCATATGAGTAATAAAGAGGCTGGCTCCCTTTTGATCTTTGACAGTTAACAGCATTGAGGCTTCCATCCATCTCTACATATGTGGTACTGTAGCTAAAGAATCTCATGGCTACCCAAGGTCTTGGCTCTGCTGGGAAGTTGGAACCCTGAATTCCTTACATGGGCACAGAGACTTTTTTATGACCAACCATGAGTTGTGAGATGTGTTCAATAAAACTCTCAGGTGTACATTTTACAGTACAAGAAATTTATTTTAGTTTTTGAGTATGTGCCTAGAGATTTTGAAATGTAAAATGCTGTGGTATCCCTAAGGCAACTAAATTCCTATTATCACCAATATAAGAAAAAACAATAAATGTTTGGGAAATGTGGGATATACTTGAAAACTCTTAATTACTTAACCCATAATTCAAAACTCCAAATGCATGTTTGAAAGCTTTATTGAGATACAATACACATACCATACAATGCATCCCTTCACTGGGTACGACTCAGTGGTTTTTAGTATATTCACAGATACATGTAATTAGCACCATGATTTTTGAACATTTTTTTCACCTCAAAATGAATGCCCTGTAGGCTTTAGCTATCACTTCCCCGTCTTTCCATCTTCTTCATCCAAACCACAGTCCTAGACAACTTCTAAGTTAACGTGTCTATAGATTTCCTTTTTCTGAATTTATATATGTATGGAATCATATACTATATTGTCTTTGTAATTGACTTCAGTCACTTAGCATAATTTTGGTTTATTCCTATCTTTTGGCTGTTGTGAATGATATTGAAATAAACTGTCATGTACAAATTTTTGTTTGGAGCTATATTTTAATTTCTCTTGGGCATATACCTAGGAATGAAATGATGGTAATTCTAGATTTAGTTTTTGAGGAACTGGAAGACTGTTTTCCAAAGCAGATGCACTATGTTCCCACTGGCAGTGGATGAGGGTTCCAACTTCTCCATATCCTTGACAAAACCTTTATCACTTTTTTATTCTAGCCATCCTAGTGGTTGTGATGTGGTATTTTATTGGAGTTTTTGACTTTCATTGAGGACTAATGATGTCCAGCATCTTTTCATGTGCTCTTGTGCCTTCATACATCTTCCCTAGGAAAATGTCTACTTACATACTTGAACATTTTATAATTTGGTAATTTGAGTTTTTATTGAGTTGTAAGTTTGTTACATATTTTTTATACAAATCCCTATCAGATATATGATTTGCAAATTTTTCTTCCATTTTATTAGTGTGTTTTCACTCTCTTACTTTAAATGTTTTTAATTTTTTTTTTTAATTGGGGAAGGGGAACAGACAAGTGCTATCCTTTTGTTCTTTAGTTGTGGAGGACGTTGCTTCACTGGCCCAAGTTGGCACCATCATTGCGCTCTTCCCGGGCGAGGTAAATCAGTTGCCGGCTTCTGGACGGCCACTCACTGCAGCTGCTGGCTGCAGGCTACTTATGGTAGCCCATGGCAACCCACCTGCCATCGCCAGTGACTCACAGAAGCCCAGCTCCAGGTTGAGCTGTTGTTCAGCATCTTAGCTGTAGAGGGCAGTGTCACTGGCCCTCATGTGTGGGATCCGAACTGGGGCCCTCTGGCATCCCAAGCCAGTTCTTAACCAATGTGCCACTCAGCCGGCCCTCTAGTTTTTACTCTTAATTGTAGTAATATACACCATAAAATTTACATCTTAAGGGCTGGCCGAGTGGCACGTTGGTTGAGTTGGCTTGGGACACCAGCTCTGAGCAGCAGGGCCTCGGTTTGGATCCCACATTAGGGCCAGCGACGCTGCACCTTCTACAGCTAAGATGGTGAACAACAGTTCAACCTGGAGCTGGGCTGCTGTGTCGCCGGCAATGGCGTAGGCTGCAGTGAAGCTGCCATAAGCTACTGTGAGTGGCTGGCAGCCGGCAGCTGGCATGAGCTGCCAAGAGCTGCTGAGTAGCTGTCCAATGGCCGGTGACCGATTTGCCTCACCCAGGAAGAGCGCAATGATAATACCAACATGGGCCAGTGAAGCAACATCCTCCACGACTAGACTGAAGAACAAAAGGACAGCGACTTGTCTGTTCCCCGCCCGTAATTCTCCAATAAAATCTTAAAAAAAAATTACATCTTAAGTGTACAGTGCAGGAGTGAGCAGTACATTGACACTGGGAAACCAATTGCAAAACTCTATTCATCTAACACAGGCCAAATCTTTAAAAAGTCCTGAACAATCTTCTACATCATACCCCAACAGTTATGTGTATTTTGTCATTATTAGAATTCATTACACCCCTCTTTTTTTTCATTCTACATTCCTTTTTTTGACCATGCAGGATACTGTGGGTCAATGGCAAGAAGGCACTGAAACAAAACATGATTTAAAGTTGTTACTAAGGTTGAGTGACAATTAGTGTCATTATAGTGAAAAATGTAACTATAAAAGAATACAACATAAAATATGCTTGAGGAAAAACTACCTGAATTTGAATATGATCAAGTTAGCCATAATGTATAATGATTAAATGAAGAGAATCACAAAGTTTATTTGAAAAATCCACAATTATAATGGGGGGAGGGAGCATTTTAACATATTCTCTCAGGAAATGAAAAACACAGTATTTGGTAACATACAATAGCTGAGAAAAGTTAATAAAACATTTTTATGAAACACTTACAGAAGTGTTCATTTGATACATAAGAGTACATTTCATCACAAAAAATCAAACATAAGTGAAAACATACCGAGGGATTACATTCAGCTACACGTAACAGGAAACACCCACAGGCTTCCTGACAGAAGGGGCCTGTTCTCACATGGAAGGACCGGGTCATGGCAGCCACTGCACATGCAGCAGAGAAACAAATGCCCATGTCCCTCTGTCTTTTATTGCCCTATCACAGGTCCCTCTTCTTAATTCAAACTTTATTCACCAAATACCAAAGGAAGGATGAAAAGCAAAGGGCCAAATATAAAAACAATATTTTTTCCTAAACTTGCCATATATAAAGTTTATTCCAACTATTATTTTCCAACTACTCCAATTATTAGTATGGAAAATAGAATAACCCATCACACCAAAAAAAAAAAAAAAGCTATATCAAAGGAAAAGGTAGAATATATAGCCACTAGGAAGATCAAAATACCAAAAGTACCCATATCCTTTTCAGTGGACTCCTAACAGAACAAATACAACATAAAAAAATTTAACCTAACTGTATATAAGAATACTTAATTCACCCATGCATCTAACATTTTTCAAAATGATGAGAAAATATTATTAAATGTTTTAAGGAAAAACCACTATCACTCTTATGTCCTAATGTTGAAAGATGACTCAGAATTACCGCACTTGAATATTCATTTCTGAAAGGAATTAGTAAAATCCACTCTAGTGATGCAGAAATTGTTCAATAAACACAATAATATATTTACATCTTTAATAAGAACTTTCATGTTGAAAGTTTTCTGGCATGTTATACATTAATTTATATCGGTTTTTTCATGTTACGTATATTTACTTCTATTTCTCTTCCATGGGAGTTTTCACAGGTAAAAATGTAGAGCAATTCAAGTGTTTCCCATGCTGTTTACATTTAAGGGGTTTCATCCAGTGAGTCCTTTGATATTTTTGAAAGGAACTGGAATATAACTGAAGCTTTTCCCACATTCCTTATACTTACGAGGTTTCTCTCCAGTATGAATTCTGTGTTTTCGAACATCACTGGGACACTAAATGCTTTATACTTTATTGATAGGGTTTCTTTGCAGTGCGATTTCCTTCATATTTTCAAAGATAAACCAGACAACTGCATGCTTTACTACTTTTTTTTCATGCATTATGATTTCTCTCCAGGGTGATTTCTTTCATGTTTAAAAACTTGGTATCTGAAGGCTTTCCCAATTTACATTCATAAGGTTTTTCCCGTGTGAATCCTTTTGTGTCTCTGAAAGGTACTTCTATGTCTGTAGGCTTTCCCACACTCCTTACATTCATAGGGTTTCTCTCCCGTATGAGTTCTTTCATGTGTTTTTAAGGAACTGTGACCTCTGTAGGCTTTACCACATTGCTTACATTCATAGGGCTTCTCACCAGTGTGAATTCTTTCATGTATTCGAAGATCACTGGGATATCTGAATACTTTACTACATATTTTACATTCATGGAGTGTCTCTGCAGTGTGAGTTCTTTTATGTATTTGGAGACCCTTACGAAAACTGAAGGCTTTACCGCATTGCTTGCATTCATAGGGTTTCTCTCTAGTATGCGTTTTTTCATGTTTTTGAAGAGAACCACGAACTCTGAAGGCTTTTCCACATTGTTGACACTCATAGGGCTTCTGTCCACTATGTATTTTTTCATGTTTTTGAAGATAACTGTGATCTCTGAAGGCTTTACCACATTGCTTACATTCACAGGGTTTCTCTCCTGTGTGAATTTTATTGTGTATGTGTAAGGAACTGTAATGTTTAAAGAATTTACCACATTGTATGCATTCATAGGGTTTCTCTCCAGAATGTGTTATTTTATGTTTTTGAAGAGAGCTGGGATAAGTGAATGCTTTGCTACATATTTTACAATCATAGGGTTTTTCTCCAGTGTGAGTTCTTTCATGTACTTGAACATAATTAAAAGAACTGAAGGCTTTACCACATATTTTACATTCATAGGGTTTCTCTCCAGTGTGGGTTCTTCCATGTACTTGAACTTGACTAGAACAAGTGAAGGCTCTACCACATATTTTACATTCATAGGGCTTCTCTCCAGTATGTGTTCTTTTATGTTTTTGAAGAGAACTGGGATAAGTGAATGCTTTGCTACATATTTTACATTCATAGGGTTTCTCTCCAGTATGAATTCTTTCATGT
>NW_017731767.1:99927-109561 GCF_001890085.2 Hipposideros armiger | reverse complement strand
TAGGCTTTACCACATTGTTTACACTCACAAGGTTTCTCTCCAGTGTGTGTTCTTTCATGTATTTTTAAGGAGCAGTGATCTTTGTAGGCCTTACTACATAGTGTACATTCATAGAGTTTCTCTCCAGTGTGAGTTATTCCATGTAATTGACGTGAACTTGAACTGAAGGCTTTCCCACATTCCTTATTTTTGTAGGTTTTTTCCCCATTGAGATTTCTTTCATGTTTTTCAAACGACTGTAGATAACTGAAGGCTTTACCACACTCTTTACATTTATATGGCTTCTCTCCAGATTTTCGAAATTCATATGCTTTGTGTACAGTGTAACATTTGATGTGCCTACTAAAGGATGAAAGATGCATGAAGACTTTTCCACGTGCACTGCATTCACGTGGTTTCACTCCAGTAGTTTTCATTTGCAGACTGAGATTTGAAATAAGACTGAAGTTTTCTCCACACTGACTACTCTCTTTACTTTCACAGACTCTCCCTACGATTGGACTTCTGTTAAAAAAAAAAAAAAGCACAGTATTAATGATTTTATATTCATTATATTTATTATGATTTCTAGGAAAAGTACAGGTATACTGTTTTGTCTGAATTGTCTGAAAATAAATACACTGAATGTTCTCCAAGAAGACTTTACCCTTGCTATTATCAAACTGCAATATTCATATATAGGGTTTATTATTGCTATTTCCAAGTGAACTATTTTTCAAACACTAAACGTGTATGCTACATTTAAGAAAGTATTTTGATAAAAATTTTCCAAGAAAGGCATTTGAAGCAGGGTTTATTACTTTTGTTTCATTCTTTTCAACATTTCAGGGCATACTGGAATTCTCACATGAAAAACTACTTTCTATTGTGTGACTCACCTTAGTTTTCTCCCCTGGTTTTTATAGTGATCTTCAATGTCATGTTCTTCCCATCTTTTCCCTAAAATACAGACCCAGAAAAATGATTCCAAAGAATTCGTATTATAGAAAAATTATTAGCTTCTAGATAAATGATGAGCTATGACCATGCCCAGGTTATTTATCAACATCATCCCTTTCCACATTCCACATCTTGGAAAAATATTGATGAGCAAGAAACACTTGTTCTCTAATTGACGAATGAAGGAATGTCATCATCCTTACCTACTGCAGCCAGGTTCCTGAAGGTTTCCCGCATCACATCTCTGTAGAGTTTCTTCTGTGAAGGATCCAGTAAAGCCCACTCCTCCAGGGTGAAGGTCACAGCCACATCCTCATAGGCCACTGAGTCCTGTAACATCCAATATATGTAGAGTAGGATGTGTGAGATTGACAGCACTGGACACCTAGTGATTCTCTATAAGAGGTTACATATGATTCTCTTGTCTCTAAACATTTATTCTATGATTTGATCATCAGAAACTAGCTCTCAGCCTATACTTACTTCCTCATAAATTTGACAGCAACGTGAACACATGGAAATTATTTACATATTCTTACTATGATCACATTACATTTATGTATTTCAAATGGCAGGGTTCAGAGAATGTTTGGAAACAACAGAAATGCTACTCAAGTAAAACAAGTATTACCATTTTAAGACCATCAATTCCTTGTAAGAAAATTTCTTTCATCTTCATTATTACCCATCATTTTCAGTAATCCATGAGGCAGGGGCTTAAATCTACATAAGGTTTTAATAAACAAAACATAGTGAAGAACTGGAAGCTTTTCCTTCTATTCCCATCACCAAACATAAAAGTTCAAGAGGCTTGTGGAAATCACTTTCAACAAAGCCAGCTGACCATGTCATCCTAAAGTCCTCCAGGCCTTTAACCAGTAATCAGATACTGTTGGTTGAATGTAAACATGCTTGTGGAGAAGCACTGCTTGTAACTTGTGTAATATTGATCATAGACTGATTCCTTCTTTTCCTTGCTGTTCAATTTAATGGGGTTAGAAAGTTATGGGAACTTGGAGCTCAGACACAAGGAAGAAAAAAATGAAATGTCAGACCATTTCTATACTCTTGTGCCCCAGGGCTGCTTCCAGTCAGACCTTAGAACATCTAGTGAGAGAATATGCCAGAAGAGCTCTTTCTGGTTAAACCCTAACAGCGTGTACCCTGAGACTTGCTGTCCTTAAGAGCTGTAAATTGTGAGGGAGTTCACTGAAGACCAAATGGTTTGATGGTGAATTTGGTCACGATTATAGAACACTTAAAGGATTCAACACTGTTTTCCTCCAAAAGAATACAAAATTTGCATTTTCTAATTTTAGGAGGAAAATTTTCCTAACAAGTCAATCTACATGCTGCTCTGCCACCTTCAAGTCTGGCACTTAAGGAACTTAGGAGCTGTCAGTCTCGGTCTCATTAAAAACAAAAACAAACAAAAAACTTGAACTACTCTTCTTAGATCCATCAGAGCCTTAACGTCACAGAGAAAATGGCATCTTCAAAATTAGGAAAGAGAAAAGATGGTATTTTGAGATATGCCCCACATATTCTGTTCTTAACAAGACCTGTTCTCAAAAATATCTATTTCACCAGAGTCAAATGCAAAGATGATGAACAAAAAAGACAGAGCACAATATCCATGATGCCTAGGACAACCTTCTTTAATATGAGGATTCAAATACAAACAATGGGAATCCCTGGAAAAAAGAAAGACAGAAAGAAACAGAAGAGATAAGTGAAGTAATAACCACTGAACTTTCCTAAAGTTAATGACAGATGACACACTGTAGAGCCAGAAAGCTCTAAAACACTAAACATGAAAAACACCAAAAATGCACACCCAAGTACATCATATTGAAATTAGACAAAAATCAAAGACAAATGGAATATAATGAAAGAAGCCAGAGGGCAAAACAGACCTCAGGTATAGAGAAACAAAGAATTAAATGAAATTCAACTTTTTTTCAGAAACCATGCAAGCAAGAACAGAGTGGAGTAAAATATGGAATTTTAAAATTTAAAAAAAAACACTGCATAATTTTGTATAGAAAATAATCTATCAAAAATAAAGAAAAAGGACTTTCTGAGACAAAAATTGAGGGAATCTGTCACTAGTAAACCTACGTAAAATGAAACATTAAAAAATTAATCATAAAACATGTAAATTATAAAAGGTGCAGGGTTAGAAAAGGAATAAATGAAGGTAAAAATCTTTTGCATTTCTTAAAATATTAGCAATAAATGTATTTGGTAATTATATGCTTACGGGTAATGGAAATAAATAACAGCAATGTGACAAGAGACAATGAGCGGGGAATTGGAAATGGTATGGTAGGAGGTACATGAAGAAATAGTGAAGTGCTACAGTGTGACTGGATAGTTGTGGGTTAGTTGTAAAGGTATATTCAAAAATCAAGGGAAACCACTAAACAAGCTTTTTAAAAATGTGACTGATATGCTCAGAGAGCAGAAAAAACAATTAAATAAAACCCGCAATTAAAGTCAGAGGGCAGAAAAAATGCTGCAGACAGAAAGAAACAAAGAACAAGGGCAGCAAATAGAAAACAGTAAAAGGTTTAGTAAATATTATTCCAACTGCATCAATAACCACTTTAGCCATCAATAGTTTCAATACAATTGAGACATACAGTAAATATCAGATTTTAAAAAACCACTTTTATGTTATATAGCAAAAACACACTTTAAATATGAAGACACAGATAGATGAAAGGTAAAGGGATGAGGAAAGTACACCATGGTAACAGTAATCAAAGGACAGGTATATGAATTATAGACAACGAAGATTTCAAACCGAGGAAGACTCAGAGATAAAGACATCATATGATGACAAAGGGGTCCACCCCCAAGAAGACACAGCAATTCTTTAGGTGTATGTGCATAACAACACAGGTCAAACTACATAAGGCAAGAGCTGATAGAATGCAAAGAGAAGCAGATGAATCCACTGCTGTGGCTGGAGTGTTCAGCACCCCATATCATGAATTATAAATTCCTGTAGCAGAAAATCAGGAAGGACAGAGGAACTGAGCAGTGCTATGAAACAACTGGACTTAATCGTAATCTGTGAAATACTTCATGCAACAACAGAGTTCATATTCTTCTCAAGTTCACATGGAACGTTCACCAAGACAGAACATATTCTGGGATATAAAACACACAATAAAAATTTGAAACAACAGAAATCATGTAAAATATGCTCTTAGGTCACACAGACATTAATCTAGAAATAAGTAACAGGAAGGTAGTTGGAAAACCCCCAAATACATGGAGATTCAACAACATGCTTCTAAATAACACATAGGATCAAAGAAAAAAAATCTCAGGAGAAATGAAAAATTATTTTTAACTAAAAAAAAAAAAAGCAGTACCTACAGGGAAATTTAGGCATTGAACAAATATACTGGAAAAAAGAAAGATTTATAATTAATAATGTAAGCATCTACCTCATGAAACAATAAAAAGAGCAAATTAAACTCAAAGCAAGCAGAATCAAAGAAATAATAAAATTAGAAAAGAAATCAATATGATTGTAGAAAAATCAATGGAGGAAAAAATTTAAAAGCGCTTCTTTGACAAGATGAATAAAACTGGTAAATATCTAGACAAGATAACTAAGAAAAGAGGGAAGATAGAAATTACTAATATTAGAAAGTAGAGGGGGAAATGAAAATACAATAGTATTTAATAAAATTGAACATCCGCTTATGATAACAATCTAGCAGCAATGGAAGGGAAACTCCACTTTTTGAGAAAGAACATCTTCATGAAACCTGTAGCTAAATTCATTACATTTGTTGCTCATGACATGAGTGTCTGTGAAACACCAGAAAGAACTCACAACAGAGATAACTCCTGGAATTGATAAAGAGAGTAAAGGATTAAGGATACACAAGTCAATTGCTTTCCCACAGACCCCCACAAATATACTCAACTGATCTTTGACAAAGGAGGAAAGACAATTCAATGGAAAAAGAAAGTATTTTAAACAAATATTGCTGGAAATAGTGAATATCCACAAACAAATGTATGATCACAAAAACTAATGGGGACACAGATCTTACACCATTCACAAAAATTAACTCAAAGACATCATAGATAAATGTAAAATGTAAAAGTGATAAACTCCTACCAAGATAATGTATGAGAAATTCCAGGTGCAAATAAAAGAATAATGAGGTATCACTAAGCATTGACTAAATGGTTGAAACTCAAAACAGCAGATACTGGTGGAGATGTGAAGCTGCAGGTAAGCCTCATTCATTGCTGGTGGGAATGGAATCGGGCACGCCTACACTGGAGACCGGAAGTTTACATACTAAATGTACTCTTACTATGTGTAGTACAATCCAGCAACCTTGGTAGAGGCCTAAATGAACTGAAATCTTATGTTCACACAAAAACCTGTGTAGAATATTTGTAGGCACTTTATTCACAATTGGCAGGAGTCAGAGTTAAGCAAGATGTCCTTAGAGAGGCAAACAATCAGTAGTAAATCGAAACGATGAACTATTTTTCAGTGATAAAAAGAAATGGGGGTATTAAGCCATGAAAATACAGGAGGAACCTTAAAGTACATTGCTAAGAGAAAGAAGCCAATCTGATAAAGATATATACTGTATGATTCCAAGTAATGATGACCTAGAACAGACAAAACCATGAGCCAATAAAAAGATCTTTGGGTTTGAAGGATTTATGGGTTGGAGGTAGGAATGAACGAATAAGTGGAACACAGAAGATTTTTAGGGACGTAATACTACAGTTTGTAATATAGAAACGATACATATTATTATACATTTGCCCAAACCCATAGGTCTCATAACACAAAGTCAATGGCAATGTAAACTGTGCACTTTAATGCATCAATATTTGCTCAGCAATTGTAACAAATGTACCAGTCATAGAAGATGTAAAAAATAGTGCAAACTAAAAAAAAAAAAAAAATAGTGCAAACTGTGTGGATGCACAGGAGTTATGTGGGAACTCTATACTCTCTGAACAATTTTTCTGTAAACCTGAAATGGGTTTAACAAAACTGAAATCTAACCAACCAAACAACCAACCAACCAAACAAGAAAAGCAATGAAAAAGATGAAGGCAGACTCATTACAATTCACCGGGATGACTGATGGGTGAACCAGGCCTTGTGTCATTCACCCATTCTGACCTCACTTCAATAAGCCAGCCTGGTGCTCGAGGAGCCTGAGACCAGGAAGGAGGTGACACTTCCATAGAACGCCTTGTTGGAGAGCGTGGCATTCTATATTCTAAGAAATGCCATGGTCACTATCAGTGTCTGGAACTCCAACGTGGATGAGGAGTGTCCTGGTGAATCCTGGTGTATAGACTTAGTAACGGACAGACAAGTGTTATCTAATTTATATTCTGAGGATCTGAGTCAAGAGATTCCCCAAGTTCTTTTACTACAAAGCAGTAAATCTTAGACAACAGTCCAGGAGCCTGTGAACATATGCAGGTGAGGACAACTGTGGGCCAGAAGCAAGATGACTGCCTGATGTTGGGTGAGTCGTGTGGCCCTTGGGCTTGGTCCTTCATCACAAACATCCCAATTAAGGGACGAAGAGCAGCAACTCTCCATGGAGCTCCATCATGTACAAATGTGCACTGTCCTCCTGAAAGCCTGCACTCCCCAGGGCTGTGCAGTCAGTGAATCCCAGGGAACAGCCCAGGGAACCAAGGAGTCTGGGCAGAGGGGTGGCCTCCTCCAGCACCACAGCTTCTTTCAAGGACATTAACCAGCTCTCCTCTGTGCCACACACAGCATACTGGTTACTGAAATGTTGAGGCCTAAGAAACCACAACCACAACCTCAGAAGGGGCGTCACCACCCCTCACACACATGCACCTGCACCCCCAGCTCTCCAGGCTGCAGCTTCTCTCAGAGTAAAGGCCCCTCCATGGTGGGTGTGAGGAGGCTCCCCAGGAAGAACCACTGGGCCTTCAAGTACTTCCCTTTGCAGGTCAAGGGGGCCTTAGCTTGGGTCACTGACCACAGGCCTCTCTCCCCACTGGAGGTGCTATGGAACACGGTTGATATTGTAAATCACAAACCCAGTGTTTGAACAACCCGGCAAAATCACTTAAACCCAGCATTTATAGGGGAAGAAAGAAAATTTAAGGATCTTTTACTAGTTCAAGTAGAAAACCATAAATACGTATCTATTCTTTTCAGAAAAAGATGTCAGTTAAGTATAATTCTAGAAAAAGAAACTGGTTGATAAATAATCATACTTGGAACATGTCTGCTCTGCAAGTCTAAATGTTGCAATTCTATTTGAAAACACCCAAAACTAAAAAATGGCCCTCACTAGGGCCGGCCGAGTGGCGTGATGGTTAAGAACTGGCTTGGGATGCCAGAGGGCCCCGGTTCGGATCCCACATATGAGGGCCAGTGACACTGCCCTCTACAGCTAAGATGCTGAACAACAGCTCAACCTGGAGCTGGGCTGCCATGAGTTGCTGGCAATGGCGTAGGCTGCAACCCCTGTGGCAGTGGGTTGCCATGGCTACTGTGTGTAGCCAGCAGCCACCGTGAGCGGCCAGCAGCCGCAGTGAGCAGCCGTCCAGAAGCCGGCAACTGATCTGCCTCGCCCAGGAAGAGCGCAATGATGGTGCCAACTTGGGCCAGTGAAGCAACGTCCTCCACAACTAGACTGAAGAACAAAACGACAGCAACTTGCCTGTTTCCCTTCCCCCAATTCCCCAGCTCTGTTCCCATCCGCCCAATTTCCCAATAAAAATAAAGAAATCTTAAAAAAAAAAAAATGGCCCTCACTAATTTACTACACATGTTCGGGAAGCGTGAAAGAATTCTATCCGAAAATAAAATGTAATCATGGAATATGTCATGTTTTTCTAAAATTCACCTGTTTGGAAATATTTTATAGCCTTTCTACTAATTAAATACATTTTACCCCTATTGAAAAGCAGACAATTAAGCCAATAAATCTTTTTAGGGTGACAAACCCAGGGAGGGGCCCGCTCACAGGAGATCACCCAGGAAAGTTTCCAAAGGGAGCCTCCACCCAAAGGACTCCCCATTGGATGTCTGTGCCCAAGGAAGGTCCTGGGGGAGAGGAACGGGGATTTCAAGCAATGGAGTTCCGGGTGGTTATTCTTGCTTTTCCTCTAGTGTAAAATATCCACAAAAAATGTTAAGAGCCATCCATGACTCTGGAAAAAGGATAAACAATGAAAAAAGGATAAACAATTAACATATTGGGTCTGTTTGGAATAAACCACGGAGCACAAATAGTTGATAATGAAGTTGGCTTGGGAATTCAAGGAAGGATCTAGAAATTCGGAGACTTATTGCCTGCCAGTCCCAAGAAGAGCCAGGTTAGGGGCATAGGGCCGTGGATCTGAGACCTTGCTTCCCAAACGTTTGAAAAACTCAGGAGAAAACGGGTCCCACTGCGGAGAAAGGAGACTGGGGATCACACAGACCACAGCTCCTCCCATGCACGAACCCCGGGGACCAAGTCACGATTGTCTCCTGATGACTCTTCCGGTGGTCACCGCATCATCTGGGGAGCAAGGCTGCCGGCGCAGAGCTGCTCAGAGAGGCTCCCAGGCCGAAGTCACCGCGCGCGCTGACCAGACATTAAGCCCGGGGTCTCGGCTGCCGGCCCAGCCCCCACGCTGCGTGCCGGAGAAGACAGAGGTCCCAATGGAGCCCCCAGTGGACCGAGGTCCGCAGAGTCCAGAGGGGACCGCGCGGAGGCCGGGTCCGGCCACGGCCGATTCCAACCGGTTCCAACCAGTCCCACGAACCCTTCTCCGCACACAGGCCCCGAACACTCACCATTTCTAGGTTTCCTGGGTCTCCCAGAGTCCAGCCTACGACTTTCACGACCAGCTCAGATCACAGCGCGACAGACAGTGCGGCAGTCCCATCAAGTACCATGAAGGACAAGAAACACCCGACCCTCAGCGCCGCTGGAGCAAGTTGGGACGTCCCTGACTTCCCGTTGCGTCGCCCCACCCACCTACCCCTCATTGGACAGTACACAAGGCCACGCCTCCTCGTGCCTGAGTGACTGTCGTCGGAGGACAATTGGCTCAGCGAAACCAGCCTCCACTGGATAGCGGGAACCTGACCCCGCCTGTTTCATTTGAATTTAAACAGAACTTTTTCCTGTCCTGGGGCAGCCTCTATTGTTTTACCGGAGCTGTTTGTGAATGCGAGGGCACTGGCGGGGAGGTGGGGGTGGGGGGGGTTTTGGGAATTCCTGATTGAGTTTCTAGGTGGAGCAAGTACAAGGCATGGGGACAGTCCTGGACAGGCCACAATGAAAAGAAAGGGCCTTGTGTCCTCTAGGGATCAAGTTCTTGGCTTAGGCTGTGAGGCTACTTATGGAACTCAACCCTTGTTTGGAAACACACCTTGTTTATTTTTTATTTATTTTTTTTTCCAAAGATTTTTTTTTTATTGGGGAATTGGGGGGATGGGAACAGTGCTGGGGAATCGGGGAAAGGGGAACAGACAAGCTGCTGTCGTCCTGCTCTTCAATCCAGCTGCGGAGGTCGCCGCCTCCCTGGCCCAAGTTGGCACCATCATCGCGCTCCTCTCTGGCGAGGCATATCAGTCGCCGGCTTCTGGACGGCCGCTCACTGCGGCTGCTGGCCGCTCACGCTGGCTGCTGGCCACACACGGTAG
>NW_017731767.1:95639-99737 GCF_001890085.2 Hipposideros armiger | reverse complement strand
GGCAGTGTCACCGGCCCTCATATGTGGGATCCGAACCGGGGCCCTCTGGCGTCCCAAGCCAGTTCTTAACCATCGCGCCACTCGGCCGGCCCGGAAACACACCTTGTTTAGAAATACGGCCTTCACCATCTGTAATAAGGAGTCTAGTCTGGTCCTGAAGCAGGACCTGGTTGACACCCCCCACAGTAGAGGCCTCTCAAGTTCCCCAGCCTTACCTTTATTTGACCTACCTATAGCTTAGCACAGCTGTGAGATACTGATATACCAAGGTTATGAAACCATACCGAGCTGTTTGTCCAGTGCTGCCAATGTAAGCGCATGGTGGCAAGTTCTCGAGCTTAAATGCCATATCTCATATACATTAGAATCAAAGGAGACGATGTAAGGAGGGTTCACATGAAATCTATTGATGGTAGATTAAGGGGGCAGGAGAAAGCAAAGTGGGAAAATCTCTGGATTGGATAAAAAGTAAAATGGAGAGCCACATACTTCTTTTACATTGGTGGGTACAGGATAGTTAATAATGAACATTTACGGCACATAGAGATGGTATGCGGTGAACAAGATGACAATAAGGGGTTCTGTGGTCTTGTGTTCTGGTGCAGTGGGTATGCTCTGAGGGGTCTGGAAAAAAGGGATTACTCTGATATTTCGAGGGTATGTTACCTTAGATGCAAAAAAGACAATAGACAGACTCACTTAAGGTAAAGATTGATCTTTGTCAAGAAAGCTACAGGTCCAGGATGTAACTTCTCAACATGACCCATTTTCAGTTAAGAATTTTTATGTTGAGACTGTTATTCTCTGTGGTTAATTTCAGTGATTTATGCTTTCAACTTAATAAAGAAAGTATATAAGCGAAACCCCCCTAGAACTAAGGAGGTCAGTAATAAGAAATAGAAGATAAAAACAGAATATAGTGTAGAAACACAACAGGATAAATTAAAACAGGGTAGAAAAGAATACAGTGTGCATAAATTGACACAAATGTCAATTCAGCCATAATAAGGAATGAAATATGGATACATGCTACAACATAGATGAACCTTGAATACATTGTGCTAAGTGAAAGAAAGAACCCACTCACAAAAGACCACAAATGATATGATTCCATTGATATGAAATATCCAGAATAGGCAAATCCATAGAGAAAGAAATTAGATTAGTGGTTGCCAGTAGCTGGGGGGAGTCAGAAATGGGGAGAAACTGCTAATGCATATGGTGTTTCTTTTTGGTATGATGAATACATGCTGATTTCTCAGCAAATACTTGTCAACAATGGACCAGAAGCTGTATGAATGAGCATCTCTCTTCATCTAACAATTTTACCCCTATTTTCTTGATTAACAAGTTATGCAAATCTTGTTACAAAGGAGTGATCATCTATGTGTTACTTATAATCACACAAAATTTGTAACATATCCTAAGTTCGATAGTGGATAAACAAGGGTTGTTAATATATGTGAAACGATACTTGGTAGGCATGGAAATAACAAATGTAAAATTAGTTGTATGGAATTATGTTCAGGACATATTGTTAGGTGTGAGAAGCCCATTTATAGAATGAAGCTGACAGTGTGTGATCACACTGTAACTTACACTAGTCTGGGAATAGAAAATTCCAGGACTTGACAACCTCATGATGTCTGGACCTGTTCTGCTCAGAATAGAGATTGTCAGAAACTTCTCTGGCTGGAGAACAGAAGGCAGAGTGCAAAATGTGGCCTTTAGACTTATGATATGGGTTAAAGACTCTCACCCTCAACCCCACACTAGCCTCGTGGACAAGACAGATTGCCACTTTCTCCACAGAGTACCTATGATTTGAAGACCCGTCATCTTCTGATATATACCTCCTGCCACCCTGTCATAGAGTAACTGCCACCAAGCCAGAGAATACATAATGTAATTGCCATAAAAGATTCCATTTCATATTTTGGTTAATAGCAGAGAAAGAGACAAAGAGGGAAGGAAACTCAAAATGAAACTAGATGGGACAAATATTGCAGATGTACAGGTCCTCACACAGATGAGAATAACAAGGCTGAAATTCTACCGCAAAGATAAGCAGTCCTGTTGATGTCTTCCTCCAAGGCAAGGGCCCCAGCTGAAATGACAAGTGTTAACCCAAAGAAGAAATGCTAAGGACAGAGACAACCCATGGAAATAAATTGCATATTGCCTAATCCTCTTCTGAGGACATGGGCATGTTGGTAAATTGAATGTTTTAGAAGCATACTCTCCTGTTGCAACCACAAAGTCTGCACAGAGCACAGGTTGTATCAGGTAAACGTCTCATTAAGCATTAATATAGTAATTCAATTGCAGACTCATGCCACATGGTTAGATAAAGCCCCCCAAATTTAGTTTCTACATTTTTCCTGGAGAAATCAGTAATCAGGATCAAAGTGAAGGGTGTCAGCCCCTCCTGAAAGAGGATCTCTTTTTTTTTTTTTTTTGGCTTTTAAAATTAACTCTTTTATTTCAAGTGCATTGTTCTACTTAAAGGAAAAATATAAAATCAGCAATAGATTACTTTTGCAAACTACCAAAAGACATTTTCTTATGAGGGATATTTGGTCATGCTTGATCAATGTGTTCTATATATTCTTAATTATAAAGTCAAAAATTGAATGTTAAAAACAAAATATGTTGTGTGTTTTTTTCTGACAAACCAACATGCTTCTCTCACTTAGTATCAAGAATTATGTAACTCATTATATTTCCATATCCCCTTTGCTACCAGCCCACTTAGACCTAAATTTTGTTCTTAATTTCAATTTATTTTTATGTCTTAAATTTTTCTGGCATTATTACTAATTAATTACCTTTTGTTATACAGCTCTAAGTCTTTGTCTTATGATTCTCACATATCTGTGATGGTTTCAAAATAAACCATCTCAAGTTATTTTGAAAACAGATAAGGTAGAACAATGGGTTTTCTGGATTTCATTTAAAAAGGACTTACAAGAGACAGTCTGATTGAAAGGGTATTCTAGCAGACTTTTAAAGCTGCATTCATAGAATGAGCACATTGTATTTACCTAGATTGCAGTTTAATAAAAAAATTTTGTGTGGGTATGGATTGGAGAAATAGCGCCTCCTCCCTAGCCCTCTGACAGGTGCTATTATTGTATATAGAAGTACATTCATCGTTTCATGCATTCATTCATTTATTCAGTGAATACTTATTGAATGTGTACTAAACACTGTTCTAGATTCTGGGGATATAGCTGACTTCTGCTGTCCTGGAAATTCCATTCTAGCAAATGAAAGGGGTATGTTATCTGTTCTGTCCTGGATAAGGCAATGTCATTCCTTACAGTATTGCACAGGAAATGAAAAGGCAGCCAAACAAAGAGAAAAAAGAAAGAAAAAAAAAGAAAAAGAAAAAAACCCCTGAAAATATTAGACTAAAAGCAAACTTATAAAAACACAAGATTTCTCCTCTAATGTCATAAATTCAAACTAATAGCAATCATTATATTACTAGCAGTACCTCAATATATATTTTAGCTTCGAGATAAAAGCAAAAAATAAAGTAGTTAAAAACAATTGAGAAAATGAATGTCAAACAATTGGAAAAATTATTTTCTCTAAATTTCTATAAAAATAGATATTCGCTATTTCTCTTTTGGGGGTATTAATAGATGATGGAAATATTGAGAATGGGACATAACTGTCTCTTCTGTTAATTACCAGTGTGTTACCCTAGGGAGATATTTCACTTCTTTAAGCTTAATTTTCTAAGAGTAAAATGAGAGTGGATTACTTACATAGCAGGGTTGGGAGAATTAGGTAATATCACAAATTTAACTTACCTAGTTCATTGGCTCATCAAAATCACATGCAAATCTGTTTCTCTCCTTCCCCCAGCACTTTTACTATATGCTTTTAACTCCCTTTGTTCACATATACATTTAATAGGTTTTTAATACTCTTTAAGATTGAAAAAGGCTTAGAACTTTGTTTTCTGCAATTATCTTTTGACAGTGCCAATTTATAGAGAAGGGCTATAATAAAATTTTATTTTAAATGTTTAAACTATTTGAAGAAAATAAGGATTTTGTGTGTGAAAAGGAAAGCTGCTAAAAAAAA
>NW_017731767.1:86613-94654 GCF_001890085.2 Hipposideros armiger | reverse complement strand
ACACACACACACACACACACACACGAACTTACCTATTAGGTGTCACTTCTTGTTTTGGTCTGACTACAGAAGAGAGCTGGAGTATGTCTGGTTCTTGGTTTAAGGCATAAAAGGGTAAAAACCCACCCAGTACCAAGTCCTCATCTCTATAGACACTTGGCTTCAGGTATTGAAAACAGTTCCAATAAGTTGTATTGCATGGAGTGTGTAAAGGCTGCATGAGTAGGAAGAGACAACGCAGAGAGAAAAACATGGCAGGGGCTGCCCAACAGAGAGACAAAGCTCTGTGTCTAAGCTGAGCCGAAGGGAGAATGGAGCTGGAGCGAGTCTACAGGCTCAGCTCTCTGCAGGGAAAAGTGACCTCTGTGTAGGGCACAACAGATTCCCACTGTCACTGTAAGCCCATTGCCTGTGGAAACACCATGGTGCCTGTGCTAGGCTGGTGTGCCAGATGAGGGTACAGCTAGAAGGAAAAAGGGGGCATTTATAAGGGAATCACGGTGCTGAGACATCACCCTTAGCACCTCTGTGATGAAAGCTTCTTGGCTTTCCATTATTCTCACTGTCTTACTTTAGTCGCATGGAGGAGCTCTGGGGATGCTTCTGCCCTGGGGCTCTGCATCTGTCTCTGTCCATCCTGGTGATAAACAATTCAGAAAACATGTTTGGGACTCTCCTTCTCTCCTGGAATCTATGATTTCACCATGATCTAGCCAGGCTTTGGAGGCCACTGAGTCCTGAAACAGAGGGCTGCGCAATGATGTGTCCACAAGGGGCTGAGGTGCTTGTGTCAGGAGACTGCTCTGAGGTATTTGGCAGGGTTAGAAAGAGCTGCTGTTAGAATGAACAAGTGGCCTGGTAGTGTATTCCATAGGATGTTGTAGCAAGAAGGTAAAGGGGTGACATCAGTACTGATGACCCCCTGGCAATCTATAGTACACACTTCATCCCCTGTGCTAACATTGCTCTCAGGTTTGCAATATTCTCCTGAAAGAAATGAGTTTCAGGATTTTCAATGAGTTGTGTGATGTACTACATTCCAGGGAATTAAAATGTGTTACTCCCCACTACAATTAAACCCTTATTCCTTAACCTGATGTTCTGTGTCTGCCCATTGATAATTGTCTCTTTAATGTGTGACAACTAAAGAGAACTCTGTTTTTGACCCATCAATTTTGTCCTACTCTCATATATTATATGTTTATACCACTTTTCTTTTTTTCTAAGATTTTTATTGGGGAATTGGGGGATGGGAACAATGCTGGGGAATTGGGGGAAGGGGAACAGACAAGTTGCTGTCCTTTTGTTCTTCAGTCTAGTTGTGGAGGACGTTGCTTCACTGGCCCAAGTTGGCACCATCATTGCGCTCTTCCCGGGCGAGGCAGATCAGTCGCAGGCTTCTGGACAGCTGCTCACTGCGGCTGCTGGCCGCTCACGCTGGTTGCTGGCTACACACGGTAGCCCATGGCAACCCACTGCAGCAAGGGCTGCAGCCTACGCCGTTGCTGGCGACTCACGGCAGCCCAGCTCCAGGTTGAGCTGTTGTTCAGCATCTTAGCTGTAGAAGGCAGTGTCACTGGCCCTCATATGTGGGATCCGAACTGGGGCCCTTTGGAGTCCCAAACCAGCTCTTAACCAACGCGCCATTCGGCCGGCCCTGTTTGTACCACTTTTCAAAAAATGTTCTCAAATAATTTTCTACACATACTCTTTCAATCCCCCTCTCCTCTCAATAAGCTTGAATCAAATTTCTGTATCCTTCAACCACTTGTGTTCAAAATGTTCTTTTCAACATTTTTTGTATCAGCCTCTTGTATCAGTTAGCCTTGCCTGTAGAACAAACTACTCCAAAATTTAGTGATTGAAACAATGATGCACTCAGCCTTTTAGAGTTGAACTATATGATCTGGGCTCAGCTGTGCAGTTCTTCTGTGGCTCTTTTCTTGCCCATTCATGTGTTAGTGGATGACCTGAAACTGTAGGGTCTAGGGTGGCCTCACTCACAGGTCTGGTGATGTATAGGTTATCCACATAGGTGCCGTGGTTTTCTTCTACGTGGCCTCTACATCAGAATAGCTTGAGCTTGTTCACATGGCAGCAGCATTTCAAGAAGGCAAAAGTGGAAGCTGCAAAGTCTCCTGAAGCCTAGGTTCAGGACTTGTACAATGTTGGTAAAACCAAGTCACAAGGCTAGCCCAGAATCAAGGGCTATGGAAGAGGATTCCACCTCTTGATGGAAGGTGACCCTTGATAATCTACCACAACTCTATGTGACCAAATCCTCTTCCTTCTTGATCAGTTAGCATGCTTTGGCACTATCAACAATTGTACCCTCTTCTTCTTCCTTTGAAAAAGCTCTATTGATGTATAAATAAAATATAATAAGTTGTGTACATTAATATATACAATTCCATAAGTTTTGACACTTGGCATACAACCACAAAACCATCACTATCAATATAATGAATATGTCTTAACACTCACTTTCCTCTTGCCTTTGGAAGTCTCTCTCCTGCCTTCCTTGTCTCCCCATCCCGAGGCAAGGATTTGTCTAATTTCTGTCACTATAGATTCATTTGCATTTTGTCAAGGATTTTATATAAATGGGATCATACAATATGTTCTTCTCTTGTTTATCTGGCTTCTTTCACTCAGCATAATTTTTTGAGATTTATCCTTATTTTTATGTGTATCAATAGTTTTTGTTTTTTGTTAAGCAGTATTACATTGTATAGATATACCGCAAATTGTTTATCTGTTCAATATCATGTCCCATGTGACAAGGGCTGGGGAGCTCTAGGAGGGGCAGCGAAGGGTTAAGAAATACAAGAGTGAAGTATAGAGTTACTGCAGGCCAGGGGTCTCAAGTCTCTGTGGACCGAGCCCGATTCTGGCGGGCACAAAGCTTTTATTCTCAACTGTCACAAAGAAGTAAATTTGAATATCTTAACCCGGTATGTTGATTCGATGTGTCTGGCAACTGCTTCACCGAAACTCATTGTGATCAAACACAAGTTGTGCTTTCACACATACTTATGATTCCCATGGATGGACTCAGCATTCCGAGACCATCAGATAAGGAAGCTTCACCGAGATTGTTCCCTTGGGTCTCAGCATTCCAAGACACTCCCTTATGACTTCAAATGATCAGTGCGCAGGATCCAGTGGGCAGCTGCAAGGTGACATCTCCCCCTTTTTTATTTTAGCAACAGGAGGAACACAGACTAGGTGGTTTCCTGATTATTTCCCGTCTGAGCGTATGTTGTCCATTGCAGATGACTAGGTAAAATAGAAACAGTAAAATCAATAAGATTAGAAATGCACCCACAAGTCCTCCTCCAAGGGTTTTTACCCAAGGGAGGGGCTTTAAAGTGGAAAACTCTTCCGCAGCCACGGAAAGCTTTTCATCTCCAGGCAGGAGTGATAAGTGAGCATATGTCATCAAATCCACCTCCTGCTGTCGTTGTTGGATATTTACAGCAAAGTTAAGATTAAACACAATAAGTAGAAATATTCCAGTCACATTTTAAAGTAGTTATTTCTTTTTCTCTCTGGGAACATCCCAGGCTTGGTGACAAAGTGAGAGACATGTGTTTTTTTTTAAACCAATGCAAATAGGTGTTTTTAAATAGCCTAAAGCTGTGTGATTAGAAAGAGAAAAATTCTGATCCTCCTCCTCTGTGAACTCAGGTCCAGGAAACCAAGAACTATCATTAATATAAATTATAGGAGGATCTTTACTCCAAGTTAAGGGAGTTAATAAAAGGAGGATTAGGCAAATAAGCCCAATAGGTAAAATTAACTGCTACAACGCTTTGCAAAAGACAATTTACAACTGAAATTACTGACAGCATTGATATTAGCATGTTGGTGTCAGTTTTAGGTGTATGCCTTTTTCATTCAAATTCTTTTCTGCCTTCTGAGACAGCTTTTTCAATTGCCCGCATGTGGGAGGTTGAGCTTTCACCGTCTTGGGAGTGCTTCCCCCGGGCGGTGGGCTGATCTGGGTGGTTTTCAGCGTGGTCGTCAGCGATGGATCGGACATTTGGAACACTGGAGATTCTATGTCTGCTATCCACTCAATTTTTCTCTTCCACAAGCTGTCGCTCATGGTAAGGTTTGACACACCTGCCTGGCACCCACAAAGGCTGCTCCTTGGGACCTGGAGAAATACAAGCAAAGCCTCGTCCCCATGTTAATAAGGTTCCTAAATGCCATTGATTAGTTTGAATATCTTTCCACCAGATGGGAACATTTCCCAAGGGTTTTGGACTAAGCATGCTGTTGAAATGTCTTTCTGCCACAGTCCGTCCAAGGTGTGGTTCAGTACTTCAACCACAGGAATTCAAAAAATTTAAGGTAAACATAGCTTTTGCTAATTGTATCTGGCGGGGGGGTCCTTGCTGTCTCCCTCTTTCTGTTTTTGTAACTGTTTCTTTAAGGTGGAATTAGCACGTTCAACAATGGTTTGACCCTGTGGATTATAAGGAATCCCAGTGGTGTGTGAAATTCGCCATACAGCGCAGAACTGCACAAATTTAGAGCTTGTATAAGCAGGGCCATTGTCTGTTTTGATAGGACAAGGCAGGCCCATAATGGAAAAGCAAACAAGTGAATGACAACAGGTACGGGCGGTGGTCTCTCCTGTCAGAGCATTGGCGACTAGAAAACCGGAGGCCGTATCCACAGTAACATGAACAAAGGATGTCCGCCCAAATGAAGGGACATGAGTTACATCCATTTGCCAGATAGCATTGGGGACTAAACCTCGAGGGTTAACTCTTTCAGGATGTTCTTGTGGAGCATTAAGAATCTGACAAGTAGGGCACGTCTGTATTATATGACAAGTCTGTTTGTTTGTGATAGACAACCGTGAACACAGACCACCCGCATTAGTATGAGTTAAAGAATGGAAATGCGTTCCCTCAGCAACTTGGACACTCCCTACTAACAAATCAGCAGTTGAATTGCCTTGTGTCAGTGGATCCGGCAGAGTAGTATGTGCATGAATGTGCATGATAAAGAAGGGGTGCTGACAGTTTCTTACAACCTGCTGGAGTTGGTTAAACAGTAGTTGGAGAGACTGATTAGAGTTATTAGAAAGAGATGCAGTTTCAATATTTTGCACCACATGCATTACGTAGATGGAATCAGAAACAATATTTAAAGGGTCAGAAAATGTTTGCAAAGCAGTTAACTCTGCTACTAACTCAGCCTTTTGAGCCGAAGTGCAATTTGTTTGTATAAGCTGATGACTCTTTTCACTGACAATTGCTGCTTTGCCATTGCTAGATGCATCCGTGAAGACTGTCAGACCCTGAGGAATAGGCGTCTGTCTAAGTTTTTTAGGTAAAATCCAATTAGTTTTTTGTAGAAACTGAAACAATTTATTCTTAGGATAATGGTTGTCAATAATCCTGTAGAAGCCACTAATGGCAATTTGCCAAGACTCAGCATGAGTATTTAAATGAGATATTTGTTGTTTCTTAAAAGGAACCACAATTTGATTAGGCTCTTTTCCATTGAGATGAAGGACTCTGGTCCGAGCTCGTGATATGAGCTCAGAAATTAATTCCACATGAGTAGGGAGTGACTTAAAATTATTAGGAAGAAAAAGCCACTCTACTATGGCAGTGGGCCCTAGACAAAGGCTTTCCCAGACCATGTGGTCACTAAGAATTTTGCGCGGGCTTCAGACAAAGACATTCCTGGACTGTACAGTCAGCAAGACTTCCGCGTTTAACATTTCCAAATTCCTACCTCACCTGGGAGCCAGTCAGGAACTGGCACAAGGCTGCATGTCCTAATAAGGAACCCAGAAACCTCAGGGTACATAGCCCCGAGTCCCGCCCAGGTCGGGGCTCAGCCTCTGGAGGTGAATCCGCTGAGCCAGTGCCGGCATTAGTAAAAGTTGCTTCTCATGCCTTGGTGTTCTGTCTCTTTGGGTTCCCCGCAACACTACCAGGTCATCCTGTTGAACAATCACCGCTGAGGAGAATGTGGTGTGGGAAAAATTAAGACCTGTAAGGGTTATGCAGTCTTGATGCGCTGAATTTGAGCTTCTTGTATTTTTTGCTTTACCAGCTCCAATTCTTGACTGGCCTGAGGAGTCAGCGTGCTCCTCGCAAAATAACAAATAAATGACTGAGGGCATATGTAGGGATGCCCAATGTAGGACACAACCAATTGATGACCCCTAATAATTTTTGCAAATCATTTAGAGTAGAAATTGGATCTTTTCTAAATTGAACCTTTTGAGGTTGGATAGACTGTCTATCTACCACAGCACCCAAATACTGTACCAGTGTGGTGGTTTGCATTTTATTTGGAATAATGCAAAGTCCTGATGAGTCAAGCTGCTTTTTAAGTAATTCAAAACATGCTGCCAACTGCTCCATAGAGGATGCAGTGCAGAGAATGTCATCCATATAATGAATGATATAACAATCTGGAAAGCTTGTTCTCACTGGCTTAAGAGGCCTAGCTATGAAAAGCTGACATAGAGTTGGACTATTAAGCATTCCTTGGGGGAGTAGTTTCCACTGATATCTTTTCATAGGTTCCTTATTATTAGTTAAAGGAATAGAAAATGCAAATTTGGGACAATCTTGGGGGTGTAAAGGAATTGTATAAAAACAATCCTGGAAATCAACCACTATCAGAGGCCAATTTTTTGGAATCATAGAAGGCTGTGGAAGTCCAGGCTGCAAAGCACCCATGGGCTCGATGATGGTATTGACAGCTCTGAGATCAGTGAGCATTCGCCATTTTCCTGATTTTTTCTTAATAAAAATACTGGAGAATTCCAGGGACTTGTAGAAGGTTCTATATGATCTAATTCTAATTGAACCTGTACTAATTCTTCTAGAGCCTCTAATTTTTCCTGAGAGAGGGGCCACTGTTCGATCCATAGAGGCCTGTTCTTTAGCCATTTAAGAGCCACAGGTGTCCGTAGCTCTGTGACAGTGGCCCCTATGAAAAATGCTCTTGCGTCTCTGTCTGATAACGTTATCTCTCTTTTCCTTGCTGAGATGGAGGCTGATTGGGTTGAGTAATCCCCTGGATAAATTTTTCTAAACTTCTTCCTGGTGGAGATCCCATATAACTCATTTTTTACTTTGAGGACTGTATTGTCCAGGGGGTATCCAAATCTCTGCCTCCCATTGTGTGAGTAAATCTCTTCCCCACATATTAACTGGAATATCTGTAATATAGGGTTGTAAAAAAAAATCCTTTTTGTCCCTTGGGACCCAGGCAGGGAAGAATGCAGACACTCTGGTGTAAGCCTGAAGCTTTGCCAACTCCCACAATGTTAATGTTTGGTTGCTGTATCTTCCAATTTTTTGGCCATTCTTAAGAACTAGTTATGGAAACATGAGCCCCTGTATCTAAAAGACCTTCAAATTATTTGCCTTGGATTTCAATTTGACAAACAGGATGAATTCCTGATATCTTTTCTGCTAGAAAAACACCTGCCTGACCAGTACTTCCAAATCCTCCGGTTCCCTTTTCTGCATCCCCTTTTTTCCTGGGAGAATATATGGGAGGAGAAGCAGTTGTGCGACTCGCTCTCCCTTCTTCGCAGACCAGGGAACTGAAGAGGACATTATAACTTGAATTTCTCCCTCAGAATCAGAATCTATGATCCCAGTATGAACAGTGACTCCCTTGGAAGTTAAACTAGAACAACCAAGGAGAAGTCCAACAGTACTAGGAGGGATCGGGCCAAAAATTCCTGTGGACACACGGAGGGGGGATTCTCCAGGGAGCAATAAAATATCCTGTGCTGAACAGACATCGACTGCAGCACTCCCTTCCATGGCTGGACTTAATTGTTAGACATTGAGTCTAGAGGGGGCACTGCCTGATAATTTTGAAGCATCTCCTGTGCCATATATGCCCCGGTTCTTGTCTGGGCCTGGGGCTGGCCCCTTCTCCCGTTTCCCTGAAGTGGAGTACCGTTTCTACGATAAACTGACTGGTATTCCGAAGCCCAGTGATTTCCTTTTTGGGCTTCCTAGAAGCAGAGGTATTAGGTGGG
>NW_017731767.1:76696-82608 GCF_001890085.2 Hipposideros armiger | reverse complement strand
GTTCTTCAGTCTAGTTGTGGAGGACGTTGCTTCACTGGCCCAAGTTGGCACCATCATTGCGTTCTTCCTGGGCGAGGCAGATCAGTCGCCGGCTTCTGGAAGGTCGCTCACTGCGGCTGCTGGCCGCTCATGCTGGCTGCTGGCCGCTCACGCTGGCTGCTGGCTACACACGGTAGCCCATGGCAACCCACTGCCACAGAGGCTGCAGCCTACCCTGTCGCTGGCAACTCAGGGCAGCCCAGCTCCAGGTTGAGCTGTTGTTCAGCATCTTAGCTGTGGAGGGCAGTGTCACTGGCCCTCATATGTGAGAGCCGAACCGGGGCCCTCTGGCGTCCCAAGCTAGTGCTTAACCATTGAGCCACTTGGCCGGCCCAATTAATTTTTCTTTAGTGAACTTTTGTATTTTGTTGTTTTCAATGACACATAAATTTTATCTAATTTTTAAACTTTATTGGAAGAGAGTTGTTTATAGTAATCCCTTTTTTAAATGTGCTGTTGGATTTTATTTACTATAGTATCGAGGATATTTTAATCTGTATTCATAAGAAATTATGGTCTATAGTTTCCTTTTCTTGTGCGTCTTTCCTGGCTTTAATATCTAATATGGGCCTCATAGAATGGTGTAAGAAGTGTTTCCTCCTATTATATTTTTGGAAGAGATTGAGGAATATTGATTAAAATTTTTCTTTAAATTTTTTGGTAGAAATTGCCAATGATGACACCTTGTGTCAGGCTTTGCATTGTTTAGTGGTTTTTGATTACTGATTCAATCTCTTTAAGGGGCTGTTTAAATTTTTTATTTCTTCTTGAGTCAGTTTTGGTATTTTCTTTCTAGGAATTTTCCCATTTCATTTAGGTTATATACTTTGTGGACACTTAATTGTTCAGAATATTCTCTTATATTTATTTTTGTTTCTTGTAAGATTAGTAGTATGTCTCCACTTTAATTTATGATTTTAGTTATTTGCCTCTGATTTTTATTTTCTTAGCATGTTTAGCTAAATTTTGTCAAATTTGTTGATCTTTTCAAAGAATCAACTTTTACCTCCATTAATTCACTGTATTGTTTTCTACTCAATATATCATCTACCTCCACTCTAATCTTTGTTATTACTTTCTCCTTTTAGCTTTGCTTTGAGTTTGCTCTCCTATTTCCAGTGTTATAAGATGAAAGATTAAGGTACTGATTTGAGACCATTCCTCTTTCTTTTTTTATTTTATTTTTTTATTGTGAAATAAACATTTTCTTAAATTAGTTTCAGCTGTACAACACAGTGCAATAGTTATACTATTGACCCCTCAAAGTGACAACCCCCTCCCCCAATCTCCACCCCTCTCCCTCTCATATTATACATATCTATTATAATTCCCTTGACTCCACTCCCATACTATACCCCACGTCCTGTTACTATAGTTGACATACAATATTTTACAACATCAGATACAGGTGTACAGTGCAGTGATCAAGCCTCTACTTCACCCAGGAAGTGGTCTTCCTAACAAGACCTGTGACCATCTGACTCCTCTTTCTTGTCTTTTTTTTTTAAGATTTTTTTTTTATTTTTTAAATTGGGGAATCAGGGATGGGGAACAGACTCGTTGCTGTCCTTTTTGTTCTTTAGTCTAGTTGTGGAGGATGTCGCTTCACTGGCCCATGTTGGCACTATCATTGCGCTCTTCTGGGTGAGGCAGCTGCTTGCTGGCCATTGGACGGCCGTTCACGGTGACTCATGGCAGCTCATGAAAGCACACTCCAGCTGCCAGCCAGCCCCACTGCAGCCTACGATGTCGCCAGCGACTCACAGCAGCCCAGCTCCAGGTCGAGCTGTTGTTCACCATCTTAGCTGTAGAGGACGCAGTGTCACTGGCCCTCATGTGGGATCCGAACCAGGGCCCTGCTGCTCAGAGCCGGCGTCTCAAGCCAACTCCTAATCAATGCGCCACTTGGCCGGCCCCTGACTCCTCTTTCTTAATACAAGCATTTACAAATTTAAATTTTCCTCTGAACACTGCTTTACTGTCTGTCATAAGTTTTAGTATTTTGTCTTTTCATTTTCATTCATCTGAACGTACCTTCTAACTTTTCATGTGATTTGTTTGATCACATTGTAGTTTAAGTTTGTTTTGTATAATCCAAATATTTGTGAATTTTCCAGTTTTCCTTTTTTTACCCATTTCTAGTTTCATTTCATTTTTAAAAAGATACTTGAAAAGACAATTCATATTATATTAGTCTTTTAAAATTTATCGAGCCTTGTTTTGTGCCCTAACATGGTATTTCCAGGAGAATGTTTCATGTGCACTGAGAAGAATGTGGATTCTATTGTTTTTGAATGAAATAGTCTCTATGTACCTGTTAAGTATATTTGGTCCAAATGAGGGTGTCCCACAGATCTCTTAGGCTCTGTACATTTTTCTTCATTTCTTTTTCTGCTCCTTAGATTGGATAATTTTCAATTGTCCTATTTTCAAGTTTACTGAATCTTCCTTCTGCCTGTTCAAATCTGCTGTTTAATCCGTATAATGATTTTTTTTTCCACTTTAGCTATTTTACTTTCAACTTCAGACTTTCTATTTTTTTTTAAANCTCTTCTTGTATGACTGGATTTTCTACAATTATAACTACTTCCTGGGAATTTATTCTGTCCGAATTCTATTCCTGCCATTGCCTGGGCTAACATCACAGCCTTGAATTGCTGTGTTCCTGTTCTCTGACACAAACGAATATAACCTGACAGATCAGTCTTTCCATTCATGGGCCCAATAGCCTTTTTGCAGTCATTATTAGCATTATCACAGGCAAGGATTTGTTGAATGATTTCAGCTGCTTGTAAATTAGCTATCTGTTTCCTTATTGCATCTTGTAAGTGGGCTACAAATTCTGTATACGGTTCTGTAGCACCTTGCAGGATTTTTTGAAAAGCCTTTGGAGCCTGACTATCTCTATTTTTTTCTCATGCAATTAAGCAAATACTTTTTAATTGAGCTATAGCCTGATCATCCATAGTTAGCTGATTCTGAGTGCTTTCCCAGTTACTCGTCCCTAGGAACTGATCCTGAGAAACAGCAATGTTATGGTTCTGGTTGTATCTACTCTGGGTTTCCGCTCCATTTGTCCACCAAGTTTTGAATTGCAAAAATTGAGCAAGCGAAAGGCATGTCTGAGCCATTGTACGTCAATCTATAGGAATTAAACGATTTCCATCAGCCAAATTACGGATTATGCCTAGGGTGAATGGCGAAGTAGGGCCATACTGAGTTATAGCAAGTTTTAATTCTTTCAGTATCTTAAAAGGAAAAGCCTCATACTGAGATTCATAAACTCCGTAGGGGTTTTGAGGATCTGTACCAGGAGCAACACGCTCATGAAGTATAACAGGAAAAGCGAACGCATCCAAATCTCCCTCCAGACGCGCTTGCCGGATGCCTCTTTCTACTGCTGAAAGCTGCCTCTGTGAGCCTCTCATAGGAGGGGGAGGGGAGCAAATGGTGGGAACGAAAGGGTTAGCACTTTCCTCCGGTGGCCTGGGATGTCTCCTCTCCTGCGCCGTAGCTGACAGTGGTGGAGGCAAACGGACTGAAGGTGAACTATAACCCTCCTCCTCCTCCTCATCCCCTTCATCTTCCATGTCAGTTTGTAAAGGCTCTAAAACTGACCAGACTATCTGCCAAGTAATCCAAATTGTTGCCGGGAGAGGCACACCTGAATGATGTACTTCAAGGATTTCATCACCGATTTTCTCCCATGTTTTCAAGTCTACTATTCCTAGACTAAGAGACCAGGAACAATAAGTTTTAATTACCCTTAAAAGCTCTTCCAGTTTCTGATCTGAAATTCGAGTTCCCCCAGCTTTAAGAAGCTGTTCGAACAGACAAATATAAGGTCTGTTTTGGCTCTCAGCGTTTTCCATGTTAGTAACAAGAAAGAAAGAGTTTCACTCAAAGTTAACTCAGATGCCCCTCTGGCTGCACCCCTCGTGGGACTTTAAGGTCTGTCTTGACTATGGCATACCTGTATAAACCCCAGGTCTGGTTGACACCGTCAAATCGCTGTTTTGCCTTATGATGTGACCACGGAATCGCAGATTAGGGCCCAGTCAAGTTCCGTAGCTGAAGCTGTGGAACTATAGTCAGTCACTCACACATTCATACTCTTTCATACGAAAGTTTTTTAGTAAATTCCTCTTTACCCTGGTTAAATTCCCCGGGATCTTCCCTACCTCCTTACCCGGTAGTGGCCATGGCTTCTCCCAAGGCCCTGTCGCCATTAAACCTTCTTTCTTAGAGTTGGAGTCTCACTTTCCCTCTTTGAGGCCCCACGTTAGGGCGCCAGATATCACATCCTGCGTGACAAGGGCTGGGGAGCTCGAGAAGGGGCGGCAAAGGGCTAAGAAACACAAGAGTGAAGTATAGAGTTACTGCAGGCCAGGGGTCTCAGTCTCTGTGCACCGAGCCCCGATTTTGGCAGGCGCAAAGCTTTTATTCTCAAATGCCACAAAGAAGTAAATTTGAATATCTTAACCCAGTTTGTTGATTCGATGTGTCTGGCAACTGCTTCACTGAAACTCATTGTAATCAAACACAAGTTGTGCTTTCACACATACGTATGATCCCTATGGATGGACTCAGCATTCCGAGACCATCAGATAAGGAAGCTTTACTGAGATTGTTCCCTTGGGTCTCAGCATTCCAAGACACTCCCTTATGACTTCAAAGGATCAGTGCATGGGAGCATTGAGTCGGCAGCTGCAAGGTGACAGTTCAACTCTTGATTGAAATTTAGGTTATTTCTAGATTTGGTTTCTACAAAGAAATCTGATGTGAGCATTTTTGTGCAAGTGTTTGTACGAGCATATGCTTCCTTATGTCTTAGGTAACTAGATGTGGAATGGTTAGATTACATAGCAGGTGTGTTTAACATTAAGAAACTGTCAAACTGTTTTCTAAAATGACTGTATAATTTTACATTTCCATGAGCAGTTCAGTTGTTCTTTTTCTGCATCAACAGTTGGACTGGTTTGTCTTTGTAATTTTAGTGATTTGGACACGCGTTGGTATCTAATTGTTTCTGAATTGCATCTCTAATGATGAATGATGTTGATTATCTTCTCAGGTGCTTATTTGCTATCCTTGAGCTTCATCAGTGACAAATCAGTTCAAATCTTTTGCACACTTTTAGGTTGGATTTTCTTGTTTCATTATTGCTGAGTTTTTAAAGTTCTTTAAATATTCTGGGTACAAGTCCTTTAGTACATATGTGATTGGGAAGTATTTTCTCAAAATGTTTATTTTTTCATTATCTTAACAGGGTCTTTCAAAGAGTAGAAGGTCATTACTTTGATAAATTTGGCCATTTTTTTCTTTGCACATTATACTTTAGTGTAAGACCAAGGAAATCCCTGATTAATCCAAGATTGCAAATATATTCTCCATATTTTTCCCTAGAGATTTAAAAATTTTTATGTTTTTATTTAGATCTATAGTGAATTTCAGTTAATGTTTAATATCTTGCAAGATATGACTCCAACCTCCTGACTCTACATGTGGATAGCAAACATTTCAAATCTTTTGTTAAAAAGTCTGTGCTTTCTCTAATGTACCCTTATTATATACATGTCTTGAAAGTGAATTGACAATATTGTTATGGGTCGATTTCTGGAGTATTTTGTTCCCTTGATGTATATGCCTATTTTTATACCAATATCACAGATTTCTGATACTGCAGCTTTGAAATAAGTTTTGAAATTAGATAGTATGAGTGCGCCAGCTTTTTTATTTTTCAAAATTGTTTTGTCTATGATATTTCTTTTTCATTTGCATATGAATTTCAGAATCAATTTCTCAACTTCTACACAAAAGCTTTGTGAGATTTTTATTGAGATTATATATATATATATATATATATATATATA
>NW_017731767.1:68867-76069 GCF_001890085.2 Hipposideros armiger | reverse complement strand
GAGAGAGAGAGAGAGAGAGAGAGAGAGAGAGAGAGAGAGAGAGAGAGAGCTATCAGGTGGGATGGTCCCTGGGTGATTATGATGAGAAAAAGCATCCTTGACATGCCAACCACAGTTATGTTCTCTTGAGACCCAGAATAACTAATAAAGTAGCAAAACCAATTTATTTGAAAGAGAAAAGAACAATATCATTATGGTGTGAAAACACCTTGCAGAATGAACATCCCAGTAGAAAATGTGATGAGAATAAATCAACAATGCACAAGAAATATACAATGTTCATGAAAAACAAGGGTTTTTAAAGCTGCAATGGGAAGAGACTTTTGTAAATGACAATAAGTGAAAAATTTTTGGAAACAGAAAGCTGGGTTTTTATTCTGAATCTATCCCCTCTTAACATTTTGAACCAGGAGAGACAACCGGACCATTCTAAATGCTGATATCCTCACCCAAATAGTGCAGACAGTGATGTCCATCAGAGTGGTGACAGATTTGAACAATGTATGTGAAATGCTTCCTGTTGGAAAATGAATGGCTCTCCCTGGAGATGAGATGAGGTTGATTATTTTCTTCTACCTCTCAAATGCCTCCAATGCTTCCCCATCTCTTGGGGCCAATTCCACAGCCTCATTTCAGTTCCTTGTCATCTCCCATCTAGCACAGGCTGGAACCCCTTTAGCCGAATATTCACATTGACTCATGGAGATCTCAGTACATTACAAAGCTGATCATGGAACTCCCTGATTTTTATCCCCCTAGTGACTCTCCAATGGGGATAGAAGCCAAAATTCTGTAGCTTCACACAGGAGGCTCAAGTCTCTGTGAACTTGCTGCCAGCTTCACCCTCACAGGGCCCTGCTCTCGCTCACACTGATCTCCCAAACATTGAACTTGACCCCCACTTTCACCTGATACTACAGCTTCAAGGCTCAGAGCCTGTGCACACCGCTATTCTTTGCTTGCAGTCTCCCCACTGGTCTTTCTGGAATTTTCCACCCCCTTCTCCATCCTCCAAACTCCCTCTTCTTTTCAAAATGGCTGGATCCTCTCCTTCATGAGCCTCATTTTTCCTTAACATTATCTCAGTTTTCCTGTGATAATGCACATTCTCAAGCACTTAATTTAGGTGTTAGGGTGCCCATGGTGTAATTTTTGCTTAATTCCATGTCTTTTTTTCACTGCTAGAGAGTGAGACATGTAGAATGTTATACATATTACCACCCCTCTCACGAGAGTTAGCTTAGTTGGGAACAGTAGCTGAATAAATATGTATTCTATGACAGAATGAGAGAACATGTTTGCACAGAAATTGCCAATGATGAGAAAGAAGAAAAGGAGGAAATAGTAAGCTAGGTATCGAGGACACACTAAAGGAATGTTTTGCATGATCTGAAGTCAGGACTCATTAGGTTGTCAGGCTATGGTTTGTGAGATTTAAGTAGAATAGAATCAATAAGGCAGAAAAAAATATTAGAATGTATTATAAACAGTGAGGATACATACAAAATCGTTTCATGGTTCTCTTTGTTAGGTGTGTGTGTGTGTGTGTGTGTGTGTTTGTGTGAGTGTTTTCATGTGTGTGTATTGCTGTGTTGGTGGGAGAAGGTGATTGCTATTTTAAAAAACACATCTAACCTCAAAAAGCATAAAGTTGGCAATAAAGACAAACATGAAATAAAAACACAATATGTATGAAAGGAGATTATTACTACTAAGGATGCAGGAGAACTTTTTACATTTAAAAAGTAATGGAGGGGGCCAGGCGAGTGGTACATTGGTTAAGAGCTGGCTTGGGACACCCACTCTGAGCAGCAGGGTCCCGGTTCAGATCCCACATGAGGGCCAGTGACACTGCCCTCTACAGCTAAGATGGTGAGCAGCAGCTCGACCTGGAGCTGGGTTGCCGTGAGTCACCGGCAACGGCGTAGGCTGCAGCCCCTGCTGCAGTGGGCTGCCATAAGCTACCATGTGTGGCCAGCAGCCAGCGTGAGCGTCTGGCAGCTGGTGTGAGCTGCCAAGAGCCGCTGTGAGCAGCTGTCCAGTGGCCGGCGACCGATCTACCTCACCCGGGAAGAGCGCAATGATAATACCAACATGGGCCAGTGAAGCAATGTCCTCCACAACTAGACTGAAGACCAANTTATCCTACATCACCATCAGAAATAAGGAAGCTAGGCTCAAGGAGATCCAATTTTTCACAATAAGTAACAATGCAATTAGCCTTTTGTACACTTGCTTGAATTATGTATAAATGGACTCATTCAATATGTATTCTTAATTTTGTAAGTCTCTTTAATTCAGCAAATTGTGCACTTTAAATATGTGCAGAAAAATCAAATGATGCATAGCTCAAGGTACAGCACATGTAGCTCAGTCACACTTTAATGTTGGGAGAGAGAAATATCACTGGGTAGAAAACAAAGCGGGTATATGAATATAAAAATAGTGATGTAAATATAAGGCAAATCACATTTGTTAAACTCATCTTTTAAATAAAAGTTTAACTGTCATAAATTGGTTCAAGACAGGGGTGCACTACAGCCTCACACAACATCATAGATGACCTATAGAAACATAATGTAGACTTCTAGCTGATGCAGACTTATGAGTATGTGACCAGAGAGTAGTCAACTCCTATCATATAACCCATTTACAAATGCATTAAAGAAAACATAGTATTTAGGACAGCTTGTTATGCAGCATTAGCTAAGTCATACAACATTCAAGGCAAACAAAACTGAGGACAATGATAATAATCTCCTCTTTTTAAACTTTTGTCATGTCTTTTGATGTTTGAAGACAGCATTCATGATCACTCTGTTATTTTTATTCCTGCCATCCCAAAGAGGCTTTTCAGAGCTCCTTTTATGTCATTGTTCCTGAGACTGTAGATGAAGGGGTTTAGCATCGGCGTAACCAAAGTGTACATCACAGAGCTTATTGCACTTGACTGTGAGCTGTGGGTCACAGCAGAGCTGAGGTACACTCCTATGATTGTACAATAAAATAAAAAGACAACTGAGAGGTGAGATGCACAGGTAGAAAATGCTTTATGCTTCCCTTGAGCTGATGACATTGCACGTATGGAGGAAACTATCTTAGCATAAGAGCAAAGGATCCCAGCCAGGGGACCACCAGCCAGCAGCACAGCTGCAAAATACATCACCAAGTTGTTAAGAAAGTTGTCAGAGCAGGCAAGTTGGACCATCTGATTGAGTTCACAGAAAAAGTGTGGAATGTGCAAGAGTGTATGGAAGGATAGTTGCAACGTCATTAAGCTTTGTAACAAAGAATACAGGGCGCTCATGATCCAGGACACCAGAACTAGCAGCCCACAGAGTCGGGGGTGCATGATGACCGTGTAGTGCAGGGGGTGACAGATGGCCACAAAGCGGTCATAGGCCATCACAGTCAGGAGGAAGTTATCCAACACTCCAAAGAGTAGAAAAAAATACATCTGGGTGATGCAGCCTTCATAGGTTATGACTTTGCTCTGCGTCTGGATGTTCACCAGCATCTTGGGGATGGTGGTGGAGGTGAAACAGATGTCCACAAAGGACAGGTTGGAGAGGAAGAAGTACATGGGNGCTGCTCACGGTAGCTTACAGGAGCCTACTGCCGCTCCACTGCAGCCTACGCTGTCACCAGCGACTCATGGCAGCCCAGCTCCAGTTCATCATTTTAGCTGTAGAGGGTGGAGCGTCACTGGCCGTAATGTGGGATCTAAACCGGGGCCCTGTTGCTCAGAGCTGGTGTCCCAAGCCAACTCTTAACCAACGCACCACTTGGCCAGCCCTCTATTTGGTTTCTTTGTATGATTTCTATTTGGTTGTTTTTTTTATTATTTCTATATCTTAATCAATATTCTGTATTTTTTTTCATTTATCATGCTTTTGACTTCTTTTAGTTTTTTGTCCGTGGTTTCCTTTAGCTCATTTAGAATATTTTAGATAGTTGAAGTGATGTCACCAAGATGGCAAAGTAGGAGACCTCAGCCTCCATTCCCCACAAAGGTCAACAATTAGCTATCCATCTATAAAACAGCTCTGGGAGAGCTCAGGGATCCACTGAAGAAAACATAAGCTACACAATGGAACAAGAAACCTGGGCATAACAGCACAAAAAGGGAGGAAGAACATCTTCATTTTGCCTGCATCATTTCATCTCAAGGCTGGCACTGCTCAGAGCCAAGTGGGAACCCTCCAGGTAGAAAGTATTCTCCTCATGGGGAAAGGGAGAGCTTCCCCAGGCTTTGGAGGCACCACATAAATGACATGCTTCTGCCTCACTCTACTCAGACCGGAAGCCCGAGATGTATAGAAATGGCTGGAAGAAGAAAGAAGAGCGTGGGCTACCAGCATCAACCACACAGTGAGAGTGACTTTTGTTCCAAGTAACCTGCTCCGAGAAGACCCCACCATCTCTCCCCAGTGAAGAAACCAACAGCTAGCACAGTCTCTGAAGACCCAAAGGTACTCATATTGGCAGATACTAGCCACCCGTGCCCCTCACCATGTCAGCCTCCACATACTTGCCAGAGCCCAGGACCCACACTGGCACCCAGCCCAGACCTCTGTAGCTGTGTGAGCGCAAGATGACAGCCTAGATCCCTTCAGCTGATGCCCACTGCCATGCAGGTGCTTGGGGATAGATACTTTATCTCTGCACTTGCACATTTGCTGGCCTGACTCTTGTCACGGTGTTCAACAGCTATGTGTATGCCCATGGTGACATGCAGCCACAGAAGTGCATGACAACAGCTAGGCCCCCACAGCTACTTATGGGCCTGAACTGGCTCCTATTTTCAGCCACCAGCCTGCACTACCAGGCTGACCTAAAACTAGCCTCTCTAGCTGTGCACCTGCATGCCCCCAGTCTAACTCACATCACTGACATCCACTCTGAACTGGGTGGGAGGGGGAGATGCTACAGTCCTAAGGATGCACATCAACAGCCAGGGCTGCTACAGCTACTTTTGGGTCTGGCTCTGACCCTATCTCCTGTCACTGGCCTGTACCACTGTGCTTACCTGTAGCACAGGTAAGCTATGTAGCACCTTTCAGCTATGCTCTTGCATGCTCCAGCCCAACTCACTCCACTGGATTCTAGTGCCATGTATGCACCCATGGGAAGACTCAGCAGCCACAGCAGTGTGGACTGACTCAGGTCCCCAACAGCTACCAGGGCACTGACAGTTGGTCCAGGCCCATGCGCCTGGCCTGCCCTCACCACTATTTGTATATCTGCCCATCCCCTGCCACTACACAGGCCCATGCAGCTGGACTTTGAAGCTGAGCATGTGCATGACACTGTCTTGTGGCCAGTATTGCTGTTTACCCTAGTCCTTAAATGCTGGACCAAGGGCACCAATGACCATTGAGTCCTTCAGTAGCCCTTGTGGCCAATGGGGAACTCATGCAGTGCTCTCCAAGAATGGCTCAGCTGGTGATGCAGTGGATCCCTGCAGCCTGAGCTGATGAGACATTGTGCCCACCTTGGACCCTGTCAACACACATCTCCATGCTTGATGAAGGTCTTTCCTTACTGAAGTCAGTTCATAAAGCCCGGAAGAGGTGATTGCTTCTTCAAATATGAAGACATTTAGGCAAGGCTATTGGGATAAAAAAAAATCAGGGAAACATGACCATACCAAAGGAACATAATAAACTTCCAATAACTATCCCAAAGAAATGAAGCTACATGAATTGTCCTACAAAGATTTTGAAATAATTGTTCTATCCAGAGAAAACCAAGATGCTAATCTGAAAAAATATATGCACCCCTATGTTTATTTCAGCCCTATTTCTAATAGCTAAGACTTGGAAATAACTGAAATGCCCATCGATAGAAGACTGGGTTAATAAACTGTGGTATATTTATACAATGGAATATTACTCAGCTATAAAGAAGAATGAAATCTTACCATTTGCAACGATATGGATGGGCCTAGAGAACATCATGCTAAATGAAATACATCAGTCGGAGAAAGACAAATACCATATGATCTCACTTATATGTGGAATCTAAAGAACTGAATAAATGAGCAAACTAAACAGAAATAGCCTCAGAGATATAAAGGAAAAACTGATGGTTGCTAGATGGGAGGGAGTGAGGATGAGGGAGAAGGGGAAGGGATTAGAAAGCATAAATTGGTAACTACAATATTGTCACAGGGATATGAGACAGTTTAGGGAATATAATCAATAATGTTGTAAATATTTTGTAGGGTGTCAGATGGACACATGTCTTCTTAGGGAGACAGCTCCATGGATGGTGTAGATGCTCGATCACTGCACTGTACACCTGAAGCTAAAGCGGAATAATATTGTATGTCAACTATATTTTAATATATATATATATATATAGTCACAGGATATGGTGAATAGTATAGAGAATACAGTCAATGGAAATGTAATAGATATATACGACATCAGAGGGACAATAGATTGGGGAGGAGGGTTGTCACTTTGTAGGGGGTGAAATGTATAACTATTACATTGTTTTGTACACCTGAAACTAATAATAAAAAACAAACTTATTAAAGTAAAAAAAAATGTGGTGCATATATACAATGGAATATTACTCAGCCATAAGATGAAATGCTTCCATTTGCAACAACCTGGATAGATCTTGAGATTATCATGCTAAGCGAAACAAGCCAGACAGAAAAAGTGGAGAACTATATGACTTCATGCATATGTGAAATATAAAACTGAAAGCTTAAAATGAACAAGACAAAGAAACAGAAATTCATACAACAGTTTAGTAGTTACCAGAGAGTCATGGGGAAGAAGAGGTAATAGAAGAAGGAAAAAGGGGTCAAATACATGGTGATGGAAGGAGAACTGACCTTGGGTGGTGAACACACATGCTATATATAGATGATATATTATAGAACTATACACTTGAAACCTATATAATTTTACTAACAAATGTCACTCCAATAAATTTAACAAAAAATAATTCAAAAAATAGAATAAATTAATGATAACCATTCTACATTAAATCTTTGTGTTTGTTTCTATATTTTTAAATTTCATGTTAATTCAGCCATCATTATTTTCATTTCTATCCTCTCCAACTTTGTTTCTTTTTTTTTCAAAGATTTTATCCTACATCACCATCAGAAATAAGGAAGCTAGGCTCAAGGAGATCCAATTTTTCACAATAAGTAACAATGCAATTAGCCTTTTGTACACTTG
>NW_017731767.1:55383-63132 GCF_001890085.2 Hipposideros armiger | reverse complement strand
CGGCGACCGATCTACCTCACCCGGGAAGAGCGCAATGATAATACCAACATGGGCCAGTGAAGCAATGTCCTCCACAACTAGACTGAAGACCAAAAGGACAGTAACTTGTCTGTTCCCCTCCCCCAATTCCCCAATATAAAATCTTAAAAAAAAAAAAAGTAATGGAGGGACACAATATGACCGACTGATAGAATTGACCACACAAAATTTATAAACTTTCATACATCCCACCCACATACATCTATACATATATAAAATAATCCACTGTCAAATTGTAAAAAAATCTTTGGTGAAAAAACTCCAAGTTTTGTCTGAAAGTATGGAATCCAAAACCACAATAAGAACAGAGCCCTCATTATATAAACTGTGGAAAGACCTTGCACAATTAACAGTGAAGCAAAAGGCGTGTAAACTCAAAATATATGCAGTCTCATCCAGGAATAAAATAATTGCATAGGGAAATTCTTCAGTATACCTTTTTAGACTTATACATAATGTTTTTTATGTGACTATCCAACGTGAGAGATGATGCTGTGAAATGTTTCTCTCTGGAACAGCTGTTGCAAGGTAGTATGTACCGCCTTGGTTTATTTTTTTAATGAATAAAAACCATGCTCATATAAACCCCAGCTTAAAATAAAAATTAAAAGCCCTCACTTCACTGCTGACGCCTCCACACCTAATCCTCTGTTTTCCTGCTCCCCTCGAACTGCAGAACTCCTGTGTATGTTCTGATTTTACTGGAGCCACTTTATGCCTCCCATTCCTTCCTCAGTCTCTTCCAACTTGACATCTCCTCCCATCATGAAATTGTCAACAATGATCTTGTATTGCTGACTCCAATAAACACTTCTCTTTTTAAATAAATTATTTTTACATTAATTAGTGTACCTGGCAAAGAAACATGGCAATCTCTCTGAACTCTGGGCTAGGTTGGTTAGGCTCTCAGGTGACCTCTGGTAAAATTTCTCATATTCCATTCTCTCTGACCTTTTTCTGAAGTCTCTGCTGGGCTTTCTGATTCACCTGGACGAGGTCTCTGAGAGGGGTGTCTCTGTGAGAGGGAAGTCTGAATTCCTCTCTGGATGGTTGCTGATGGAAACTGAAGCTCTGTCTCTGGACAAGACAGGAGGAAGGAGTGAAGCACTGGTCCCCACCAGGCTTAGAAATCCAAAAGCAACACACATGCCCTGAAAAGCCCAGGCTTGCGTACTCAGCACAGGCGATATTTTAAGCTCCTTTATCTGCTCATTAGGCACTGCTTCCATTATAACAGCCACCTCTGGGCACCGGATTTCCCTGTGGGACACTGGTGTAGATGGAATGGAAATTTTTCCTGCTGATTCTTTCTTCCCAAGGGACTAGGTGAGAAATCAAGTGAATCCTACTTTTGTCACTTCTTCATGACTCTCCCACCTCCCAGAGGTCTCACCTCCCAGCACGTTATCCCAAACCTGACTTAGAGTTCTCTCAAAAATCTAAGACAGAGGACTCTGCCTTGACTAGGTCCCTTGGGCCTTTAAACACTGATTTATGGTGGGACAGAACCCCTACCCTGAATACTGCAGAAACTTGCTGTTTCCCTCTTTGAAAAGGGGGAGAGGGCTGGCCGAGTGGCGCATTGGTTAAGAGCTGGCTTGGGACCCCAGAGGGCCCCAGTTCGGATCCCACATATGAGGGCCAGTGACACTGCCCTCTACAGCTAAGATGCTGAGCAGCAGCTCAACTTGGAGCTGCGCTGCCGTGAGTCGCCGGCGATGGTGTAGGCTGCAGCCCCTGCTGCAGTGGGTTGCCATGGGCTACCGTATGTAGCCAGCAGCCAGCGTGAGCAGCCAGCAGCTGCAGTGAGCGGCCGTCCAGAGGCCAGTGACTGATCTGCCTTGCCCAGGAAGAGCACAATGATGGTGCCAACTTGGGCCAGTGAAGCAACGTCCTCACAACTAGACTGAAGAACAAAATGACAGCAACTTGTCTGTTCCCCTTCCCCCAATTCCCCAATTTAAAAAAAATTTCTAAAAAAGAAAAGGGGGAGAACTGTGTAACATTGATATAAAGCTAGGGCACTATACAATTTTGCTTCATGACACATCAGCATGTGGGAATTCAGAATGAGCCACCCAGCATGTGCCTCAGTGGTTGCTGATGATTTTGAGCTAAGTGCAATTTTAACTGCAGGCTCAAGAGAAACTTCTGCTCTTTGCTTTAACTGCCTAGAAAAACTTGAATTAGTGCCTTACCCATAATAAGAGATTATCAGAGATAATCTCTTTTTGATCTCTTTGGGATCTCTGACTCTCATGTATGTGGGGTTCCCATACATATGTATGTATTAAATTTGGTCATTTTCTCTTCGTAATCTGTCATATCCATTTGATTGCTAGACCAGCCAGATGAACCTTGAGGGTAGAGGAAAGTTTCTTTCTCTCCAACAGTTGGCACTGTAAGCAGGACAAACTCACTGGCTGGAACCCCACACTTCCCCATGAGGCCGCTGTAGATGAGGAGATCCTGGTGTGTCTGACACAGGCTGGCAGCAGGTGGAAATTCTCACCATGTTAGCACACCCCACATTTCTGTCTGCAGGATCGGTAGAAACAAAGGTGATGAGAAACTTTTTCTCTTTTCTAAATTTAGATTGGCAGGAGAAAATATTTGTGGAACTAGTTTCTTGGGCTAGTGATCCTTGGTTACTTGGTATGAGTACTCATGGGTTTTGTTTTTCTCTGTCTGTCTTGTTTCTCTCCTTTCATCCTGTTATATGTCCTGAGAGCTTGGCTTTATGACTAGTGAGAATACGTGTATTTTCTCTCTGGCCTGTACCATCCAGTGTACTTGCCAAGGCATACCTTGCTCTCTATCTGGTCAGGACAAGCTCTATATCGATTCTGTTCCTCCCAGAGATGGTCTATTGTCTCCACCAGCTGGAGGATGCTTATGCATCTGGTGAACAGTCAGATAGGCTGTGGATCCAAGCTTAGGGGATCTTAAGCCTTATTCTGTTCAAGAAGGAAAAGCACGTGATTCCCTGTGTTTTGGAACAGCTGTTTAAAGACAGGGCTCCTCATCTTTCTTAGGCTCACTCTGAGAGTAAACTTCTGTGAGGGTTTCGTCTTTTTGTGCTCTCCTTTGAAATGTCTCTTGCATCCATAGTATTAGTTTGAGTGTCTATTAAGAGCCAACTCATCAAGGCCAGATGATGAATTCTTTCAATTGAAAAAACTTCTAAATTGAAAAGAAAGAAAGAAATTTTTTTTTAGAGAGCTCTCATATCATTAGAATAGCTAGTTATTAAGATTCCCTTAATCAGATGGAAGGGCAGAAATTAGAACAAAAAAATCCAAGTCCACTCAGACCCCTTCCTTTCTGCCTTTGGACATTTGCAGATACTGTGAAAAAAAAAATCAGGACATTCAAAGTACAATTGTCCTGTATTTAAGAAGGAAAATGAAAGAAAAAGAAAGCCAAACTCTTACTATCTTACTTACAGACAACCTAAAACTTTAAAAAATAAGTTCCAGTTGTACAAAACAATACAATAGTTACACTTTTCACCCCTCACAAAGTGACAACCTCTCTCCCCCAGTCCACTCCCTCCCGGACATCATACATATATTACAGTTCCATTGACTCTACTCCCCACACTATACTCCACATCTTGTGACCAAATATATATATATTTGACATACAATATTATTCAACTTCAGCTTCAGGTGTACAGTGCAGTGGTCAAGTCTTTACACCATCCATGAAGTGGTCTCCCGAACAAGACATGTGTTCAACTGATACCCTACAAAATATTTACAACATTATTGATTATATTACTGTCTTTCATATCCCTTTGGCAATACTGTAGTTACCAATTTATGCTGACTAATCCCTTCCCTTTCATCCTCTTCCCCACCCCCTCCCATCTAGAAACCATCAGTTTTTCCTCTGTATCTCTGAGACTATTTCTGTTTACTTTGCTCATTTATTCAGTTCTTTACATTCTACGTATAAGTGAGATCATATGGTATTTGTCTTTCTCCGACTGACTTATTTCACTTAGCATGATGTTCTTTAGGTCCATCCATATCATTGCAAATGGTAAGATTTCATTTTTCTTTATAGCTGAGTAATACTTCATTATATAAATGTACCACAGCTTCTTAATCCAGTCGTCTACCAATGGGCATTTCGTTTGTTTCCAAGTCTCTTGGCTATTGTAAATACTGCTGCAATAAACATAAGGGTGCTTTTTTTTTTTAAATTAGCGTCTTGGGTTTCTCTGGATAGATAACTAAGAGTGGAATTGCTTGGTCATAGTTCCATTTCCAGTTTTCTGAGATACCTCCATACTGATTTCCATAATGGCTGCACCAATCTGCAATCCCACCAACAGTGCACCAGGGTTCCCTGTTCTCCACAACCTCGCCAACACTTGTTGTTTGTTGATTTATTAATGATAGCCATTCTGACTCGAATGAGATGGTATCTCACTGTGGTTTTTATTTGCATTTCTTCAATAATTAGTGAGGCTGAGCATTTTTTCAGATGCTTATTGGCTATCTGTATGTCCTCTTTAGAGAAATGTCTCTTCATATTCTCTGCTCATTTTTTAAATGGGTTGTTTGTTTTTTTGGTGTTGAGTTGAACGAGTGTTTACAAATTTTGCATATTAACCTCTTATCAAATATATCGTTGACAAATATCTTCTCCCATTCAGTAGGCTGCCTTTTTGTTTTATTGATGGTTTCCTTTGCTGTGAAAAAACTTGTAAGTTTGATGTAATCCCATATGTTTATTTTTTCTTTTACTTTCTTTGCCTGAGGGGATATATCAGTAAAAATATTACTTGGGGTAATGTCTGCAAAGTTACTCCCTATATTTTCTTCTAAGAGTTTTATGGTTTCATGTCTTACATTTAAGTCTTTAATCCATTTTGAATTTGTTCTCATATATGGCATAAGGAGGTGGTCCAGTTTCATTTTTTAGCATGTGTCAGTCCAATTTTTCCAGCACCATTTATTAAATAGACTATCTGTAGCCCAATGTAAATTCTTGCTTCCATTGTCATAGATTAAATGACCATATATGAATGGATTTATTTCTGGGCTCTGTATTCTTTTCCATTGATCTATGTGTCTGTTTTTAAGCTAGTACCATACTGTTTTGATTACTATAGACTTGTAGTATGATTTGATGTCGGGTAGTGTGATACCTTTCACTTTGTTCTTATTTGTCAAGATTGTCATGGCTATTCAGTGTCCTTTATGGTTCCATATAAATTTTAGGATTATACATTCTACTTCTCAGAAAAATGTCCTTGGTAGCTTGATAGGAATTACATTGAATCTATATATTGCCTTAGGAAGTATTGACATTTTAACTATATTAATTTTTTCCTGTCCATGAACGTGGTATGTATTTCCATTACTTTGTATCTTCTTTGATTTCTCTCTTCAGTGTCTTATAATTTTCTGAGTATAGCTGTGTCTTTTACTTCTTTGGTTAAATTTATTCCTAGATATTTTATTGTTTTGAAGCAATTGTAAATGGGATTGATTTCTTGATTTCTTCTTCTAGTTTATTATTGGTTTATACACATGCAACTGATTTCTGAATATTAATTTTGTATCCTGCTAATTTACTAAATTCATTTATGAGTTGTAACAGGTTTTTGGTGGAGTCTTTGGGATTCTCTCTAAATAGTATCATGTCATTTGCATATAATGACAATATTACCTCCTCCTTTCCAATTTGGATGCCTTTTATTTCATTTTGTTGTCTGATTGCTGTGGCTTGAACTTCCAGAACTATGTTGAATAGAAGTAGTGAAAGTGGGCAGCCTTGTCTTGTTCCTGATCTTAAAGGGAAAGCTTTTAGCCTTTCCCCATTGAGCACGATGTTAGCTGTGAACTTATCATATATGGCCTTGATTATGTTGAGATATGATCCCTCTATTCCCACTTCGCTAAGAGTTTTTTTTTATTGTAAATGGCTGATGGATTTTATCAAATGTTTTTTCTGCATCTATTAATATGATCATATGATTTTTATTTTTCATTTTGTTAATGTGGTGTATTACGTTAATTGATTTGCAAATATTGAACCAATCTCGTATACAAGGAATGAATCCCACTTGATTGTGGTGTTTAATGTGTTGCTGAATCCAGTTTGCTAACATTTTGTTGAGGATTTTTGCGTCTGTGTTCATTAGGGATAATGGCCTGTAGTTTTATTTTTTTGTAGTGTCTTTGTCTGATTTGGGGATCAGAGTAATAGTGGCCCCATAAAATATGCTTGGGAGCCTTCCCTCCTTCTGTATTTTTTGGAATAGCTTGAGGAGAATAGGTAGGTGTTAATTCTTTTTTGAATGTTTTGTTAAATTCACATGTGAAGCCATCTGGTCCAGGGCTTTTGTTTGTTGGAAGCTTGTTGATTACTGATTAAATTTTTTTGGTAGTAATAAGTCTGTTCAGAGTTTCTGTTTTCTTGATCCAGTCTTGGAAGATTGTATGCTTCTAGGAATTCATCCCTTTTTTCTAGATTGTCTCATTTGTTGGCATATAGTCATTCATAGTATTTTCTTAAAATTTCTGTGATATCTGTTGCCACTTCTCCTCTTTGATTTCTGATTCTTTAAAACTTGGGTCCTCTCTCTTTTTTTCTTGGTGAGTCTGGCTAAGGGTTTGTCGATTTTGTTTATCTTTTCAAAAAACCAGCTCTTGGTTTCACTGATCTTTTGTATTGTTTTTTTGTCTCTATTTAATTTATTTCTGCTCTGATCTTTATTATTTCCTTCCTTGTATTCCCTTTGGGCTTGTTTTGCTGTTCTTTTTCCAGTTCCCTTAGGTGTAAAGATAGCCTGTTGATTTGAGATTGTTCTTGTTTCTTCAGATAGGCCTGTATTGCTATGAATTTCTCTCTTAGGACTACATTCTCTGCATCCCATAAATTTTGGGATGTTTTTTCATTTTTTGTTTGTCTCGAGGCACCTTTTGATTTCCTCCTTATCTCATTATTGACCCACTCGCTATTTACTAACATGTTATTCAGCCTCCATGTATTCGTGTGATTTCTGGATTTCTTCTTATAATTGAATTCTAGTTTCATAGCATTATGGTCAGAGAAGACACTTGATATGATTTCAATCTTCTTAAATTTACTGAGACTTATTTTGTGGCCTAATATGTGGTCTATCTTGGAAAATGTTCCATGTGCTCTTGAGAAGAATGTATATTCTATTGTTTTGGGGTGAAATGATCTAAAAATATTGAATAAATCCAACTGGTCTAAAGTGTTGTTTAAAGCCACTGTGTCCATGTTGATTTTCTGTCTGGAGGATCTGTTCATTGGTGACAACGGGGTGTTGAAATCCCCTACTACGATAGTGCTACTGTTGATCTCCGACTTTATGTTGGTCATAAACTGTTTTATATATTTAGGAGCTCCTATGTTGGGTGCTTAGATGTTTACTAGGGTTATGTCCTCTTGTTTGATGGATCTCTTTATTAGTATGTAGTGCCCTTCTTTGTCTTTTATTGTAGCCTTCATTTTAAAGGCTATTTTGTCCAAAATAAATATTGCTACTCCAGCTTTTTTCTCAATCCCATTTGCGTGAAATATCGTATTCCATCCCTTTACTTTCAGTCTGTGTGTGTCTTTTGATCTGAGATGAGTCTCTTGTAAACAGCATATGCATGGGTCCTGTTTTCTTATCCACTCAGCCACTCTATGTCTTCTGATTGGAGCATTTAGCCCATTCAC
>NW_017731767.1:35431-52438 GCF_001890085.2 Hipposideros armiger | reverse complement strand
CTCTGCCCATTTTTTAATTGGGTTGTTTGTTTTTTTGGTGTTGAGTTGCATGAGCATTTTATATATTTGGGATATTAATCCCTTATCAGATATATCATTAACAAATATCTTCTCCCATTCAGTAGGCTTCCTTTTTGTTTTATTGATGGTTTCTTTTGTTGTGAAAAAACTTTTAAGTTGTGGCCTCCTTTTTAAGTCCTTCATTTAGAGGTTCCGTTCATCTAGTGTTCAGGGAACTTCCGAGGATGAATATCTTATAAATTATTTGTAATTTTGGTGTGATCCTGGGAGGCAGTCGGCACAGCATCTGTCTATTCCTCCATTTTACCCCGGTTTCTCTATCTTGTTTTCCTGTTTTTGTTTCTTTTATATATCTTTTTTTCTCCTCTCCGATCATTGTTTATCATGTTTTTGTGGGGGTGTATTTGGTTTTTGGTGTTGTTGGGTTGCCTTGATTTGTTTTTGTTTTATAAAGTGGACATGGGCCTAGCACTGGTCCAGGAGCTGAGACTACACTGAATTTGTAGAAACCACTGACCATAGCCTTTACGCACCTGTAACACCACCTCGCCCACCTACAGCTGCATTGCCAGGGGCAATCGGGGTGCTGGAGTGACTGGTCCCACCCCCACACACTGTGGAAAAGTTTTTCTACAACATAAGGTGGTCCTCAGAGCCCCGAGTCATCTTGGTGGTGATTAGTGACCACAAACCTGCACCACAGCCACTCAGGAGCAGCTTTCAGGAATTTGTGAGCATGAGGTGCAGTCTGGCTGTAGTGCCCTTGGGATACCATACAAAGGGGTTACAGGCCAGGTATTGACATAAGACCTGAATTTGCATTAATGTCTTAAAACCATCAATCACGTCTCATAACTCACTGGAACTGCATCCCGTCCAGCTAGTGCCACATTGCCGAGAGCACCTTCAACACCAGGTCAAATAGCCAGACACATGCTCCTAAAGAGCCTCTTTCAGTAGTTGGGCCTTACCAGCATCTGACAGGTGGCAACAGGCCTAGCAGGCACTGGGCCTTATGCTAAACTGCCTCAAGACTAATACTGGGGGCAACCAGCTTCAGTTCACAGAGAGACCATCCCCACATGACCCCAGGTCCAGCACAGGAAGCAGCCAACCACACACAGCCTTGAGGCACCTACCAGGTAGCTACGAGCTGGTAACTGACAGGGCTGAAACAGCTGTGAGTGGGAGCCCCACCCAAGAGACAACAGAACCAATATACCCAGATGCCAGTGTTAGACCAAGCCAGAGTACTACCTGGTTGAAACTACAAGGGGCACTTTCAAAGGAAATTTCCACAGGCGCAGCAGCCCACAGTGGCCAAGCCTCTTCTGAGGGGTCAAACTCCATACAGCAGCTCATACACTGTGAACAGAGCTAATTCTCCCAGCTAATCAGCCTGAGGGGCAATCCTACCCTCTGACAAGCTCAAAGCAATTTAAAATCAACTTCAACAGTGACACCTCTGGAACATATGAGACAGGAGAGTACAGAGACTGTGCAATCCAAATATAAAAGACACATACCACGTAAGACAACCAAGCAATGACTGAGAGACATAGGTGATCTGCTTAATACATCAAAGCAATCACAGAGCGACAGCCAGAATGAGGAAACAAAGAAACATGTCCCAAGTAAAAGATCAGGAGAAACCTCTAGAAATGGAACTAAATGAAACAGAGGTATCCAACCTTTCAGAGACAGAGTTTAAAACACTGATGATAAGACTGTTAGGGAACTTAGTGAGGACATAAAGAATGATAGAGAAATCATTAAAAAAAACCCAATTAGAACTAAAGAATACAATAACTGAAATGAAGAACACACTTGAAGGAATCACCAGTAGATTAGATGAAGCAGACGATCGGATCAGTGATCCAAAAAAATGGTGCTCTCCTGTACACTACTTGTGCGCAAGCTCCACAAAGGGGGAACAATGGTTTCAAAACCTCCAGCTCCCACAAAAGGCTCTCAGTTCAGTTCTTCCCCGCACACTCCTGGCCCCCGCTCATGCAGCCACTCCCTCCGCCAGGGACCAGGTGAGTGCTCATCAGCGAGTGAGTCCGTGTGCCAGCTCCACAGGACGGCGACTGGTTTTGTAGCCTTCCTCTGCCTCACCAAGTTGAGCAAAGAGAGTCCTCACTAATTTCTACTGCCAGCTATCGTGGGACTCCTCTTCCCGGCAAAGTAACTCTGGACTGGGGAGCTCAGTGTGGGACTGGAGGGTCCCTCCCCAACAGAAGAAGCCTCTCCGCCACCGAAGTGTCCCTCGAGGGGTTCGCCCTTTCTCCGTGGGCCTGGAGTCAGCCTGCCTGACGTCTCTGCCCCTCCTACCAGTCTCGCCGTGGCCTCTTCCTTAAATCCTTTGTTTAGAGGTCTGTTCTTCTAGTGGTCAGATGACTTCAGAGGTTGAATGTTGTATAAATTATTTATAATTTTAGTGTGATTCTGGGAGGCAGTTGGCACAGTGCCCATTTATTCTGCCATCTTAGCTCCGCCCCAACATAAAACTTTTATGTTCTAAGAACTTGGCTGGATAACTGTCAGGTTGGAAGCTCCAAATGATGGCCACATGAAAATGTGTGCTAAACTCCATTTACAGATGGGGTCCTACCAAACTGCTGCCAGCCTTTCAGAAAATTATAACCTAAAATACAATGGCTGGTATGAGGAATGTGCCAATTTAGATAAAATAATTTTAAAAGTGCACCATAAAGTAAGGGTTCCCAAATCAAATAAACAGAATGGGATACCTATTTTTAAATATTAATAAGGGTGAAACAAAGAGAAAGAGGACTCATAGGACTCTTCCAGGAGGGTTGAAATGTTTAGATAGTTTTAAAAAATTGGGATAAATAAAACACACATTGATGGGGTTAAAACAGAGGTTTTAGTACAGCACTAACAAAGAATGAATAGATCACATTGACCCAACTGTTGGTCCCCCAACATTAATGGGCCTCAAACAAGTCTGTTGTATTTATCCCAATGTGGATAAATTTAAAAGACTGGAAGGAAGAGATTATAGGGAGAAACCAGCAATCGATTGGGGCAGCAGTCAGGCTGGTTAAATCAAGTTAAAGATTGATTACAGGGCCAGGTCCAGGTCCCTTGCTGAGGACCCAAGGCCTTTTTACTCAAGGATGGGTAAAATGGTCAAGAGATGGGAAGACACGAGAATTTATGCACTGTGGTACCAAAACTCATTGGTGAAGACCTGACTCAGGCTACAATTAGATTAAAATAATATGGAAATATAAGGATTGATAAGATTACGAAAATTGCAATGTTTAAACAGACTTTATGTTTTTTTAAAAATTATGACAACTTTAATTGATTGTATCTCTTTTACCTGATTATATTGCGGAAATCTCACTGGAGAATTGGGATTTGAGGCTGTCAGTCAGTTCTTTTTTTTGGCTATCAGAAGGTCCATGGGGTTGTTTAATACTGCCAGAAATATTTACTGTTTGTCTCAGCTGAAACCTGACAAGTTATTTGAAAGGATTTAATAATGTTTTGATCAAGAAATTTGGCCAAATTTGAAACTAATGTCAGAGCCTGATAGGAAATGTACCCAGAGGGAGAGAAACATTCCAACAATGGGTGGATAGATTTGTCAGTCCTTTGCCACCATTTAGGTGACAACCCAGTTCTTGAGGTATGAAGAACAACTGTCCTTGTTTTACAAATGAAGTCTATGCAAGACCAGAGGTGTGGTGCAGAAACAATTCAAAGTCCACCAATTCTTCTTACCTTCTCCAAACCTCCCTTGTGCATCTCAAAAGGCTTATAAATATTGACTTTATGAAACCAAAGTCCTTCTTGGAGGAGTTTATATTCCTCTTCCTGTACTTTTGAGATGTAAATACCTAGCCTTCTCCAAGAACTCTTATGTGGGTCATCTTTTAAAAAGCAAATTTCAGGGAGGTAATTGTATTAATAAAAAAAAGAAACTTAGCCATCTGGACCAATCAATTAACTTATTCCACCATTCTTTCCTAAACCGGTGAGTTTTGCATTATGGTGCCTGTCTTATGGCTAAAAGATCTCTGCTTGTATCTGTATGTTCATGTGTGTTGTTTGGTATTTTCTACTCCCAGATGGTATTGTTCATTTGTCTAAAAGGAGCTCTATTGAATTGGCTTAAACAAACAAGTGCTTAGATGAGAATTCTCAAAAATATAACAGAAACTAACCAAAAGGCTGTTCAGAATCACGTGATCTGAGAAAATATTTGATATTGAAGCTGGTTTGAGTTTGGTTTGGATAAAGAGGCATGTTTATAGGGTCATCAACATTAAATAATACTTTTATCCTACTGGGGTTCACTAACCAAATAAGTTCATGTTATCTCTGTTGCAAAATTTGTCAGCAAAAAAAATAACTTGGTATGATGACATTTTCATAATTAATTGTTAAGAGCAGGTCAATGAAATAAATGTAAGTAGGATAAAATTTTTTATTTATTTATTATTTATTTTCATGTGGGAGTCGAACCGGCAACCTTGCTGTTAAGAGCGCGCACTCTATCCACTGAGCCATCCAGGAGGCAACTCAGCTCAAAGTGTGGAGTTCAGTCCCAGCCACGGGTGGGCGTAGCTCACCATCGAACAAGCAATCTTGTCATTAGGAGCACATGCTCTCACCAGCTGAGCCATCCTGCCACCTTTTGGCAGCTCAGTGGCAGCTCAGTTCAGGTGCAGCTACGGCGAAGCTCACTGGCCCATATGGGAATCAAACGTTGCTCAGAGCTTGTGCTTTTAAGCAAACTCTTAACCAACTGAGCCACTCGGCCAGCCCTTAAAATGTTTCTTTATGTTAACTTTCTAGCAATAATTATATTGTATATGCACTTAAAAGTTTTCTAAATAAATCACATTGGTAACTTGGAACTTTAAAGTTTTGCTGGGTAAATTAAATGATTCAGTCACTGAATCACTGAATGTCTAGACCATTTCCAAATAAGATAAAATAATGAAATACTAATTACTGAACATAGGTTTATTGACTTTTTGCTTTTTATTATAGAAGAACTAAAGATATTTGGGTCCATTAGTAAACATGTCTTGTACCACATTAAAAATTTTTTTGTGCTATGTAAAAAAATAGTTCTAGAAATTATAATATGTGTTTGTAAATGTATGAATGTTGGTGTAACAGATAATTTACAATTGCTTGCTTCTTGTTTTTCACTAGGAAGTATGGTTTTTAAAGGTTAAGAGTTCTAATACATGTAATTAAAACTACAGAAATGAAAAATAATAGGGAAAACAACTGTATATATAAGAATTGAAATTTTATAATGTGGGACTAAATGGCAGCTCCTAACTTGTGATATGAGTATGAAATTCCCCATTGATTTAGCTTGTGGCTGAGGAGTAAACGTTCCTCTACCCTCAGGGTTCTTTTGGCTGATCTAATAATTAACTAGACTTGAGACAGATTAGCAAGAGTAATTGACCAAATTTAATACTTACGTATGTATGGAAACTCCATGTACATGAGAACCAGAGACCTTACGTGCATGAGGGGTTCAGAGATAGAAAAGGAACATGGGTATGTAAGACATCCTGAGTTAGGGATGAGGTAGGGTGCCTTGGAGGCTTCAAAGGGTCATTACAAGATGATAGGAGCAGGTGTTTATAAAAAGTTTCCCGTGCCATACAGATGGGTCAAGTTTTCCTATTATGGAAAAGGCCCCTAATTCAAGTTAGTTAGGTAAAGAGAGGAGCAGAAATGTCTCTTGAGCCCAAATCTAAAATTGCCCTAAGCTCAAAATAATCCACAGTCTTGGGGTGGCTCATTCTGAACTCCCTCGCACAGGCGGATGTGTCATGAAGCCAAGTCGTATAGTGCCCAAAGCTTTCCATCAAAGTCACAGTTCTTCCCCTTATTCAAGAGGAAAATAGTATTTTCTCAAGCTATCAGGGGTTGTATCTCACCACAAGTCAATGCTTTGAAGAGCCGAGGGCCCTAGTTAAGGCAGAGGCCTCAGTCTTAGACTTTGGAGAGAACTCTAAGTCAGGGTTGGGCTAAGGTGCTGGGCAGGTGGGAGAGTCACGTAGAAAAAGCAACAAAAACAGGACTCACTTGACTTCTCACCTAGTCCCTTGGGAAGAGGAAAAATTTCCATTCTGTCTACACAAGTGTCCCACAGGGAAATCTGGTGCCCAGAGGTGGCTGTTATAATGGAAGCAGTGCCTAATGAGCAGATAAAGGGAGCTGAAAGTATCTCCTCTGCTGCGTATGCAAGCCTGGGCTTTACAGGGCATGTGTGTTGCTTTTGGATTCCCAAGCCTGGTGGGGACCAATGCGTCACTCCTTCCTGCTGTCTTGTCCAGAGACAGAGCTTCAGTTTCCATCAGCAACCACCCAGGGAGGAATTCAAACTTCCACACAGAGTCCTCCCTCTCAGAGACCTCATCCAGGGGAGTCAGAGAGCCCAGCAGAGACTTCAGGAAAAGGTCAGAGAGGATGGAACATGAGAACATTCACCTGAGGTCACCTGAGAGCCTAACCAGCCTAGCCCAGAGCAGAGAGATTGCCATGTTTCTTTGCCAGGTACACTAATTAATGTAAAAATAATTTATTTAATATTTTTAAAAAAGAAGTGTTCATTGGCATCAACAATACAAGAATCATTGTTGAATGTCCCATGATGGGAGGAGATGTCAAGTTGGAAGAGACTGAGGAAGGAATGGGAGACATAAAGTGGCTCCAGTAAAATCAGAACATACACAGGAGTTTTGCAGTTCGAGGGGAGCAGGAAAACAGAGGATTAGGTGTGGCGGCGTCAGCAGTGAAGTGAGGGCATTTCTTTTTTTAAATTTTAAGCTGGGGTTTATATGAGCATGTTTTGTATTCATTAAAGAGATCCAGACAAAGGCGGTACATACTACCTTGCAACAGCTGTTCCGGATAGAAACATTTCACAGCATCATTTCTCATGTTGGATATTCACATAAAAACATTATTTAGCAAGTCTAAAAAGGGATACTAAAGCATTTCACTTTTTGCAATTATTTCTGGTGTGACTGCATATATTTTGGGTTTAAATGCTTCTTACTTCACTGTAAATTGTGCAAGTTCTTTACACAGTTTATATAGTGAGGGCTGTGTTCTTATTGTGGTTTTGGAGTCCATACTTTCAGACAGAGTTTTTTTACCAAAGTTTTTTACAATTTGACAGTGAATTATTTTATATACAGAGGGTGCCAAAAATGTATACATATTTTAAGAAAGGAAAAAAACTGTATTAAAATTGTAATACAATGAATGACAGTAGCATTCATTTGATTAACGCCATCTTTTGAACGAATGTCATACTACACATTGCTACCATAATTCAATTCTACTTTGAAAAGTAATACATAGATAATGTCTCTTTTTAAAATTTTAAAATTAAATTATTTTTTATTATGAAATACACATTTTTAGAATTAGTTTCAGCTGTACAGCACAGTGCAATAGTTATACTTTTTACCCCTTGAAGTGACAACCCCCCTCCCCCAATCCACCATGCCATTTCCCCCCAATATCATACATATCTATTACAAATCCCTTGACTCCACTCCCACACTATACTCCACATCCCATGACTATATATCTATATCTATATCTATCTATCTATCTATCTATCTATCTATCTATATATATATCTATATATATATTCACTTATAGTTGACATACAATATTATACAACATCAGCTGCTTCAGGTGTACAGTTCAGTGATCAAGCCTCTTCCCCATCCATGATGCAAGACATGTGACCACCTGACACCCGGACTTGACGTGGCCTCCTCTTTAAGTCCTTTGTTTAGAGGTTCTGTTCATCTAGGGTCCAGGGAACTTCCGAGGTTGAATATCTTATAAATTATTTGTAATTTTGTTGTGATCCTGGGAGGTAGTCGGCACAGTGTCTGTCTATTCTGCCATCTTACCGGAAGTCCTAGATAATGTCTCTTAAAATGTGTACATTATTTGACATCCCCGGTATGGATAGATATATTTGAGTGGATGTATGAAAATTTAGAAATTATGTATCATCAATTCTATCAGTCAGTCATATTATGTCCCTCCATTACTTTTTAAATGTAAAAAGTTCTCCTGCATCCTTAGTACTAATAACCGTTTTCATACGTAGTGTGTTCTCATTTCAGATCTGTTTATCCTTATTGCCAACTTTATGCTTTTTGAGGTTAGATGTGTTTTTTAAAATAGGAATCACCTTCTCTCATCTGTGAAAGGCATTCCTTTGCATTCATCTCATGATCAACTTCTGTTATTCCTAAGCATATTTGAATCTTTTTACATTGATATAGGTAGAAATTATAACTGTTGGTACTGCTTCTTCCACTGCTTTTAAAAAATTATTATTATTATTTTAATTAAAGTTTATTGGGTGACAATTCTTAGTAAAATTACATAGGTTTCAGGTGTACAATTCTGTAATACATCATCTATATATCACATTGCGTGCTCACCACCCAGAGTCAGTTCTCCTTCCATCACCATATATTGGATCCCTTTTACCCTCGTCTACCACCCCCTTCCCCCCACCCTTTGGTAACCACTTAACTATTGTCTGCGTCTATGAGTTTTTGTTTCTTCACCTGTTTGTCTTGTTCCTTTGTTGTTTTCTGTTTTATATCCCACATATCAGTGAAATCATATGGTTCTCGACTTCTCTTTCTGATTTATTTCACTTAGCATAATAATCTCAAGATCCATCCATGTTGTCACAAATGGCATATGTCATCTTTTCTTATGGCAGGATAGCATTCCATGATGAATATATACCACATCTTCTTTATCCAAACATCTGTTGAAGGACACTTTGGTTGTTTCCATATCTTGGCCATCATAAATAAAGTTGCAATGAACATTGGAGCACATATATCTTTACAGATAAATGTTTTCAGAATTTTTGGGTAGACACTCAAGAGAGGGATTATTGGGTCATATGGTAATTGTATTTTTAATTTTTTGAGAAATCTCAACACTGTCTTCTATAGCGACTGCACCAATCTGCATTCCCACCAACAGTGTATGAGGGTTCCTTTTTCTCTACAGCCTCTCCAACACTTGTTATTATTTGCCTTGTTGATGATAGTCATTCTAACTGGTGTGAGGTGGTATCTCATTGTGGTTTTTATTTGCATTTCTCTGATGATTAGTGATGTTGAGCATTTTTTCATGTCTATTGGCCATTTGTATGTCCTCTTTGGAGGAAAAACTATTTAGGTCCTCTGCCCATTTTTCAATTGGATTTTTTTTTGTTGTTGTTGTTGAGTTGTATGAGTTCCTTATATTATTTGGATATTAGCCCTTTATTGGAGGCATTGTTTAAAAAAATCTTCTCCCATTTAGTTGGTTGCCTCTTTTTGTCAATGGTTTCTTTTGCTGTGCAGAAGCTTTTTAGTTTGATAGTCCCATTCATTTATTTTAACTTTTACTTCCCTTGCCTTTGAAGTCAAATTCATAAAATCCTCTTTGAACCCAAGGTCCATAAGTTTAGTTCCTATGCTTTCTTTTATGCAGTTTATTGTTTCAGGTCTTATGTTTAGGTCTTTGATCCATTTTGAGTTAATTTTGGTATACAGTGACAGATAGTCTAGTTTTATTCTTTTACACGTAACTTTCCAATCCTTCCAGCACCATTTATAAAAGAGGCTGTCTTTTCTCCATTGTATGTTTTTGGCATCTTTTTCAAAAATTATCTGTCCATATTTATGTGGCTGTATTTCTGGGTTCTCAATTCTATTCCATTGTTCTGTGTGTCTGTTTTTCTGCCAATACCATGTTGTTTTGATTATTGTTGCCCTGTAGTACAAGCTGAAGTCAGGGAGTGTGACACCTCCAGCATTGTTCTTTTTTCTTAGGATTGCTTTGGCTATTTGGGGTCTTTTGTGGTTCCATACAAATCTGATGATTTTTTAATTCTATTTCTTTAAAAAAGCCATTGGGATTTTGATGGGGGTTGCATTAAATCTGTATATTGTTTTGGGTAACATGGACATCTTAACTGTGTTGATTCTTCCAATTCATAAACACCAAATGTCTTTCCATTTCTTTGTGTCTTCTTCAATTTCTTTTAAAAATGTCTTATAGTTTTCTAAAAATTATTTTTACATTTTTCACTTTCTGGTCTTTGACAATTTAATCCTTAATTAGAGACCCATGTGGATGTGATTAAATTATTTTTACATCTTTTCTTTCAGAAGTTGGTCTTGGATTTTTATTCAATTTCATTAAATATAATTATGTGAATCCACAATATTTAATTTGGTTTTATTTTCCCTGCCATTCTTTTCATTTTATGACTTTTCCATTGCTTAACATTTTCCTATATAAATGCACACATTTATGAAACCACATGAGTGAACAAAATAAATTAGGTCGCTGCTCATTTGATTTTACATTATACTGGAGAAGACCCAGTACAATGAAATAGTTGTCATGTCCTCAGGGATAAAAGTATGAAGAAAGGGGATTGATTGATAGTTGTTGCATAAACAGGAGCTCACAAGAATATGTCTGGGGAGGACTTTGCATGATGAATAAGGAACAGAACCACAACGAGTATATCCATCAGCTGTGACACAAAGAGTTCAAAACTTAAAGCCCAAGAATAGCAAAGAAAAGAATTCCACAAAGAAAAGTGAGAGAAGGGCCAGCCTCATCCACTACGGGGCTGTATAAAAACAAGGGTGATCAAATAAACACGGAATAGGGGCAGGAATAACAATTAGATCAGGGGCTGAGGTGGATGCCTTGATGAGGCCAGTGGAGAAGGAAAGGTCCTGTCAGTGTGTGGTCCCTTGAGTCTGAGGTAACTTGATCACCCATGCTGGCTGCCTCTTCCCTCCATCTGGCTCTCCTCATCTTATTGCTTTTCCCTCATTGTCAGGAAGTGACCATGTTAAACTAATCTTGCATTTATTCCACTGGATTCCTGGCTTTTTTTGACTGTGTCCCAAAGTAAGATATTCCTTTTACATTGTACCCAGCACATCTCCACACAAAATAGCAACACACACACACACACACACACACACGACTGAACAAAGAGGCCATGAAACGATTATTTACTTGTCTGTACCTTCATTATGCATGTACAAATATTTTCTTTTGTGCCTCATTTATTTTATTCTATTTAATTCTTACAGGCCATAGTCTGACACCTTAATGTGTCCAGACCTCAGATAATGGAAAACATTCCTCTAGCATGTCCTCCATACCTAGGTTAGTATTTCCACCTTCTCTTTTCTTTTTCATTATTGGCAATTTCTGTGAGAATATGTTCTCTCCATCATAGAAGACATATTTATTCAGCTACTGTTCCCATCTAAACCAAATCTGGTGGGGGAAGGCACTCACTATCTAGCAAAGAAAAAAGACATTGAATTAAATAAAAATAACATAATGGGCACCCTAACACCTAAATTAAGTGCTTGAGAATGTGCATTATCTCAGGAAAACTGAGATAATGTTAAGGGGAAAAAGGCTCATGAAGGAGAGGATTCAGCCATTTTGAAAAGAAGATGGAGTTTGGAGGATGGAGAAGGGGGTGGAAAATTTCAGAAATACCAGCGGGGAGACTGCAAGCAGAGGAAAGCGCGAGTGCACAGGCTCTGAGCCTTGAAGCTGTAGTGTCAGGTGAAGCTGGAGTCAAGTTCAATGTTTGGGAGATCAGTGTGAGTCAGGGCAGGGCCCTGTGAGGGTGAAGTTGGCAGAAAGGTCACAGAGACTTGAGCCTCCTGCTTGAAGCTACAGAATTTTGGCTTCTATCTCCATTGGAAAGTCATGAGGAAGGATTACAATCAGGGAGTTTGATGATCAGCTTTGTAATGTACTAAGATCTCCATGAGTCAATGCGAATATTCGGCTAAAGGGGTTCCAGCCTGTGCTAGATGGGAGATGACAAGGAACTGAAATGAGGCTGTGGAATTGGCCCCAAGAGATGGGGAAGCATTGGAGGCATTTGAGAGGTAGAAGAAAATAATCAACCTTATCTCATCACCAGAGAAAGCCATTCATTTTCCAACAGGAAGGACCTGGGCTAAGCATTTCACATACATTGCTCAAATCTGTCACCACTCTGATGGACATCACTGTCTGCACTACTTGGGTGAGGATATCAGCATTTAGAATGGTCTGGGTGTCACTCCTGGTTCAAAATGCTAAGAGGGGGCATATCACAGAATCAAAACCCATTGTTTTTTTGTTGTTGTTTTTTGAGATATCAGCTGTCTTTTATTAAACCAGACATTAAAGAGATGTGCAGAAATGTCAAATAATGATACTCTTTTTCATATAAGTTATTGTTTGAAAAAATATGGTTATTTTTTATTAAAATATGTTAAATACCTCATGGGTTTATTATTGTTATTTTAAAATGAATCAGTAATTTTTTAATTTTTTTATTGTGAAATACACATTTTTAAAAATTAGCTTCAGCTCTACAACACAGTGCAATAGCTATACTTTTTTGAATCAGAAATTTTTTATATTTTTTGGCTTTATTTTCTTTTCTAAATATTTTTATGAAAATATAGCTGTCATATAGTATTATTTTATATTAGTTTTAGGTGTACATCATAGCTATTCAACATTTATATACCTAAAGAAGTGATCACCATAAGTCCAGCAATGATCTGACACTGTACCATGGTATCACAATATTAGTGACTATATTCCCCATGCTGTACATCACATCCCCATGACTTACTTGTTTTATACGTGGAAATTTGAGCCTCTTATTCCCCTTCACCTATTCCTCCCCACTTTCTCATTTTTCAATTACAGTTCAAATTCAATATTATTTTATATTAGTTTCAGATGTACAGTATAGTGGTTACACATTTATATAATTTAAGAAGTGATCTCCCTGACTAGTCTAGTACCCACCTGGCACTATACATACTTATTACCATATTATTGACTATATCCCCTATGTTACATCCCATGACTCTTTTGTAACTACCAATTTGTACTTCTTAATCCCTTCTCCTTTTTTTCCAACCCCTAATCCCCCTCCCATCTGGTAACCGTCAGCTTGCAAAACACGGTTTTCTGACTCCAAAAGTTTTGCACTTAATGTCATTTACAAATGTCTCTCCTTGTTTCAGCTTTAAAAATACACTGCTTTTCACACACACTGTATATTTCCTTTTGTAAATTGTACGTTTATTCTCTTTACACATTTTCTAGTGGGCTGTTTTATTTGTAAGGTGTTTTGACAACATAAAGATATAGTTAATTTCTCTTTTAAGAAACTGTTATTTGCCATTTCATTGGTTATTCTGGGCATTGAGACACTGTACCTGCAGCTGGCATGTTGCCAGAACCAAAAAAGTCTTCTTCACCACTCTGGGATCACCGTGGATTATTAGATTCTCTCTTGCTCTCGCTCTCTCAAATCTCTTTTGACTGATTTTAAAAATATAGGACAGAAAATAAGCAGAACAAAATGGAGCCCCATTTTTACATGTTCATTGGAGGCTTACCAACTGGAATTTGGGTGTTCTTTCTATATTCTCTAAGGGAAAGGTAATCTGATGTTGAAAACATGCCTTGTATCTGTTCTTTCCTAATTATTTTGCTTGGAGATTAGTAGAGCCTGGCAGTAACATGACCCCAGGAAGTTATAGTGTGAGTGTGTGTGATGTGTAGAGTGTGTGTGTGTGTGTGTGTGTGTGTGTGTGTGTGTGTGTGTATGGTTTATGGAACATGAGCATTTCTCAGGGCAGGGATACTAGCTCATATACTCCAAAATGTGTCCCTTAAAAATACAGATGCCAGAATGTTAACCAATACATGGAAGTAAAGAAGAGATCACTTCTACTCACTGGAGCCCTTGGTAACAAGATAAATAAAGTGGAAGGAACAACATGTGACCGATAGATTCCCTGTGTCTTGAAGTTTTATCTTTAGGAGACAGGCCTTCTCATTCCTCAGCACTCTGTGACACCATCTCTATCACTCTCCTTCCTCATTCCCCTCACCACATGGCTTCCTTGTGAGACTTGATTATTTGAACCAAGTGCCAACCTCAGGCCTTTGCACTGGCTCTTTCTTATGCAGGCGACACACTTCCCAGATGTCTTCATGTCTTCCCTTTGTCTTCCTTCAGGTATCTGTTAAACGGCACATTGTTTGCAGGTCTTTCTTGATTTCCAGTAAGAATAATACACTCATTCACTTTCTTTTATACCTACTTTCTTTTTCTTCAAAGCACATACACAGACTGACATGGTGTATGATTTTTTATTTGCTTATAGTCTTCTTCCCTTATTGAATTATAGGAAGTATTGTTTCTCAGCACCCTACAATCCTTGACTGGAAAATGGTCAGAACTCAGCATATATTCCTCAAATGAGTGAATAAATTTCTCATCCATCCTGCAAAATACATGATTTATTGGGCAAAATGCTGACAGGTATTCCTAATCAGAGATATAATGGGAATTCCTTAAAGAAGATTAAATCTCTACAAAAATATATATACATTTGACTGCAAAGTATAAATTGTAGCTTTCAACATGCCAGTAGTGTCCATGTGTGAAGATTAATCTTGTTATGTTTTCATTCCTAGTCATCACTTCCACCTCATAGAACCAGGCAATGGTACACGGATTTCAGAATTCCTTCTCCTGGGACTTTCAGAGGAACCAGAACTGCAGCCCCTCATCTTTGGGCTTTTCCTCTCCATGTACCTGATCACTGTGTTGGGAAACCTGCTCATCACCCTGGCTGTCAGCTCAGACCCCCAACTCCACATGCTCATGTACTTCTTTTTCTCCAACCTGTTCTTTGTGGACATCTGTTTTACCTTGACCACCATCCCTAAGATGCTGGTGAACATCCAGACACAGAGCAAAGTCATAACCTATGAAGGCTTCTTCTTGCAGGTGTATTTTTTCACACTTTTTGGAGTGTTGGATGACTTCCCCCTGACTGTGATGGCCTATGACCACCTTGTAGTCATCTGTCACCCCCTGCACTACACAGTCACCATGCGCCCTCAGCTCTGTGGACTGCTGGTTATGGTGTCCTGGATCACCAGTGTCCTGAATTCCTTGTTACATAGCTTAATGGTGCTGAGCCTGTCCTACTGTACAGATGTGGAAATCCCCCACTTTTTCTGTGAACTCAGTCAGGTCATCCAACTTGCCTGTTCTGACATCTTTCTTAATGATATGGTGATATATTTTGCAAGTGTCCTAATGGCTGGTGGTCCCCTCATTGGGATTCTTTACTCTTACTCTAAGATAGTTTCTGCCATACGTGCAATGTCATCAGCTCAGGGGAAGTATAAAGCGTTTTCTACCTGTGCGTCTCACCTCTTGGTTGTTTCTTTATTTTATTGTACAGGCTTAGGAGTGTACCTTACCTCTGCTGTAACCCACAGATCACAGTCAAGTGCAACCGCCTCGCTGATGTATTCCATGGTCACACCCATGCTCAACCCCTTCATCTACAGTCTCAGGAACAAAGTCATAAAGGGGGCTCTGAATAGATTGGTTGGAGTGGCAGCTACAAAAGGGACAATTGCTCTGGGGCTGAAGAACTTCCTGTGATTGGCGGGCTAAAGTCTTTGGATCTAGAAAATGTGGAAGTAGAATATGCCTCTTCTATTTATTTACTGGAATTTCCATTTATTTGAATTCAATTTCTTCATACGATATAAGTAATTCGTTTATCATGTTTTCTGTTCTGATATATAGACAGTTTTCTTCTTTGTCCATTTTCCTAGTTTCACAAAGATTTTCAAACTTTGCATCAGAAATATTGGAAATTCCCATTTATATCTGGGGTCATAGGAATTTCTTAAGAATAATTTCATCTCAAATAACAGATATCACCTCCAGATTTATTTTGTGTTACTGAAAAAAATATTCACGAGTTGTATAACTCCCAAGAAATAAAGTTCCCTTGGTAAGTAAGCCTATTTATGTGATATTTTGTACAGGTAATTCTGCAACCATGGTTTTCATTTTGGGTCTGTCATTCTAGTCTATGTCACTCCCTTAACTGCTCTGACTGATTATGTGGATGTTAACATGCTGCTGATTGTTAACGGAATTCCTGCTTTTATGCTCTTGTTCAGTTCAGTGTCCACAATACCTACTATAATCTCTGGCAAAAAATTGATTTTGAAATCAATTTGTCTCCAAGTAAAGTCCACAGGAAAAGTCAAGCTTAAGAAATAGATTAATCTAATATGCTCTTTAGAGAGAATTGACCTTAAATATGAAAAAGCATTACTCAGTTGATTACTATGCAAAATATGTCTTTTTCATGCTGTGATCTACTGCTGATGTATGGAAGATGAATTCCACATGCGAGGGCCTATTTTCATTGAGGTGAAGGAAGGTTGGTGTATTTTAAGTTTTTTTTCCTAAATTATCTTCCTGTGTGCCTTTGCAAACTTCAGTGCTGCCTACAAATGTGACTCCTCATTTACTTAAACTAATGATCTCTGTTCTTTTAAACCACGTGTAACTACAATAGGGATGTTAACCTAACAATGTCAATATCTTCCATCGTATGTCTCCTTCATGCTCGGGAATTGCTTCCATCTTCATGATCAGAAAGTGACTCACAAGAGAGCTTGACTTCCTGCCCAGTCATGTGATTTGGGTTCACCAGCTTTTCTGCTAAGTAGGCACATCCTTCCAACTTGTCCTTATTACCTGGAAGGGACCCTGAGTAGTCACTTGTTAATCCAGTTATCCAAAATAAACTTGAATAAAGCATGGTCACAAATGCTGTCTCCAACTCTCAGAACATATTCCAAAAGTTGAAAAACAGCAGATTACGCCACTTCCGGTGGTGTTGGTGTCGTCACGCGGCAGGGTGAGGGCAGCAGGCGGGTTGGTAACGGAGAGGTGGATTCCTCACAGCTCATCTTTCCAAAGAGTTTGAAACACCTGGGACACTTCTAAGTTCAGAAGTTTATATGCTTGTGGAACATCGAAAG
>NW_017731767.1:33801-34986 GCF_001890085.2 Hipposideros armiger | reverse complement strand
AAAAAAAAAAAAAGGAAGTACACAGCCCGTTTATTTGTGTCAGATACAGAGACCATTGGCGGTGTCGGTAGCTGGTTGCTTCAGAAGAAGCTTCATAAGTTGGAGGAGGCCTGTTTGGCCAGCCTTTGTCCGGAGGCTCCTCAGAAGCCCAAGGCTCTGATTGCAAGCCAGAGGGGCAGTTTGAAGATTATGAGCTACAGTGAATTCTTGATGATATCCAGGCCAAGTGCAGCTTTCAATATTAATCTCCAAACATCACTCTGCTGCTGTGAGGGAACCACATCCCCAGCCCAGCACCGCTGTTCCCCAGGATCAGGAGCTGACGTCCACAGAAATTCTATGACAGAAGACATTTGGGCTTCTTTTGGATCCAACAACCCAGCTTGGTTTGGTTTAGGTTGCTATTTCAAACTTGATTGTTGGACCATGAGGACCATATGATCTTGGGGAGGCTTTGCAGTGGCAGCCTGTGGCTTCCGGAGCTTGCCTCTGGAGAGGTTGCGATGGGGTGATGTGCACATAAGCTACCTCATTGACTACCTCATCCCATGGGTTTTGTCCCCTGTGTTATTTTTGATTCCCAATATCTCATATTCTAATTTCAATGTATTTATAGTTTTTGAAACTATACAAGAACATATAAAACTGGTATGGAAAACACAGTCTATCTAAATGCTGTCAGCTGACAAATAATATTGACTAGATAGTTCATTGTCAAAACGGTTTTATTTGGGAAAAAGAAAAGAACAAGAAAAAGATGGCTGCCACCCAGCACCTGTACATGAAGACCCAGTGACACATGTTTTCTAAAATGGTGGATCTATCTAGCATCTATCTATCTATCTATCTATCTATCTATCTATCTATCTATCTAACATCTATCTATATCTATATATATCTATATCAGGGACACAGCAACCATAGAGATTTTTGAAAAGGAAGTTAGGATCCTAGAATTCAACTAGGTGGGCTCATAAACTTTATGAATTCAGCTCATCCCTTACACCTTCCAGCCTGATCAGTTTCCTAAAAGTCCAAGTTTATGTTTATCATTGCAAAAGGAAGAATTAATTCAGGCCTGTAGGATTGGTTGAATTCTTTTTTTTTTTTTTTTTTTAGCTGAGCCATCCTGCTACCTGTTGGCAGCTCAGCGGCTGCTCAGCTCAGGCTGGACTCGAACCGCTG
>NW_017731767.1:15775-33221 GCF_001890085.2 Hipposideros armiger | reverse complement strand
TTGTTTGTTTGTTTGTTTTTCCTATATTGATACATTCAAACAGTGTTTTTTGTTTGTTTGTTTGTTTGTTTGTTTTAGCTGAGCCATCCTGCTACCTGTTGGCAGCTCAGCGGCTGCTCAGCTCAGGCTGGACTCGAACCGCTGTTGCTCAGAGCTCAAACTCTTGAGCGAACTCTTAACCAACTGAGCCACTCGGCCGGCCCTTGATTGGTTGAATTCTTAAAGAAATGATGATAGCATTAATTTGCATCTGTGAGAGAGACTTGGCATCACTGTGCTGCACCCAGGAGACAGGGAAGAAGCTCACCATGAGAAGCAGTTACATCTGAGGATAACTGTGCTAAGCACTGGGGGGCCCATAGCCTTGAGGTAGATGGGGACTTTGCCTGTTTTCTTGCACTGTTGCAGAATATAGATTTGGAGTAAGTGATCCTAATGTGCTTACTTTGTCATTCCTAAATTAAGATTTTTTTTCCTTCATAAGCCAGACGTGAAGGTCTGAACACACTGAAGTCTCCCTGTATGTGGCATCCCGTCAAAAACACTGGCTTGCTGCTTATCACAGGTGTTCTATGAGGGGTGATTTGGGCAAAGGGAGCCTGGCCTTTCCGTAGTCACTGCAGTGAAGCCACTCAAGCTGAGGCGAGTTGGGGAAGTACTTAAAACATTTTTTTTAAAAAAAGACTTTATTGGGGAATTGGGGGAGGGAACAGCGTTGGGGAATCAGGGAAGGGAAATAGACAAGTTTCTGTCCTTTTGTTCTTCAGTCTAGTTGTGGAAGATGTTGCTTCACTTGCCCATGTTGGTATTGTGATCATTGCGGTCTTCCCGGCTGAGGCAGATGGGTTGCCGGCCATTGGATGGCCACTCACAGTGGCTTATGGCAGCTCATGTCAGCTGCTGGCTGCTCATGCTGGCTGCCAGTCACTAATGGTAGCTTATGGCAGCCCACTTCAGTCCCACTGCAGCCTACGCCATCGCCGGTGACTCACAGCAGCCCAGCTATAGATCGAGCTGTTGTTCACTATCTTAGCTGTAGAGGGCTCAGCATCACTGGCCCATGTGGGATCCGAACTGGTGGCCCTGCTGCTCAGAGCTCGTGCTCCCAAGCCAACTCTTAACCATTGAGTCACTTGGTTGGCCCCAGGGAAGCACTTTAATGGCTTAACATTCTAGTGCTGATTTTTCTGAACAGATGTATGCCTGTTTTCTTTACAATTTGGGGATTTGTTTCTTTACAGGACTTGGCTACAAATGAATTCATGATCCAAGGAAAAGGTTGAGGAAAGGACAACATTGGCTTTGTATGTGAAGATAGTTTTATGTCAGTGTTGGCTAAGTTAACATAAAATATTTTAAAAATTAATTACTTAAATAAAAAAATTTTTAAATAAAATTATTTTTATTAATTCTTCCATTTCTGGAATGATGTGGTTTTTAAGTCACCAGTGTTCTTGATCAATGTTTAAAAGAAAATACAATTATTCCTCAATTTTAAAATATATGAAGGAATAATCTTTTCATCTTTGGGCAGTGTTACTTCTTTGCAACTCCTCAGTTTTCTGTTGTAAAATGCAGATAATAGGGCCGGCCGAGTGGCGCGATGGTTAAGAACTGGCTTGGGACGCCAGAGGGCCCCGGTTCGGATCCCATATATGAGGGCCAGTGACACTGCCCTCCACAGCTAAGATGCTGAACAACAGCTCAACCTGGAGCTGGGCTGCCGTGAGTCGCTGGCGATGGCGTAGGCTGCAGCCCCTGTGGCAGTGGGTTGCCATGGGCTACCGTGTGTAGCCAGCAGCCAGCGTGAGCGGCCAGCAGCCGCAGTGAGCGGCCGTCCAGAAGCCGGCGACTGATGTGCCTCGCTCGGGAAGAGCGCAATGATGGTGCCAACTTGGGCCAGTGAAGCAACGTCCTCCACAACTAGACTGAAGAACAAAAGGACAGCAACTTTTCTGTTCCCCTTCCCCCAATTCCCCAGCACTGTTCCTATCCCCCCAATTCCCCAATAAAAATCTTAAAAAAAATGCAGATAATAATAGTATCTTTCCCATGGATATGTGAGAAGATTGTATGAGAAAATCATTAAAAATAACCTATTGGTGTCTGACAATATTATGTCCCAATAAATATTAGCAATTACTCTTATGCTCAGGAGATGAGCAAGTATACACAGGTAGTAATCAGCTGGCTTCCCAGAAATTAGTGCAGGAATTTGGTAGCATATCGACTGGCCCTGGTATGAGACTATGAAAACAAACCAAATGGCTAACTTCTTGAGTCTGCAGAATTATCTTTTAAGAGAGGCAGTTACATGTGCAGGTTGGCACCAAGCAGTAGAATAGAAAGAACAGACCTGGAAGACAGACCTGAGTTATAATCCAGGTGTGTGTGGTATGTGACGAGAGCAGTGCAGGGCCACCATCTTCACCGGTGTGCCCACTTGTCCGCCAGGAGTCTGTGACCTATAAGAGAGTACGAAAGTGTGTAAGGTGGTGCCTGGAATATAGTTAGGCACAAATAAATGGTGCTAAGATGATTAGGAGATTTTACAAAAATAACTTATACTAGGAAATTACTTGAAAATCAACCTCATGCTATGTTCTAGATTCAAAGCCTAGAGAACGCTATCTGCTAGACATTGTTCTCTAGAGTCCTGGACAGCAGCTCCCTGTTTAGTCATCAGGAGACCCTGCAAAACCTTTGCTTTTCTGTGAAACATTGTTAAGCATATTGAACTATGTTTGCAAAAGCAGAATTTGGGAACACATTGAAACAAAACCAAAAGATACTGTGTGGTCAAACCCTCATTTCACTAGAAAGCTAAATTAACCAGAAGAATCTTTTCTGGAAATTCTAGTGTTTCTGGTTTTATTGAAATTTATTAAACTTGATGATTGAAAATAACATTACTTGATAGGGCCAGAGCACAAGTCATTTTTTAAAAAACACATTATTAATGTTTTAAGATTATTTATAATCATTGAAGCCTGCATAAAGACTGGAATGTCAATAATCAGGCATTATTCATAATAACCAAAAGCAATCTGTATGTTCATACAGTTGAATGCTACATAGCAATAAACAATAAAAGGAATGAATTACTTAAAAAAAAAAGAGAGAAAGAAAGAAAGAAAGAATGAATGAAAAAATAAGAACACTGAAGTCCACAGGATATGCCAGTGGTGTGACATATTTTTTTTAATTATTATTTTTTATTGTGAAATACTCATTTTTTAGAATTAGTTTCAGCTGTACAACACAGTGCAATAGTTATACATTTTACCCCTCAAAGTGACAACCCTCTCCCCCAATCCGCCGCCCCACTTCCCCCCCAGGCATATTTTTTTCAACTTGTGATTATGAAAAATTTTAAACATAGAGAAAAACTGAAGACTAGTACAGTGATCACCTAAGTGTTCATTACATACATTTAACACATAACATTTGTAATATTTATTTTGTCTGTATTCTTTTCTGCTAGGAAGCATTTGAAAGCACACAGTATGACACTTCGTTGAAATACTACGCATGCATTGGTTCGTATCAACTTTCCTCTGTCAGCACTATTGCACTTAGGAACATCGGCAAGAAATCCCAAGGTTTAATATTTAGTTCACATTCTAATTTCTCCTGGTTTTGAGTCAAAGTTCAGTCACCGCGTTAGTGTAATTTCGTTTTATGTAAAAGCAATTATCACGAAAGATCTAAACTAACAATTGACTTTTGAACATTATTGAAATACATGGGGTTACTGCCCTCAAGTTGCTGTAAGGAGCTCTGACAGGATAAAAATACAAGTGTGTGACCCCGAGGTGAGAAATGGGCCTCGGCAGGTTGTAAGCCCAAAGTGGAGCTTGATCAGCAGTGGGTCTGCATGTGGCTCTCTGGCTTCCTGCATCATCAGCGAGAGGGCCGTTTGGGACTAAATAGGGAGAATGGGTGAATGCCACCAATATGGATTAACAGTCAGACTTGAGTTATATGTGCCTCACGTCCCTTTGCATGACACTTAAAAATGATGAATGAAAACACAGCTCCTGTTTTCAGAAGGGTCCATGTGAAGCTGCAGGGAGAGCAAGAATGTTCCTGAAATAATAATATTGGAGGAGAGGGCTCAGTGACATAGGGTTGAGGTGGTGGAGAAACAGCCCATCAGACACCTGGAAAATTTGAAAGATATTTAACACAAAGCTGTCCAACAGAACTTTCTGCAAGGGAGATATTCTATGTCTGCACTGTCTAACGTGGTAGCTGCTGTATTGAACACTTGAGGCTAGTATGACTGGCAAACTGAATTTTACATTTTATTTAATTTTAGTTACAATTTTTAAATAGTAACACGTACTTAGTTGCTACTGTGTTGGAGAGCACAACTCTTAGCTCCCAGGACAAATGTCCCACAGGCCACTGAAATCAAGAGGATTTCAGCAAGATTCACAGCGTTCACCAGACCAGCAGTAATAATGAGGGACAATTAAGCCAAATTTGGTTCACCTTCTATCCATCCCTGAGTCAATTTTTCTAATACAAGTTCTGTTTTAAAGATATTCTTCTCTACTAATGCTCGTAGACAATGAAAGCTGTTTTAAGGGGATAGTGAAAAGATGAAAACTTCTTTGGAAATGGAAACCTCATCTTTTGTGGAGAACGTCTTTTCTAATTGATTTGGTCTCTTCAGGAGGCTGGTACCTTATATGTTCAATTAAAAAAAACAAATCCAAGATTTATCACCTTTTAAGACTTCTAATATTCATATTGTGTAATTCTAATAAATGTGGTCCAGGCACAGGATACACGGACTGATGTCCTTTTAATTTCAGGGAGGTGAAGAACATGAAGAAATAAAAAGTGGATTCACTTGACTTATTACATCGTCTCTTGGGATCAGAGGATCATTAGGAAAAATTGCCTTTCTGTTCATTCCAGAGGCCCCGGGGGGGGGGAAATTGTGTACTTAGCAGTTGGAATAAGAAGAGGGAAATGTGCCTGATGAGCAGATACAAAGAGCACTGTAACGCCTCCTCTGTGCGTCTCTCAGCTTGTACCACGTTGGTGCCCAGGACCTGGGTGTTGCTTTTGAGTCCTCAGCTGGCTGTGAACTGATGCTTCACTCCTTCCTGCTGTCTTGTGTGGGGACAGAGCTTCAGTCTCCATCATGAAACTTCCAGGGAGTAATTCAGACTTCCACACAGAGCCCTCCCTCTCAGAGACCCCATCCAGGTGAGTCTGAGAGCCCAGCAGGTACTGAAGGAAAGGGTCAGAGAGGTCAGAAATGAGAACTCTCACCTGAGTCACTGCAACCCTAATCAGCCCAGAGACTAGAGATCACCATGTCTGTATTCTTGGTTAAGTAATTGATTTATAATAAATTCATTTAATATATTAATAAGGATGCTTGAATCTGCAATACAAGGGCCGTAGTTAACAAATTAAGTGATGGGCTGGATGTACCGAAGGTGACTCTGCAGAATAAGTGAGATGCATGAAATGGTTGCAGTATAACGGAAACATATCTGAGGATATGTTTGCTATTCGGGAAGTAAGATAATAGAGTGTTAGGTGTGGAGGCCAGAGCAGTGAAGTGAGAGCATTTGTATAAAATTTCTAAACGGGGTGTATTTGAGCATGTTTAGTAGTCACTGAAAAGATCCAGCCAGTGGAGGTAGAAACTACCTCGCAACAGTCATTCATGAGACATACATGGCAGCATCTTCTCTCATGCTGGGTATTCACATGAAAACATTATTTAATAAGTGCAATGAGGAATACGAAATAGTTTTAATGTAAATTATTTCATTACTGGTGAGACTGCATATATTTTGGGTTTGATACTTGTTTATTTCTCTATTTGAACAGTTAGTAGGGATTCCCAGCCCACACTCAGCCTTTCCCCCTGGTGGTCATTGTTGTTTATATTTTTAATGAGCAATTCTCTCATGTACTGGGAAGTATAAATTGAGGACTGACCTACTTCTAGGCAATGAGTACACAGTGCTAAGAACAAAACAGTTCAGTGATGGAGGAATTATGTCTGTAGGGCTGGGTTCCTTCTAGAGGCTCAGGTGAAATCCTGTTTCTCTTCCTATTTCAGTTTGTATTCTGCCTGCCTGCCCTCTTTGTCTCATGGCCGTTCCTCTGTCTCCAAAGCCAGCAGTTTAGCTTCGTCATCTTGTCTCTCGCTTCTACATCTAGAAGACCATTATGGTTGCCTTAGTCCCACCTGGATGATCCTGGCTCATCTTCTTAAAGTCAGCCGATGAGCAAGCCTGTCCATCTTCTACACCAATCCTCCCTTATTATGAAAGTATCCAATGCAAAGGCACTGAGATAGTGTGTGGACATATTTTGGAGGCTCTTTATTTTCTCACTACAAAGTCTCTTATAAGTGTATTAGTATGTGTCACTCAGGGGGCCTTATATAAGAGAAATGAACACAGAATTTATCATAGTTTCTGGAATGAGTGAATACACAATTGCTTTAAAAATACAGCAAAGAAATATTTCTTTTAGAAGACCTTAAAGTGCCTACACCTGGCTCTGACACAGGACCTCAGCCTTGCTATTCAGAGCGTGGTCCACAGACCAGGACCTGCAGCATCAACACCCGCTGGGAGTTTGTTAGAAATGCAGCCTCTCTGAGTCCCCAGGACCTGCTGATTCAGATTCTGCATTTCTGGTAGGATCCTTGTTGATTCGTAGGCACACTCAAGTTGAAGGGCCGGTCTTGACTGGGTTCGTTCATCTTCTCATTGTTGACATTAGGGGCTGAATAGTAGTTGGGTGGGGGTGCTTTACTGTGGATTGTAGGTGTTTAGCAGTATTCTTTTAGGCATTTTCAGACATCCCAGGCTCAAAATCATTTCTGGGTGAGAAACACTGCTAGAGGCAACTGGAAAAAAACTGTAATCAAGGCCCATCAAAGGCTCTGATATTCACTTTCAACAGATCACTAAACCCTTCTTGCTCCACCCCAGGGCCTTTGCACTGGCCATTCCTTCTTCCAGATACAAACTTGCCCACATAACCTTTCCTCTCCCTCCCTTTCTTTCTACACTGAAGTCCCTCTTGAAATGTCACCTTGTTTGCAGGACTTGACTAAATGCCCATTAAAAAGAAAACACACTAGTCACTGTCTTTTTTAGATTCACTTTCCTTTTCTTCATATGATCTGTCACCAACTGGAATATTATATATTTTTATTATTAGGTTGCAAAATTTTTCTTCATCATTGACTTGTGTGAACTTCTGTTTTTCAGCACTCCAATACTCACAAACTAGACAGTACCTAAAACATGATGAGCACTCAATTTATATTCCTGAAATACATGAAGAATTTCTCATGAAAATTGGAAAATGCATGACACCCTTGGAAAGAATCAGATTGGGACAAAAATTCCTGATCTGAGATGGCGCAGCAAACCCCTAGAGGGAACCAGATCCACACAAAAATGTAGAAATTAATCACTTAGCAGCAAAACATAAATTGCAGCATTAGAGTTATCTGAGTAATGTCTGTTTTTATGAAAATTACTCATGTTATTTTTCTGTCTTGGAAGTCACCTTCACTCCATGGGACCAGCTAATCTTACACAAGTTTCAGAATTTCTTCTCCTGGGACTTTCAGAGGAGCCAGAACTGCAGCCCCTCATCTTTGGGCTTTTCCTCTCCATGTACCTGATCACTGTGTTGGGAAACCTGCTCATCATCCTGGTGGTCAGCTCAGACCCCCACCTCCACACACCCATGTACTTCTTCCTCTCCAACCTGTCCTTTGTGGACATCTGTTTCACCTCCACCACCGTCCCCAAGATGCTGGTGAACATCCAGATGCAAAGCAAAGTCATAACTTATGAAGGCTGCATCACCCAGATGTATTTTTTCACAGCCTTTGGACTGTTGGATGACTTCCTCCTGACTGTGATGGCCTATGACCGCTTTGTGGCCATCTGTCACCCCCTGCACTACACGGTCATCATGCACCCCCGGCTCTGTGGACTGCTGGTTCTGGTGTCCTGGATCATGAGTATCCTGATTTCCTTGTTACATAGCTTAATGGTGCTGAGGTTATCCTTTTGCACAGACTTGGAAATTTCCCACTTTTTCTGTGAACTCAATCTGATGATCGAACTTGCCTGTTCTGACACCTTTGTTAACATCATGGTGATGTATTTTTTAGTTGGGCTTCTGGGTGGTGGTCCCCTGGCTGGTATCCTTTACTCATACTCCAAGATTGTTTCCTGCATACATACAATGTCATCTGCTCAGGGGAAGTATAAAGCATTTTCTGCTTGTGTTTCTCACCTCTCTGTTGTCTCCTTATTTTATTGTACTATGCTGGGAGTGTACCTCAGCTCTGCTGTGACCCACAGCTTACAGTCAAGTGCAACAGCCTCGGTGATGTACACTGTGGTCACACCCATGCTCAACCCCTTCATCTACAGTCTCAGGAATAAAGATATAAAGGGGGCTCTGAAAAGATTCTTTGGGTTGACAGATATTAAAAGGACAATCATCCTGAGGCTGAAAAAATGTCCTTGATTTCATGGCTCCAAGTAGAAATCCAGCCATTATAAGGTTTTTTTAGGTTTTTTTTTTTTAGCTGAGCCATCATGCCACCTTTTGGCAGCTCAGCGGCTGCTCAGCTCGGGCCAGGAATCGAACCACTGTTGCTCAGAGCTCAAACTCTTGAGCGAGCTCTTAACCAACTGAGCCACTTGGCTGGCCCATTATGAGTCTTTAATCAGACTGTGTTTGTGGAATTTGCTTCTTCTAATTTTATTGTGTTATTTTTATTATTTTTAGTCTAACTTCTCTATACAATTTTTTTCAATTATTATTTTTTTCAGTTACAATTGATATTTAATATTATTTTATATTAGTTTCAGGTGTACACTATAGTGGTTAGACAGTTATATAATTTAGGCAGTGATTCCCCCCCGATTAGTTTATTACCCACCAGGCACTATACATAGTTGTTGCAATATTATTTATTATTTTATATGCTGTACTTTACATCCCTGAGTGAGTATTTTGTAACTACGAATTTGTATTTTTAATCCCATCACCTTTTCCACCTAGTCCCCCAACACCACCCCTCTGGCAAACATCAGTTTGTTCTCTGTATCTATGAGTCTGTTTCTTTTTTTTTTCCATTTATTTTGTGTTCTTTAGAGTCTACATATAAGTGAGATCATATGGTATTTGTCTTTCTCTGACTTATTTCATTTAGCATAATGCCCTCCAGGTCCACCCATGTTGTCACGAATGGTATGATTTCATTCATTTTTATGGTCGAGCAATAAATCATTGCATATGTTTGCATGTGCCACATCTCTATCCAGTTGTCAATTGAATGGCACTTAGGTTTTTTCCATATCTTGGCTAATGTAAATAATGCTGCAGTGACCATAGAGGTGCCTATAGCTTTTCAAATAAGAGTTTTGGATATATTTGAATAAATACCCAGAAGTGGAACTGCTGGGTCATAAGGTAGTTCTCTTTTTAATTTTTAAGGAAACTCCATACATTATATTATATTGGCTGCACCAATTTGCAATCCCAACAGTGCACGAGGGTTCCCTTTTCTCCACATCCCCACCAACACTTGTTGTTTGTTGATTTTTCATGATGGCCATTCTGACAGGTGTGAGGTCGTATCTCATTGTGGTTTTAATTTGCATTTCACTGATGATTAGTGATGTGGAGCATCTTCTGATATATTCATTGGGCATCTGTATGTCCTCTTTGGAGAAATGTCTATTCAGGTCCACTGCCCATTTTTTAATTGGATTTTTTGTTTTTTTGAGGTTGAGTTGTGTAAGTTCTTTATAAATTTGGGATATTAACCCCTTATTGGGATATTAACCCCTTATCATTGGCAAATGTCTTCTGTCAATTAGTAGGTTGTCTTTTAGTTTTGTTGATGGTTCTCTTTGCTGTGCAAAAACTTTTTAGTGAGATGTAGTTTCATTTATTTATTTTTTCTTTTGTTTCCCTTGCCCAAGGAAATATATTACAAAACAAATGTTACTAAGAGCAATGTCAGAGAGTTTACTGCCTATGTTTTCTTCTAGGAGTTTAATGGTTTGGGGTCTTACATTTAAGTCTTTAATCCATTTTGAATTTATATGGTGTGAGAAGGTGGTCCAGTTTCATATTTTTGCATGTATCTGTCCAGTTTACAGAACACCATTTATTGAATAGTCTTTGTTTATCTCACTGTATATCCTTGCCTCATTTGTCATAGAATAAATGACCATGTAAGTGTCAGTTTATTCTGGGGTCTGTGTTCTATTCCATTGAATTATTTGTCTGTTTTTATGCCAACACCATACTGTTTTGATTACTATAGACTTGTACTATAGTTAGATACCTGGTAGCATGATATCTCCAACTTTGCTCTTTTTCAAGAGTGCTGTGGTTTTTTGGGGTCACTTGTGTTTTCATATAAATTTTAAGATTATTTGTTCAAGTCCTGTGAAAAATACAAAATTAATATTTAGAAATCAGTTGAATTTTTATACACCAATAATGAACTATGAGAAATAGAAATAAGGAAAATAATCTCATTTACAATTGCATAAAAAATACCTAAGAATAAATTTTAGCAAGGAGGCAATAAACCTGTACTCGGAAAAGTATATGACACTAAAGAAAGAAATTGAAGAAGATACCAATAAATGGAGTATGTATTGTGTTATTTGAAGGAGAAATTAACATCGTTAAAATGTCCATACTACCCAAAACAACCAGAAGACTCAATGCAATCCTTATCAAAATACCAAAAATCAACCAAGTAAATTTGGAGATCTAGTAATTGGCTTTGTTAATGATTCGTGAATCAGGCAGTAATCCTTCCAGCAACCAGAAGGGAGTTGCCAGTGGTTGTATACAATGAAACATTTTTATCCAAACAAGAGTGGGGTGAGGAGCTATTAACAAAAGAAAAGATTAATGTTAGACCTGGATATTTTTTTGGGGGGGTAGGGAACAGCAAGGGTTTTTATCTTGCAGATCCCCTCTTCCTTCCATGGGGGATGGAGAGGGCCCATGTGACCGATTACCTTACTGGTACTTTAACAGAAAATTACAGACTGGTTGATGAACATTACATTTCTAATAGAGGTTGAACTGCCATTAGGTCCCGTGTTAAATTCAATTTGGCCTCATGAGCTCTTTGCACAAGTGATGCCATTTTGGACTTGTGATTTCTCTTTAACTGTAGTATGGACATTTAAAGAATATTAATTATTCCAATCATTGAACACAGAATATATTTCCATATTTGTGTCTTCTTTAAAATGCATAAATTTCTTAATTAAAGGAGCTATACAAAAAATAAGAATACATATTGTACAAATATATATATATTTGTATACATATATATAATTATATATATTAGTTATATAAATATTGATAATTTATACATGTAATCAATATATAATTAATTGTCTGTTATGTGATTATAAAAAATGTAATCTTCCTGATACTATTTTCTCATTTCTGATGGTGATTTGGGATGATGAACAAATTCAGGTGGATGCTGTGAGGATTAAATAAAATGTTTGGAAATAACTACTGACTCTAAGAACTCTATCACAGGTAAGGAGAGTATGTACAATAAACATATGTGCATTTTTACCTGACTCTGTTTCAGGCAAACACACACACACACACACACACACACACACACACTCATTAATAATTTCACCTTTAAGATAGAAAGGAAACTAGAAAGAAATTTGGAGAGAATAGAACTTAAATGAATGAATGGTTAAATTAACATGAAACTCCAAGAATTAGAAATTTATAATATGGATTTAAAGCAGAATGATTGAGGGCCAGCCAAGTGGCACGTTGGTTAAGAACTGGCTTGAGACACCAGCTCTGAGCAGCAGGGCCCCGGTTCGGAGCCCACATTAGGGCCAGTGACGCTGTGCCCTCTACAGCTAAGATGGTGAACAACAGCTAGACCTGGAGCTGGGCTGCCGAGTCCCCGGCGATGGTATAAGCTGCAAAGAAGCTGCAGTGGGCTGCCGTAAGCTACCGTGAGTGGTTGACAGCCGGCGTGAGCTGCCAAGAGACGCTGTGAGCAGCTGTCCAGTGGCTGGCGACTGATCTGCCTCACCTGGGAAGAGTGCAATGATCATAATACCAACATGGGCAAGTGAAGCGACACCCTCCTCAACTAGACTGAAGAACAAAAGGACAGCGACTTGTCTGTTCCCCTTCCTCGATTCCCAAATGCTGTTCCCCTCCTCCAATTCACCAATAAAAACTTAACAAAAATAAATAAAGTAGAATGGTTGACCTTAATTTTAGTAATGATTTATGTTTCCCATCTTAATGCACAAAGGCCTCAAAGTCAGACTCACATTTACTTTATGCAATGGAGAATTCATTAGACCAGCTAAGGGAGCAAATTCCCCAAATTGACTTTGCCTGTCTTCTACTTAAGGTGGAATTTCAACACAAAGCTATTATAAAGGGAAGCAAATAGAATAAACTGAGAGGCTAAAATTTACTATGGTACAAAAAAAAAATATATATATATATTAGATAAATATATTGTATTCTTGTTGTAAGAAATTACAACAGTAGGGTATAAAAGAAACAAGTTCATATTCTTACTGTTTTTGATATCAGAACCCTGAAACAAATCTCAATGGACTAAAATCAAGATTTTAGGGGGCCGGCCGAGTGGCACGATGGTTAAGAGCTGGCTTGGGACGCCAGAGGGCCCCGGTTCAGATCCCACACATGAGGGCCAGTGACACTGCCCTCCACAGCTAAGATGCTGAGCAACAGCTCAACCTGGAGCTGGGCTGCTGTGAGTCACCGGCGACGGTGTAGGCTGCAGCCCCTGCTGCAGTGGGTTGCCATGGGCTACCGTGTGTAGCCAGCAGCCAGCATGAGTGGCCGTCCAGAAGCCAGCAACTGATCTGCCTCACCCGAGAAGAGCGCAATGATGGTGCCAAATTGGGCCAGTGAAGCAACGTCCTCCACAACTAGACTGAAGAACAAAACGACAGCAACTTGTCTGTTCCCCTTCCCCCAATTACCCAGCACTGTTCCCATCCCCCCCAATTCCCCAATAAAAATCTTTTAAAAAAAACCAACTGGAAAACATTAAAAAAAAAAAGATGTCTGCAGGGCCAGTTCCTTCTGGAGGCTGCAGGAGAGAATCTGTTTCCTCTCCTGTTCCAGTTTCTCGTGGCCACAAGCATTCCTTGGGTCCTGGCCCTCTCTCCAACTCTAAAGCAGCAGTGGAGCATCTTCCACTCTCCCTCTAAATCCAACTATTCCCCCTTTTCTTCCACATTCTAGGTCGGCAGTGATTACATTAGTCCCACCTAGATAATCACTGCCAATTGTCTTATCTTAAAGCTGCAGGCTGATAGCATAAGTATTCCAAGGGCTACGTTTATACTCCCTTTACTATAAAACAATACATTCAAGGTCTCCAGGGATTAGAATGTGGACACCTTTTGGAGGCCCTTATTCTGCCTATTACAAAGTCTTTTTCAGAACTGTATTATTATCTGGTGACACTCAAGTGCCCTCGTATAACAGAAACAACACAAAATTTATCACAGCCTCTGAAATTAGTGAATACAGTCATGTACTGAATGATGACATTTTTGTCTATGAGAGAACCGCATATATAACAATGCTCCCATATGATTATGATACTGCTAAAATATTCCTATTGCCTAGTGACGTCATAACCATCATAACATCTTTGTAATGCAACACATTGCACGATACTTAATCATCATGTTACAGTTGCCTACAGTATTCAGTATAGTAACATGCTGAACAGATTTGTAGTCTAGGAGTTACAGGGAAACAGAATTTATCACCCCAAAGTAAATCAATTTAGCATAAGGATTATTTTAAACTGGTTAATTTTAAAAAACAGTAGACATGGGGGAAGCTCTGAAAACCAAGTACAAGTTATACTGAATAAGGGATATTTACATTTGCAAGGAAAATCTCCATTTGTGAGGGGTTGTGTCCCATCACAAGTCAATGTTTTGAAGAGCTGAGGGACCTAGTCAAGGCAGAGGCCTCAGTCTTAGACTTTGGAGAGAACTCTAACTTAGGGTTGGAGTAAGGTGCTGGGAGGTAAGAACTGTGGCAGGTTGAACAATCATGGAGAAGGACTAACAGAAACAGGATTCACTTGACTTCTCACCTAGTCCCTTTCAATATTAATCTCCAAACATCACTCTGCTGCTCAGGGAACCACATCCCCAGCCCAACACCGCTGTTCCCCAGGATCAGGGGCTGATGTCCACAGAAATTCTATGGTAGAAGACACTTGGGCTTCTTTTGGGTCCAATAACCCAACTTAGTCTTGGTTTAGGTTGGTATTTAAAACTTGACTGTTGGACCATGAGGACCATGTGATCTTGGGGAGGCTTGGCAGTGGCTGCCTGTGGCTTCCTGAGCTTGCCTCTGGAGAGGTTGCGATGGGGTGATGTGCACATAAGCTATGTCGTTGACTACCTCATCCAACGGTTTTTGTCCCCTGTGTTATTTTTGATGCCCAATATTTTATGTTCCAATTTCAATGTGTTTATGGTTTTTGAAACTATACAAGATAATATAAAATTGGTATAGAAAACACAGTCTATCTAAATGCTGTCAGCTGACAAATAATATTGACTAGGTAGTTCATCATCAAAACGGTTTTATTTGGGAAAATGGAAAGAACGAGGAAAAGACGGCTGCCACCGAACACCTGCATGTTGAGACCCAGTGAGTCCTGTGGTCTAAAATGGTGAATATATATGTATACATATCAGGGAGACAGGAACCAAGGAGTTTTTTTGAAAAGGAACTTAAAACAATAGAGTTCAAATAGGTGGGCTTATAAACTTCTGTGAACTCAGCTCCTCCCTTAGACCTCCCAGCCTGATCAGTTTTCTTAAAGCCCCAGTTCATCTTTATCAATGCAAAAGGAAGAATTCATCCAGAACAGTAGGATGGATTGAAATTCTTAAAGAAAGGATGAAAGTCTTTTTTCTGTCTGTGGGAGAGGCTTGGCTTCACTGTTCTTCACCCAGGAGACAGGGAAGAAGCTCACCATGAGAAGCAGTTACATCTGAGGATAACTGTGCTAAGCATTGGGGGGCCCATAGCCTTGAGGTACATGAGGACTTTGTCTCTTTTCTTGGACTGTTGCAGAATGTAGATTTGAGGTAAGTGATCCTAAAGTGCTTGCTTCATCACTCCTGAATTAAGATATTTTTTCCATCATAAACCATACGTGCAGGTCTGAACACACCGAAGTCTCCCTGTATGTGGCATCCTGTCCAAAGCCCTGGCTTGCTGCTCGTCGGCAGATGGTCTATTTTGGGGTAATTTGGAAGAAGGAAGCCTGCCCCATCCTGAGTCACAAACGTGAAGCCACTCGAGCTGAAGCCAGCTGGGGGGGGAACACTCTAATCGATAAACATTCTAGCTTTGATTTTTCTGAAGGGAAATATGCCTGTTTCTTCACAATTTGGGGATTTTTTTTCTTGTAGGACTTGGCTCCAAATGAAAATGTGATCCAAGGAAAAGGTTGAGGAAAGGAGAACATTGGCTTTAAAGGTCAAGATAGTTTCATGTCAGCAGCTGGCTAAGACAAAAATAAAATATTAAAAATATTTTTTAAAGAAAATATTTTTAAAAGAAATTATTATTATAAGTTCTTTCAATTTCTGGAATGACATGTTTAAGTCACAGTATTCTTGATCAATATTTAAAGGAAATGACAATTATTCCTCAATATAAAAATATATGAAAGAAATAAACTTTTCTTCCTGGGCAACTTCACTTCTTTGAGGCTCTTCAGTTTGTTCAGTTGTGAAATATAGATAATAATAGTATCTATTCAACAGATATTTTGAAAAGATTGAGTGACGAAATCATTTAAAATTTCCCATAAGTGTCTCACATATGCTATGTCTCAATAAATGTTAGCTATTATTATTCTGCTCATGAGATGAACAAGTATACATAGGTGGTAATCACCTTGCTTCCCAGAAATTACTGGAGAAATTTGATAGCATATTAACTGGCCCTGGTATGAGACCATGGAAATAAACAAAATCACTAATTCCTGGAGTCTGCAGAATTATCTTTAAGAGAGGCAGCTACATGTGCAGGTTGACACCAAGCAGTAGAATGGAAAGAACAGACCTGGAAGACAGACCTGAATTACAACCCAGGTGTGTATGCTATTTGGCGAGAGCAGTGCAGGGCCACCATCTTCACGGGTGTGCCCACCTGTCAGCTAGGAGTCTGTGAGGTATATGAGAGTACAAGAGTGTGTAAGGTTCCTGGAATATAGTTAGGCACAAGTAAATGGTGCTAGGATGATTATGAGCAGATTTTACAAAAATAACTCATACTAGGGAATTACCTGTAAAGCAACCTCATGCTTTGCTCTAGATTCACAGCCTAGAGAATGCATTCTGCTAGACATTATTCTCCAGAGTCCTGGAGAGAAGCTCCCTGTTTAGTCATCAGGAGACCACGTAAAACCTTTAATTTTCTGTGAAACATTGTTAGGCTATTGTACTATGTTTGCAAAAGCAGAATTTGGGGCACATTGAAACAAAACAAAAACATACCGCGTGGTCAAACCCTCACGTCACCAGAAAGTTAAACTATCCAGAATAACCTTTTCTGAAACTTCTAGTCATTCTGGTTTTATTGAATTTATTAAACATGAGGTTTGAACAATAACTTTACTGAATGGTGCCAGTGCACAACTCCATTTTGAGAAAAAATTTAATTTTTTAATATTTTAAGCTTTTTTATAAAACCACTGAATTCTGCACAAAGACTGTATGTGATAATTAGACAGCATTATGCATTTAGCACAGAATAGTACATATGGGGAGGGGGCAAGAGGGTTGCAGAAAAAATGTATGTATGTTAAAAAATGTTATCTATGTATTAGCTTTCAAAGTTTAATTAAATTATGGTAGGAATGTGTAATATGACATTCCCTCAAAACATGGCATTAATCAAATGAATGCTAGAATCATTCATTGTATTACAATTTTAATTCAGTTTTTCCTTCCTTAAATGTGTATACATTTTTTTGGCACCCTCTGTATGTCCACAAACTGCTGTGTAGATAAACTAAATGTGATATATCCATACAGTTAAATACTATTTAGCCATAAACAATAAAAAAAAGAAAGTAAAAAAAACAAAACAAATAGCAAAATAACAACCAAAAACCAAAAACCACTGACGCCTACGGGATAAGCCAGTGGTGTGACTTATTTTCTCAACTTTTGTATTATGAAAAAATTTAAACACAGAGAAAAAGTAAATACTAGTAGAGTGATCACTTATGTGTTCATTACATACATTTAACACATAACATTGTAATATTTGCTTTGTATGACATTTCTGCTAGGAAGCATTTGAAAGCACA
>NW_017731767.1:13075-15585 GCF_001890085.2 Hipposideros armiger | reverse complement strand
TTACTGCCCTCAAGTTGCTCTAAGGAGCTCTGATGGGACAAAAATACCAGTGTGTGACCCTGAGATGATAAAAGGGCCTCAACAGACTGTAAGCCCAAAGTAGAGCTGAATCAGCAGTGGGTCTTCATGTGTCTCTCTGTGTCTTCCTGCATCATCAGAGAGAAGGTCGTTTGGGAAGAAATAGGGAGAATGGGTGAATGCCACCACTATAGAGTAACATTTAGCCTTGAGTTATATGTGCCTCATGTCCTTTTGCATGACACTTAGTAAATGGTGAGTGAAAACACAGCGCTTGTTTTCAGAAGTGTCAATGTGGAACTGCAGAGAGAGCAAGAATGTTCCTGAAATAATAAAATTGAAGGAGAGGGCTCAACGCCATAGGGTTGAGGTGGTGGAGAAACAGCCCAGCAGACACCTGGGAATTTTGAAAGAAATTTGAGGCAAAGTTTCCAAGAAAACTTTCTGCAAGGGAGAGATTCTCTGTCTGCACTGTCTAATGTGGTAGCTGCTATATTGAACACTTGAGGCTAGCATGACTGGGGAACTGAATTTTACATTCTATTTAATTTTAATTATAATTTTCAAAAAGGCTCATGTAACTATTGCTACTGTGTTGGACAATATAGCTCTTAGCTCCCAAGACAAATGTCCTCCAGGCCCCTGAAATCCAGGAGGATTTCAGCAAGATTCACAGCGTTCATCAGACCAGCAGTAATAACAGGGGACAATTCGACCAAATTTGGTTCACCTATTTCTCGCTGACTCCATTTTTCTAAGACAAGTTCTGTTTTTGAAGATGCGCCTCTTCTGTACTAATGCTCATAGACAAATTTATGAGAGCTGTTTTTAGTAAATAGAGAAAAGATGAAAACTTCATCTTATGGGGAGAACCTGTTACTAAATAATTTTGCCTTTTCAGGAGGCTGGAAACTTGTATTGAATTAAAAAAAATTGCAGGGTTAACACCTTTTAAGGCTTCTAATATTCATATTGTGTAATTCTAATAAGTGAGTATCCAGGAACAGGATACTTGCTGATTCATGGACTGATGTCCTTTCAAATTCAGGCTGATCACAACATGTAGAAATAAAAACTAAATTAAAAGCAGAATTCTAACCTTTTCTCTTGGGATCGGAGACTCATTAGGAAAAATTGCCTTTCTGTTTATTCCAGAGGCCCCAGGGGGAAATTGTGTGCTTAGAAGTTGGAATAAGAAGAGGGAAATGTGCCTGATGAGCAGATTCAGAGAGCGCTGTAACGCCTCCTCTGTGCGTCCCTCAGCTTGGACCACGTTGGTGCCCAGGACCTGGGTGTTGCTGTTGAGTCCTCAGCTGACTGTGAACTGATGCTTCACTCCTTCCTGCTGTATCATGTTGGGACAGAGCTTCAGTCTCCATCATGAACCTTCCAGGGAGTAATTCAGACTTCCACACAGAGGCCTCCCTCTCAGAGTCCCCATCCAGGTGAGTCTGAGAGCCCAGCAGGTACTGAAGCAAAGGGTCAGAGAGGTCAGAAATGAGAACTCTTCCCTGAGTCACTGCAACCCTAATCAGCCCAGAGACTAGAGATCACAATGTCTGTGTTCTTGGTTAAGTAATTGATTTATAATTAGTTCATTTAATATATTAATAAGGATGCTTGAATCTGCAATACAGGGGCCATAGTTAACAATTAAGTGATGACATGGAAGTACCATTAGGTGACTCTGCAGAATGAGTGAGATGCATGAAATGGTTGCAGTACAATGAAAACATATCTGAGGAGTTCTACTGTCCAGGGAGTAAAAAAACTAGTGTTAGGAGTGGAGCCAGTGCAGTGAAGTGAGAGCATTTGTATGAAATTTCTAAATGGGGTATATTTGAGCATGTTTTGTACTCACTGAAAAGATCCAGGCCAGTGGAGGTAGAAACTACCTTGCAGCAGACATTTGTGAGACATATATGGCAGTATCTTCTCTCACACTGGATAGTCACATAAAAAAATTATTTCATAAGTTTAAAGAGGAATACTAAATAGCTTTACTTTGAATTATTTCACTACTGGCGGGGCAGCATATATTTTGAATTTGAACTTGTTAAGTTTCTCTATTGAAACAGGTAGTAGGGATTCCTATCACACACTCTCAGTCTTTCCCCTTGGTAGTCATTGTCGTGTATATTTTAATGAGAAATTCTGTCTGCACTGGGAATTATAAATTGAGGATTGAATGACTTCTAGGCAAAGAGTATACATTGCTGAGAACAAAACAGTTTGGTGATGGAAAAATTAAGGCCATCCATTGTACCTTAAATCTTAAGGCCACAAAGGCATCGTAGTCAGAGCAAGTTTACATTTATGCAATGAGGACTTCACTGTGCGAGGTAAAGTGGTGGAATTTGATTTAAAAATTTTTTCTACTTCATGTGGGTTTTCAGAGTAAAATGCCCTTACCCAGGGGAAGCTAATGAATGAATGGAGAAGCTTTACCTCAATTCCCTCAGCAAATTTTATTGAATAAATGTCTTTAGTAG
>NW_017731767.1:2823-10035 GCF_001890085.2 Hipposideros armiger | reverse complement strand
TTCTCTGTCTGACTGATTTCACTTAGCATAATACCCTCCAGGTCCACCCATGTTGTCACAAATGGTAAGATTTCATTCAATTTTATAGCTGAGCGATAATCTATTGCATATTCTTGTGTGTACCACATCTTCTTTATCCAGTCATCAATTGAATGGCACTTAGGTTTCTTCCATATCTTGGCTAATGTAAATAATGCTGCATTGACAATAGGGGTGCATATATCTTTCAAAAGAGTGTTTTGGATTTTGTTGGACATATACCCAGAATTAGAATTGTTGGTCATAAGGTAGTTCTCTTTTTAATTTTTAGGAAACTCTATACTGAGTTCCATATTGGCTGCACCAATTAGCAATCTCACCAACAGTGCATGAGGGTTCTTTTTTCTCTACACCCTCAGCAACACTTGTTTTTTCTTGATTTTTCATGATGGCCAATCTGAAAGGTGTGAGGACATATCTTATTGTGGTTTTAATGCATTTCTCTGATGATTAGTGACGTGGAGCATGTTTTCATCCATCTACTGGTTATCATATGTTGTCTTTGGAAAAATGTCTATTCATGTCCTCTGCCCATTGTTTAATGAGTATTTTTGTTTTTCTTAGGTTGAGTCGTATGAGTTCTTTATACATTTGGGATATTAACCTTTTATCAGATATATTATTGGCAAATGTTTTCTCTCAGTCAGTAGGTTGTCTTTTTGTTTTGTTGATTGTTTTCTTTGCTGTGCAAAAACTTTTTAGTTAGGTGGTGTTCCATGTGTTCATTAATTTTTTTGTTTTCATTGACCCCAAAATATATCAGAAAAGAAATGTTACTAAGACAAATGTTTACTGCCTATGTTACCTCTAGGAGTTTTATGGTTTTGAGCCTTACATTTAAGTCTTTAATATATGTTGTGTTTATTCTTGTATATGGTATAAGAAACGGTCTAGTTTAATTTTTTTGCATGTATATGTCCAGTTTTCAGAACATCATTTATTGAATTGACTGTATTTATCTTACTGTGTATTCTTGCCTCATTTGTCATAGATTAAATGATCATGTAAGTGTCGTTTTTTTTTCTGGCCTCTGTATTCTATTCATTGAATTATGTGTCTGTTTTTATGCCAGTACCATGCTGTTTTGATTACTATAGCCTTGTACTATAGTTTGATATCAGGTAGCATGATATCTCCAGCTTTGTTTTTTCTCAAGAGTGTTTTGATTATTCGAGGTATTTTGCGGTTCCATATAGATTTTAAGGTTATTTGTTCTAGTCTATGAAAAATGCTATGTTAATATTTAGATATCAGTTCAATTTTTATACACCAATAATGAACTGTAAGAAAGAGAATGCAAAACAGGATCCCATTTATAATTCAAACAAATAAAATACCTAGGGGGCAGCCTGTTGGCTCAGGTGGTTAGAGTGCAGATACATAATACCAAGATTGCTGGTTTGATCCCCACATGGGACAGTGAGCTGTGCCCTCTACAACTACATTGCAAACAATGGCTTGACTTGGAGTTGCAGCGTGCTGGAAAAAACACACTATTCTCAATAAAGGTTTTAAAAAATACGTAGGAATAAATTTGACGTCAGAGGGAAAAGACTTGTACTCAGAAAAGTATAAGACAGGAAGAAATTGAAGAAGATACAAATAAATGGAAGCGTTTATGGTGCTATTGGACAAGAAGAATTAAGATCATTAAAATGTCCATTCTACCCAAAGCAATCTGTACACTCAATGCAATCCGTATTTAAATACCAAAGGAATTTTTCTCTATACAATTTTAGTAACTATTTGATTCAGCTTTCTGCTTTGTCTATCTTACAGACAGTTTTTCCCTGTCCTTTTACTAGCTTCACAATGTTTTTTCCGATCTTGATCAGAAATATTAAAAAATTTCTGTTTACTTCATGGGCAACATGGATTTTTAAAGAATAATTTCTTTTAAAAAAACATACATTATTGTGAGTAATCTGTTCTTGTTTGATAGAATAGTCATAAGTTGCAGTACTTGAATGGAAAAAATTTCACTTGGCTACTAAGCTAACTGATACAATTTTATTTCATAGGAATATCTGAAACCACAGTTTTCACTTTTGTGTCTCTCTTTCTTTCTGTATCAGTAGCTTCACTGCTCTTCCTGATAATGTGGACTTCATCATTGTTTACTTTAAGCCTCAGCCTGTTGATAGTGTTGCTATAGGCTGGGAAGGCCTGGGGCACTGGCCTGGGCCCCCACTAATTGTGATTCCGACCAGAGCCAACTTGTGGCTGTACCAGCCCTTGTGGTCTTTATAATAATTGCAACAACCATCAGGGAAGTATGAAAACACAAGGTTTACTCTCACAGGTCCAGCATGTCTGAGGAACACACAGGAGAGTCTGGGGGAGAGAGAGAGACAGAGACAAAGAGAATGGACAGAATGTGTGTGTGTGGAAACTTGCGTGCTTATCTAGGAGCCATGTCATACACCTAACAATACGAGTGTTTGAGATGGATGTCTGTGAAATGGAACTCTCATAAATCAAAAGTTTAATGTCAGGCATTCACATGAGTAACATGCTACTGTATTTTATACCTGGTCTCCTGTTGTTTTTTTGTCTAATTGACCTTGGTGTCCAGAATAGCTACAATAGTCACTGGTAAAACTGATTATCAAGTATATAGCTCCTAGTGGGGTGTATATGGAAACATACATGAGAAGTTTGGAGACAAATAAAAATGAGGTGTATATGAGATTCGGAGCTAAGATTGAGGTAAGGCACCTGGGCCTTCAGAGGAGAGAAACGACAATAGCACGACAATAAAAAGAGCAGAAATGCAGTACAGTAATTCCCCGACTTAAAAAAATTCGAGTTGCGAATGCTCACAGATATGAACAGACGTGGTATTACGAACATTCGTAGGTACGAACACATCGAAGAAGTAGCTTATGTGTCTGCCAGACGCTGTCAGTTTTGCTGCTGTATGCTTATTGTACAGTGCGAGAGTGTATAGTAGTAGAGTGCTCAATCAGGGCCCAGGATGTCTGGAAGCAAGAGAAAAAGCAGTGGTGATGTGGAGGGGACTGCTAGAAAGCATCTAAGGAATATAAGACTCATTTTGTCGGACTTACTAATGAATGTGACTTACAAATGTTCTCCCGGAACGAAAGTAGTTCGTAAGTGGAAACTTACTATAGTTAGAAGTTTGATCTATTCTATACATAGGTCATAAAATGTGATCTCTGATGATAACTCTTATTATGGGCAAGGCCCCAAATTAACATTCTTTAAGGAAAAGGTAAATGTTTCTCTTGGGCCTGCAGGGTCTCAAAAAGAATTCACATACATATTTTGAGGTGACTTGTCCTGAACGTCTACCCTAGTGACCTAGTTTCATTCTTTTGCATGTATCTACCCTTGTTCCTGTCACCATTTATTAGAGAGACTCTCCTTTCCTCATTGTATGTTCTTGGCTTCTTTCTCATAAATTTATGATCATATATGTGTGGGTTTATTTATTTCTGGGCTCTATTCCATTCCATTGATCTATGTGTCCATTGTTATGTCAGTACCATTGTTGATGAAAGAACGTCCAGCCTACAAAAAGTCTTCTAAGTTTTTATTTAAGTCAAATAACAACAGTTGCTGGAAGCAACATCTCAACAGATTGCGAAAATGCTCGTGGGAATGGCAGTTCTGCAGCTCATTGTTTACATTAGACTAGAAGGAGACATAAGGAGGATTACATTACATTCATTGGTGGAAGATTTGGAAGGTGGCACAAAGCAGAGTGGGGAGATCTCTGGGACTGGATGAAAAGTAAAACAGAGAGACACATACTTTATTACACTGGTGGGTACAGATAGTTACCTATTAAGCATGTAGAGATGGTATGTGGGCAACAGGAAAACAACATGTTCTCGTGCTCTGGTGCTGAGAGTGGTGCCTCCAAGGGGTCTGGAAAAGAGCACTCTGACATTTCAAAGGTATGTTATCTTAGATGCACAGAGACAATAGACAATTTCAAAGTGAAAGGTTGACTTTGTCAAGGAAGCTATAGGCCTAGGATGTGCTACCCACTGTGACCCACTTTTAGTTAGCAATTTTTATGTTTTAGTCATCCGGTGTGGTTAGTTTGGTGTCTGGGTTTGTAATGCTTATGAAGCTTGTCTGGTTGAGTATGTGCCCCTTTTTCATCCACACCATACTGTTCTGATTCCTATAGCTTTGTAATATAGTTCAAAATCCAAGAGTGTGATGCCTGCAGCTTTGTTCTGCTTTCTTAAGATTGGTTTGAAGGACATCCAGTAAAATGGCGGAATATACTGACACTGTGCCATCTGCCTTTCAAGATCACACCAAAATTACAAACAATTTACACAGCATTGAAGCTTGGAGGTCCGCTGAACCCTAGATGAACAGAACCTCTAAATGAAGGATTTAAAGAAGAGGTCACGTGGAGACTGGTAGGAGGGGAGGAGATGTGAGGCAGTCTGACTCCAGGCCAACGGAGAGATGGCGAACCTCGCGAGTGACACCTCAGTGGCAGAGAGGCTTCTCTTGTTGGGGAGAGACCATCGGCCCCACACCGCCCTACCCAGACCAGAGTTACTCTGCTGGAAGAGGAATTCCATGATAGCTGGCAGTAGAAACTAGTGAGGACTCTCTTTGCTCAACTCGGTGAGGCAGAGTGCAGCTAGAGGACCAGTAGCCCTCCTATGGAGCTGGCACAGATGCACTCACTGGTGAGCACGCACCTGGTCCCTGTCAGAGGGAGTGCCTGCGTGAGCGGGGGCCCAGGAGCCTGTGGGGAAGGACTGAACTGAGAGCCTTTAGTGCTGGAGCTGGAGGTTTGGGGACCATTGTTGCCCTTGTGTGGAGCTGGCACACAAGTATTGTATAGGAGGGCGCTGTTTTTTCGGGGTTGGGCCCTCCCACAGAGGCTCAGGTCTGGTACCGCATTGGTCTGGTGGAATTGGAACATGCTGCTTTGAGTTCCCCTTCTCCGCGCTGTGTTTGCAGAGTTGCCAGGATGACATCTGGCTGTTGGGCTTCTGTGCCTGTTATTTGTGCTGCTGATTGGGACAGGTGGACACTGGGAGTTTTCCTGGGAGTGTTGGGCCGGGAGATGTGTGCCTGAATGATCTGGCCTAGGCTGTCATGGTGTTTTTGTGCAGGCTAGTTACCGGTACAGGAGCGCCCGCTGCTCTAACTTGGTGGGGGCCATTGACCACACCCCATGGTGCCTTGGGGGCATGCCTAGGCCCACCTAGAGCTGCATTGCTGGGCACACTCTGAGCCCCTGGTACCTGGCCCCCCCCCCACCACAGGGCACAGAGGGTTTTGTAGCACCGAGCAGCCCTCATCAAACTGTGAGGATTTTTGGTGGTGAGCACGGCCACAGCACACATGGCAGCTAATTGTGGGAAGCTCACTTCAAGCCTGAGAGAGAGGCTGGCGCTTGATGCATTGGGCCCTTACCCCAACAAAGCTGGTGCTCAGTCACCTACCGACTCTAATGTTGAGCAAGTGGTTTGCAGATTAAAGCAGGAGAATAGCTTTTTTTTCTCTCTTTTTTCTCCTTCTTTTTGCCCTTTCCCCCCCTTTCTTATGATTCTGTTTTCTTTCTTTTTCATGTTGTGTTCCTTTTTCTTCTTTTCTTTCATCTGTTTTCTTTTTGTTGCTGTTTCTCAGGCTTGTTTACCTGGCTATTGCTTTGGTTACTGTTTTTCTGTCTTGTTCTTCTGTTTTTGTATTTGTATTTTTGTCTCTTTCATATTTTTTGGTCTGTTTTTGTCTGATCGTTGTTTATTGTGTTTTTGTAGGGGTATATTTGTTTTTGGGTGTTGTTGGGTTGCCTTGCTTGGTTTTTGTTTTATGAAGTGGATGTGGTTCACTTGTTCAGGAGCTGAGACTACACTGAATTTGTAGAAACTCTGACAACAGCCTTTATGCACCTGTAACACCACCTCGCCCACCTACAGCAGCATTGCCAGGGACAATCGGAGTGCTGGGGTGACTGGCCCCACCCCAACAATCTCTGGAATATGTTTTTTACAACAGAATGTCATCCTCAGAGGCCTGGGTTATCTTGGTGGTGATCAGTGACCAAAAACCTGTTCCACAGGCACTCGGGAGCAGCTTTCGTGAATTTGTGAGCATGAGGTGTGGGCTGGCTATTGTGTTCTTGGGACACTATACAAGAGTGTTACAGGCCAGATATCAGCATAAGGTCTGAATCTGCATTAACGTCTAAAAAACCACCAATCACGTTCTTGTAACTCACTTGAACTCCATCCCACCCAGGTAATGCCATATTGCCAAGGCCACCCTCAACAGTGTGTCAAATAGCCAGACACATGCTCCTAAAGAGCCTGTTTCAATAGTTGATCCTTTACGGCATCTAACAGGTAGCAACAGCCTTTGGCTGCCCTGGGCCTTTTGCAAAACTGCCTCAGAAGCAAAGTTGGTGGCAGGCAGCCTCAGGTCACACAGAGACCATCCACACATGACCCCAGGTCCAGCACAGGAAGCAGCCAAACACATAGAGTCATGAGGCACCTACCAAATAGCTACGAACTGGTAACAGACAGGGCTGTAACACCTCAGAGCGGGAGCCCCACACAAGAGACACCAGAACCAATACACCCAGTGGCCAGTGTTAGAAAAAACCAGAGTACTACCTGGTTGAACCTGCAAGTGGCACTTTCAAAGGAAAATTTCCACAGGCACAAGAGTCCACAATGGCCAAGAATCCTCTGAGGGGGTCAACCTCCACACTGCATCGCAAACACTGTGAACAGAGCTAATTTTCCCAGCTAGTCAGCCTGAGGGCAATCCAACCTGCTGACAAGCCAAAAGCAATTAAAGATCAACTTCAACAGTGACACCTGTGGAACATATGGAAAGAAGAATTGGGAGACTATGCAATCCGAATATAAAGGACACATACTACATAAAACCACCCAGCAATGACTGAGAGACATAGCTGATCTACCTAACATACGAAAGCAATCACAGAAGAGCAGGCAGAATGAAGAAATGAAGAAACATGTCCAAAATACAAGATCAGAAGTAACCTCCAGAAATGGAACTAAAAGAAACAGAGTATCCAACCTTTCAGAGACAGAGTTTAGAAGTAATGATAAGAATGTTTAAGGAACTTACTGAGGACGTAAAGAAGGATTAAGAAATCATATAAAACACCCAGTTGGAACTAAAGAATAAAACAACTAA
>NW_017731767.1:0-1613 GCF_001890085.2 Hipposideros armiger | reverse complement strand
CAACACAGAAACAGTGGCCATGAATGACATTTTAGACCATTTGGATTTAATTGTTATTTTTAGAGCATTTCACTCCAAAGCAAGAGGATATACATTCTTCTCAAGTGCACATGGAACATTTTCCAAGATACCAAGTGTTAGGCCACAAAACAAGTGTCAATAAATTTAAGAAGGTTGAAATCATATCAAGCAGCTTCTCCGACCACAATGTTATGATACAAGAAATCAATTATAAGAAGAAATCTGGATAGCACAGGAATACATGAAGTCTGAATAACATGCTACTAAATAACAGGTGGGTAAAAAATGAGATCAAGAAAGAAATCAAAAGCTATCTCGAGGCAAACAAAAATGAAAACACAACAACCCAAAATCTATGGGATGCAGCGAAAGCAGTCCTAAGAGGGAAAGTTATAGCAATGCAGGCCTATCTCAAGAAACAAGAAAAATCTTAAATCAACAAGCTAACTTTAAACCTAAGGGAACTGGAAAAAGAACAGCAAATCAAGTCTGAAGGGAGTATAAGGAAGGAAATAAGCAACATCAGAACAGAAAGAAATGAAATAGAGACCCAAAAAACAATAGAAAAGAGCAATGAAACCAAGAGCTGGGTTTTTAAAAAGACAAATAGACAAACCCTTATTGAGATTCACACACAAAAAAACCAAACTAAAAAACTAGAGAGGACCCAAATTAATAAAATCAGAAATCAAAGAGGAGAAGTGACAATAGACACGACAGAAATACAGAAAATTTTAAGAAAATACTATGAGTAACTATATGCCAACAAAACAGACTACCTGGAAGAGATGGATAGATTTCTAGAAGTGTACAATCTCTCAGAACAGACTACCAAAGAAGGTGAATCAGTAATCAACAACCTTCCAACAAACAAAAGTCCTAGAGCAGATGGCTTCACAGGTGAATTTCAGCAAACATTCAAAAAAGAATTATCACTTATTCTACTCAAAGTATTCCAAAAAATACAGAAGAAGGGAAGGCTCCCAAGCACACTTTATGAGGTCACTTTTACTCTGATCCCCAAGTCAGACAAAATCATTAGAAAAAAAGAAAACTACAGGCTGATATCCCTATGAACATAGACATGAAAATCCTCAACAAAATAATAGTAAACCGGATTCAGCAACATATTAAAAAGATCACATACCACGATCAAGTAGGATTCATTCCTAATATGCAAGGTTGATTCAATATCCACAAATCAATTAACATAATATATCACATTAACAAAATGAAAAATAAAATCATATGATCATATCAATAAGTGCATAAAGAACATTTCGCAAAATCCAACAGCCATTTATGATAAAAACTCTTAGCAAAGTGAGAAAAGAGGGATCATATTTCAACATAATAAAGGCCATATATGATAAGCCCCCAGCAAACATCGTACTCAATGTGGAAAGGCTAAACTATTCCCCTTAAGATCAAGAACAAGACAGGGCTGACCACTTTAATCACTTTTATTCAACATAGTTCTGGAAGTTCTAGCCACAGCAATCAGACAAGAAAATGAAATAAAAAATTGGAAAGGAGGGCTGGCCGAGTGGCGCGATGGTTAAGAACTGGCTTGGGACGCCAGAGGGCCCCGG
>NW_017735359.1:0-2644 GCF_001890085.2 Hipposideros armiger | reverse complement strand
AAGAACAGGACTGAGAGGGCTCAGGTCTCCCCGGGAAGCGGTGGTAACACATGTGGGAGAGGGTGTGATGGGGGCCTCACTGACTGTGGTGCCTTCTCTGTTTGAAGTCGGTTCTGGTCCCAAGGAAACTGTGGCCCCTTGGAGCGGTCAGCACCTTCACTCCCCCAGTGGCACTTGGCTGCCCTATTCTGCCTGACTCCCACTCACTGTGTCCATGGGGATCTGGGCCCCTGGGTCCCTGTGGACAGTATCTGTGAATGGGTGGCCAGGAATGACCAACACTGTGCACGTCTGCTCTGCTCGTGGCATTGTCCCATCAGACTTCACTAACAAACGTGAATTTAAAGACACAATAACTAAGAATTTTGAGGTCCGGCAGATTGGAACGTTGGTTAGGCGTTCGCTTGGGTCGCCACCTCTGAGCAACAGGATCCCGGTTCGAATCCCACATGAGAGCCAATGACACTGCCTTCCACAGTTAAGATGCTGAACAACAGTTCGACCTGGAGCTGGTCTGCCGTGAGGCACCGGTGATGGCGTAGACTGCAGTGAGGTTTCAGTGGGCTGCCGTGAGCTACTGTGTGTGGCCATCCAGTACCCTGCAAGCGACTGCCTCCCCTGGGAGGAGCGCAATGATAATACCAACATGGGCCAGTGAAGCGACATCCTCCACAACTAGACTAAACAAAAGGACCATAACTTGTCTGTTTCCCTTCCTCGATTCCCAAGCGCTGTTCCCCTCCCCCAATTCCCCAATAAAATCTTAAAAAAGAAGAATTTCAAGGTGGTGACGAGGGCATTCAACATCGCGAGGCCAGGTACAAGGTAGGTGCGTTACCGAAGCTGCTGTGTGGTGGGCTACGCAGGTGCGGCGTGCTGGCCTGAGAGACCCACTTACAGTGGTACCAATTTATGCAGGTGCTGTCCCCACAGTCAGTTCTCAGCAGGGCCTGAGAGTGCTTTGACTTGGCTTATTCTCAGTACTGTGTGCCTGGGCCCAGGGACACTCTGAGGATGCCAGGTTCAGTTGGGAAGGGCAGTGGCCTGGAACGAGGTGCCCCTTGACCCCACGCCTTCTTCTCAGGGCAGCCGAGTCTATGCAAAGAAAAGTGTGACCGCACAACCTGTGAATCTGGCTCCCAGGCCCGAACTCTCTCCTTATGTTCCTATGTCCAGCACGAAGACGTGGGCACTGACAGGTGTTCAGACACAGACACACGTTCTCAGTCATCCCCAGAGCCAGATAGTGCCTCTGCTGACTCAGCTGTGATGGCAGCCCACAAGGCCGGGGTCACCATTCCCATGCATAGCATAGAAAACAGGCACAGAGAAGCTGAGCGTCTTGCCCTAGGTCACACAGCTGGTGAGGGCAGAGCTGAGTCAAACCCACTATGGTCTAATCTGGAGTCCNGCTGTCTCCGCCTACCTCAGGGAGGGGAGGGGCCGGGCCTTCTCGCTCAGGGTGCCTGCAGCCTGCTACATGAAGTCTCCTGGGCTCAGGCACAGGAGTCTCAGTAACTTTCAAACCTGAGAGACTGCACACCCACCCTCGTCCTGGACCCTCCTGCACAGAATCCCACCCTACCCCCTTGAAACGGCGTCCCGGACCCCAGGATTCAGGAGATGGTCTAGGACCTGACTTGGGGGAAAGCACATCCCCTTCACAATTCCTTTCCTGACTTCAATAGGTCTACCCCAGACTTTCTAGTCCCAGATATCACCCTCAGAGACCCCCCCACCACCCGGTCTATGCACGCCATCCTATCAGAATCTCTCTTCCCTCGAGGATCCCTATCCTGATCCCGGGAACACATCTGTCTGCTTCTCGACAGATGTGGCTCCTACTTCCCAAGCTCCTCCAACACCCCCACAGTACCCTTTCTTCCCAGGGCGGGCTCTAGGTCCAATCAGCCATTTTTCCTTCGGATTCCTCTCCAGGATTCCAGCCTTACTTTCCAAAAGGTGCGGCCAGGCCTTCCGATCCCCCTGGGGCCCCGCTACCCTCCAGCGTGTAAGCCACTGCTTCCCATAGCGGTCCTCTTCATACCTACAGCAGCTGACCCATCCCCAGCCCCTCTTCAAGGTTTCCCCTTATCGAACTTCTGAAAAACTCCAGGTTATTTCTCAGCCCTTCCTCTGCTTTTTTACTGTCCCAAACTGAGCTTCAAAGAAGAAGCAGTGTCCTGTTTTTGTCAGTGGCACCCTAGGTTCTTCAAGTGGGTGCTGTCCTTCCTGACAGCACCCCAAGTGTGACTGGTTCTTTTTCCACACCACTATCCCTTCCCTCACCCATTGCACCCACAAATGAACCACTCTCATTCCCTCCAGCATATGTGCTCTCTCCTGTCTTAGGGCATTAGGGGACATTGTACTGTCCCCTGTCTCAAATACATTTCCAGCTTTTTGGCAAGCTGATTGATGCCAACTCACCCTGTAGAATTGAGCTTCCTCATAGAAGAACACTTACCCCCACTTCAGGCTCAGTCCAGCAACCCTGTTAGACACTCCTGTAGCACACTCTACTTCAACTTTAAAGCACTTTTCAGACATGTAGTGAGTTGATTAGTTACTTGTCATTCACATATTCAGATGACAAATTTCAGTGAATGTCTTCTATGTGACGGGTACTACTGTAGACATAGCG
>NW_017735358.1:0-2009 GCF_001890085.2 Hipposideros armiger | reverse complement strand
CCCACAGTAATAGAGAATGAGTAATGACTTTGACAAGCTAATCTGACAATTGAATACAGCCTAGGAAATGACTGAGCTTGAAGATTAGTTAATATAAATCACCCAAACTGAAATGAAGAGAAAAAACCAAAAACGAAATAAATAAAACAGAGCATCCCAAAACTATGAAACAACACCAATTCATGTAATTGAATCTGAGAAGGGAAACAGAGAACAGGCAGAATAAATTCTTAAGGAAGTAATGGCTGAGTCAGATTCTGACACCAATTACAATGTTACCACCAATCAATCAACTCAATTCTGACACTATCTACCTGGAGATAGCATCAGATCCCACAGGTTAAGGGCTCAGTTCTAAAACACTGTCCCCCTCCCCACTTCAGAAACTAATTGCTAGTCCAGGTTGTCACCTTTGTCACCTGTGCATCTGACCAAGGGGCTATAGATGGGAGGTTAAGACTCCCTCCTTGGGTTTGATTAATTTGCTAAAGTGGCTCACAGAACTCAGAGAAATATTTTACTTACTAGGTTGTTCATTTATTACAAAAGGATATAACTTAGGAACAGCTAGATGGAAGAGATGCAAGTGGGAAAGGTATACAGAAGGGGTACAGAGCTTCCATACTCTCTGAGTGTGCCACTTTCTCTAAATCTCCATGTGTTCAACAGCCCTGAAGCTCTCTGAATATCTCTAACCCCTCTCTCTACCATGGAAGTCTGGATGGGACTGAAAGTTCCAATGGGTTTTTCTGATGATCTGTCCCATTCCTTAGGTGACCTATAGGGGCTTCCCAAAAGTCACTTCATTAACAAAACAAAAGACACCTTTATAGCTCTGAACACTTAGAAAATTTCAAGGGTTTTAGGATCTCTGTGTCTTGATCCAAACCAGAAAGAAGACCAAATATATACAGACATTGCCAAAAAAACGTATACGCACTTTAAGAAAGGAAAATATTGTGTTAAAATTATGTTGATGGTAACCACTTTGAACACCTCTTGTAATTGAAGAAGTCAAATGTGACTTGTATTCATCTTTTGTTATTGGTGTATATTGAGTATTACAATTTTAATAATGCCTCTTGGCACTTTCTGTATTTCTTAATATAAACCACAATATTACACTGAGTATTTTCTAAGTAAAATTAGTGATAGACACCAAACCACAGATCCATGATCTCAGAGAACACCAAGCAGAATAAATACGCTGACAAAAACCTCATCTTGGCATATCACATTCAAACTGCTGAAAATGAAATACAAAGAAAAAAATCTGGAAAACAATAAGAGAGGGAACACAGTAGCTACAGAGGAACAAGACAAAAAAAATCACAGCAGACTTTTCATCAGATGTCATGAGAGCAAGAAGACAAGAGACCTTAAAGTGATGAAATTTTAAAAAAAAATCTGCTAATCCAGAATTATTTACCAGGTGAAATTATTCTTCAAGACTAAAGGGGAAATACTTTCGCAGACAAATAGAAATGTAGGGAATTCATTTCCGAAGACCTACTCTAATGGAAAGCTCAAGGAAGTTTTTCAGAAAGTGGAAAATGAACTCTGTCAGAGAACCGGATCTACACAAAGCAATGGAAAATGTCAAAAAGGAACTAAAGGTGTAATAATGCCTTTTTATAATTGTAATTCCCCCAAAAAATAATTGTTTAAATCAAAACAAATAACAGTGGACTATGTGTTAATAGCATGTGTCAAAATAAAGTCTATTCCATTTATGGCACAAGGGATAGGAAGGAAGAAATCTTGAAATCTTAAAATTTTACAGTATAAGGTTATGCTGTATAAAAACTATGAATGATGTTTTGTCCCAAAGTTTTAAACCATTCTAAAAGGCACAGTGATTGCCAATAATGAGTTGTAACACTGAATGAAATATTACTCAACTATCAATAATTTTAAAAGACAGATTCATCATGCTAAATGAATCATTATTTGCTCTATTAAAAATAGTATTATACTCTCTTTCTTTAAAATATTATAAAAATATTGCC
>NW_017735357.1:0-1948 GCF_001890085.2 Hipposideros armiger | reverse complement strand
AGTCTACCACAAAAAAATGAGTCACAGAAAAAATAAATCTAGTCTTATTATAAGAGTTAAAAATGTAGATACCAAGAATTATATCAATAAAAATTAGCTGATCATGGTGCATGATCTCTTTTAATGTGCTGTTGAATTTGGTTTGTCAGTATTTTGTTGAGAATGTTTAAATCTATATTCATCAGGGATATTGGTCTGTAGTTTTCTTTCTTGTAGTGTCCTTCTCTGGCTTTGGTATCACAGTAATGCTGGCCTCATACAATGAGTTTGGGAGTATTCTCTTTTCTTGAATTTTTTAGAAGAGTTTGAGAAGCGTTGGCAATATTTCTTCTTTAAATATTTGGTAAAATTCAGTGGTGAAACCTTCTGGTCCTAGGCTTTTTTTTTTTTTTTTGTCCCTTGAGAAGTTTTGTTTACTAATTCAGTCTGCTTGTTATTGGTCTATTTAGATTTTCTAAACCTTCATGATCAGTTTTGGTAGGTAGGTTGTATACTTCTAGAAATTTATCAATTTCTTTTAGGTTGTCCAGTATATTGGCATATAGTTGTTTTTAGTAGTCTCTTATGATCCTTTGTGTTTCTGTGGTATTAAGCATAACGTCTCTTCCTTCATTTATAATTGTATTTGCTTGGGTCCTCACATACATTGATCAAGTGGAATTCATTCCTGGCATACAAAGGTGATTCAACATCTGAAAATCAATAAATGTGATCATCATCACATTAATAGAATAAAAGATAAAACTCATATGGCCATCTCAATAGATGCGGAAAAAGCATTTTACAGAATTCAACTTCCATTCATGATAAAAACTCTTAAGGTAGATATAGAATGAATGTACTTCAATATAATAAAGGCCATATATGACAAGCCTACAGCTAATATTATACTCAATGGTGAAAGTTTGGAAGCTTTTCTTCTAAGATCAGGAATAAGACAAGGATCCCTCCTCTCACCGCTCCTCTTCCATACGGTACCAGAAATCTTAGCCATAGTAATCAGGCAAGAAAAAGAAATGAAAGACATCTGATTCGGAAAGGATGAAGTATAATGGTCTCTGCAGATGACATGATTTTATATATACAAAATTCTAAAGATTTCACTAAAAAAAAACTGTCAGATCTAATCAACAAATTCAGTAATGTTGCAGTATACAAAATCAACACAAAAATTAGTAGCATTTCTATACACTAAAATTGAATTATCTGATAACTGTGAGGTAATGGAAGTTAACTAAACTTGTTATGATAATCCCTTTGTAGTATATATGTACATCAACTAATTGAAAAAAATAGCTGATATTCATATTTTTAACCAATACTTCCTAAATTTTTCAGTTCACAGTCTGCTTCATGGGAGTAAAAATAAAAGATTCTTGAGCCCATTTTCTCATTCCACTTGCCCACACGTCCCTACCAATCATTCTAAGAAACCATCACTCAGCAATAATTGCTTTTTTGTGAGAGGCTGGAGGCTGTCAGATTTATTTCTCTTTTATTGTGAACTGCAGGAAGCCATGACATGTGGAAGAGGTGAGAATGATACTATATTATCGATTTCACCAGTAGTAGGGGGGATGGAGGACAAAAATGAACAAGTGTTTTCAAGTTGGATTAGTATGTTTCTAGCATGGATTCCTCAAAATAAACAACTTTTTTTTTTCTCTTTTTGAGTAGAAATTACACTCAAGGGAAATTTATCCTAGAAATCCAAATCATGTTTTTCATGATCCACTGGATTTACATTGTCATGTGTTATATCTAGACCAATTTCCTGGATTAAGTATAGAATTTATATTTTAAAAAATATTACAGTGAGCATACCAAATGTTGATAAGGTATGGGACAATAGGAACTCTCATACACTGCTGTTTGTAATATGAAATGGTAAAACCACTTTGAAAATAAATTTGTCAGTTTCTTTAAAAAAGTGAAACATATTCCTACT
>NW_017735356.1:0-2010 GCF_001890085.2 Hipposideros armiger | reverse complement strand
TATTGAAACAAACACAATGGGTGAGTTTTATGGTATGCACATTATGCCTCAAAAACAGCTGAAAAATATATTTCACATGTGAGACAGGGAAAAGTATTGTGGTCACGCCACCTATGTTATCACAAGTGTAACAAAGATAGCTATGGTTGAGCAGAATAATAATACAGAAAATAGAATCAGTGTAAGTAATCCCAATCATTTACTTAGTTAAACCACTTGATAACCCCAAACCATTAAAATTTACTGAAAAACATTCCATCTATCTTTGAAAAAATACATTAAAACATCTTTTGAAAGAAATAGAAATATTATCCTAAATTTCAATATCTAATTATTTACTTTTGTTTCTTGGTTTTATGGCTTTCACTTGTAGACCGTATTTCAAGTTTTTAAATAAAAATTATGAAATATATAAAGCTTTGATTCATAGAAGCAATACTGCTCTGGCTTAACCAGCATAAGATGACATACCAGAATTTTCCATTTTAAATTTTGTTTTCCCATTCAGCATACATTACATTCACAAAACCAGTTACATACTCTTGCTTGATATATATTACCTTTTCGTACTTTTGAGCGGGAAGTCCACAACAGCTTCCTTAAATAAACCAGCCTCTTCAATATCGATAACACCATCCAAATCAGGCTCAGTGGCAATCAATGTTACAGGAAACTCCCAGACGCCATCTGTTATGCACTCTAATTTCAGTGTTATTCGAGACCTTGAGTAGAAAAAGAGATTATAAAGCATACTACAGGGAAACAAGCAAAGAGAACACAATACAGTAGATCAATATCTAAGGTGAAAATGTAAGTAAGCCTTGTAGTTTCAGTAAAAACACTGGGAACTTAATTCTTTAAAAAAATGTAGATGACTTAATTACACTTTAGGAATAATTTTTAGGTCAGAGATTATATTATCATTTTCCTTTTGAGGTAATTATTTTGTAGCACACCTTATTTACTCTCTAGTTATTTACTAAGAACCAGTACCATATGCAGAATTGACTGCACATTTTCTGTAACTAGCATCGAATATTAAAATATTGAAGATATATCAAAGGGGCGGTTGGCAAATGGACCCAAGTGTTATTCTAATAGATATTCCATATGGGGATAGTCTGTTCAAAATGAAACATTATGAAAACATTTTTTAACCCTTGCTTCATGTAGAAAAATTATATTTTCTGTGAACACTTAATAGAGCCCCATAAAATCGACTTAAATTGAAACCTTTAAAAAATTAAATTATAATCGATAAAGACCACAAACACCTTACACAATAACATAATTGCGTGGCAGTTGAATTAATGAAGACAGTAGAGATAGCCTTTCTAAGCCTTTGGCTATGAAGAAGAGTGGAGACGTAGGGTAGTAGCTGAACTTGAGGAATGGTTACCTGTTTGCTTGCTTAGGGTGGAAATGACTCAAACATGTAACAGTGTGGTTGCAATATCGTATGTCACGTTGGACAAAGAAATCACAATCCTCTTATGTAAAACTGACAGGAAGAACAATTCTGGGATCTCTTATCCTCTTTAGATCAGGCTGTGAAATTATTCAACCATTTGGGGAGCAAGTGAACAATCTCTTACCGAATTTGAAAGCTGTACACCCTAAACCAGCAATTTCGCTGTCAGCAATTTCTCCCAGAGATATGCCTCAGAGATTCAATATGTATATGTATAAAGATGTTCATTTCTGCATTATTTATACTATCAGAAAAACTGGTGCCCAAATTAAAAAAATATTCCTTTGATAGAGTGCTGGTAACAATAAAGTATATTGCACTGAAACAATAGGTACTGTGCAGTATAATTTATCCCATGACCACTGATGTATCTTATTAAACATGCTCGTATACGCAAAATGTAAACCCTACACCTGTACCTCTCTCACACTCTCCTATCTTAGTAAATGAAATTATATTCCTCTTGGCACTATTTCAATAACTGGTCTTCTAGCTTCTACTCTTGCCATCTTCCAAGGAGGAGAGGACTTCCATAATTT
>NW_017735355.1:0-4480 GCF_001890085.2 Hipposideros armiger | reverse complement strand
AACATAGATTATTGCAAAAGTTACTGACTGAAGCACTGCATTCTTTAGGAATCTAGTTATACACTGTCCAAAAAAAATATAAAAGCAATCTACTGTGATAAAAGCCAAGAATGTAATTATTTTCAGTGGGATCAGACACTACCGACTTAGTAGGACAAGGCAGAAGGCTCTATTGATTCTGGTAATGTTCTGTGTCTTGGTCTGGGTCCTGGTTACAGTGGTACTTTTAACAAATATATCTATTGTAATTTACAATTTAAGTACTCTCTACATTACATTACATATCAAAAAAGTTATCCAAAGCAAGTCTGTACACTAGTAGATTGCAAGAAACTTCAGAATTTTATTATGTCTTTATCTCCAGTCAAACATTACATACAATATATATCAGTATATTTTTGTAAAATAAAGGAACAACTTTCATAGAACATTCAGTGAAAATTATCTCTGTTATAAATAATTACTGATTTGGTTTTTTTAAGTCAAAGATGTTTTTTCAGTCCATGAGCACTTTGGATATTTTTCAGGAACAAGGAGACTTCGTGAACCTGGTTTTCCTTCGCACCATTATCAAGCAATGAATTTACTCAAAATGACCCAATTCAGAGCCATACAACTGTTTTATGAAGGAAAGAGTTTATAAGTAGACAGTTGCCTAACCATATTTAGAGGCACCAGGGAAGCCTTTTACATAGAGATTTATTTCTCCATTTTGCCTCTTATGTTTTCAATTTTAAATACATCATTTTCTTCTATGATTTAAGAAAGATAACTTCAATTAAAATTAGATTCATTTGGAAGGTTAATTATCCAATTATTAATAATAACATAACCATTAAGGCTCCGGTTTTAATTGAATAGTTCGAGGAACGTTACACTACTGGTGGGATGGGCAGTCATGTATAGGAAGCTGAAAGTAGGTCACGACTCAAAAGAGCAACCTGAAGAGATTTGTCATTCCTGGACACAGAGAAGCATCTGATGGGAAGATGAGTTTGCAAAGAATCAGAATAAGTGACCAAGATAAATCCCATTCCTTTTCTATGCTCCTGGGAAGTAAGTAATGGCAGTAAAGCTCTTGGGTGACACAATTGCATCCCTGCCTTCTATTTAAAAGTGCCAAATTATTACAATTACTTAGTTGGAGTTGCCTCCAATATATCTTTCATAGTAACAAATGTAGTATATTTGTATCAGCATCATCACACAAAAAATGGCAATCAAGTATGCAAATATGCAATGAGATGTTTTCCCAAATCAAGAACCTTTGGTTTAAGGTATAGTCCATCTTTATAGGAACCATGAAAAAAAGGCTATATGCCTGCCTAATTCCGGTGAGGTTTCAGAAGAAAACTTTACCTGAAGTAATTGTTATATAAGGCTGACTTATGACTATCATTTCATCAATTTCTTTTCATAAACACAAAATTGGTGCATACATGCTCTGTGGTAAAGAAATAAAGTGTAATAAAGCAGAATGTACAGTAGGACTAGCTGATTGTATGCTACATTAAAAGTATACAAGAATCAAGGTCACAAAACAGGGCTCATAAATTTAAGATAATTGAAATCATATCAAGTCTTCTCTGACCACAGTGCTATGAAACTACAAATTAATTTAAGAAAAAATCCAGAAAACNATAGTCTCCCCAGTACAATAATGGATATTTCTGGTTACCTGCCTTGGTGCCTAAATTGAGTGTTGTGAGCAGTCATTATTGAACTTACTCTTCTCTCCAAATTAAAGAACAGTAGTAATGGGTTCGCTCTATTGTTTGGCAGAGTGTCTTTTGCACCTCCCTGCTCTGTTCATGAGTAAGTTCCAGAGAGATATCATGGGCATAGTAACCTCTCCCCCATGGCAATTTAATTCACCATCCTGAAAGCCCCCTTTGCTTTTAAACAGTGGGTTTAATAAATTTGCTCAGCCAGGAGGGAGTATTAGAGGTTTCAGTGAGTTTCTGTGTCTTTCCTGTGCACTAGTATCATCCTGTAAACGTTCCATCATTACACTCAGAAGTAAATAAGAAGTAAATAAGTTCATGAGATTAAATTAAAAATATCCTGCCCTAATAAAATTTCCTTAAGTGCAAGGCCCTTGCCTGTCTTGTTCACCATTATTTCTACTTTGCGATTCACAACACCCTGCTTCAGGACACCACGCAATAACATTGAATAAATGAATATATGAACGTCCCTTACAAGACTGATGCAAAAGGAAAACTTTGACACTAAACAGGAGAAAACAAATTTATTTGCTTTATTTTATTCTAGTAGATTCATCTTACATAAAATCCATCTGTACTTCTCTGGGCTTAGATTGAATAAGTATCAGAGAAGGGATCATGTGATGGAGAGAACTTCTCAGATCTCTCTTCCTCGTCATTCTAACCCAGTTACACCAACATCCATCCCCAGGATCAGCCACCCTAGGTTAACATTGCACCTCACAGACTTCGCGTCAGCCCGTGGGTGTCCCTTCTTGCCCTCAACCTATGAGCAGACATGGTCCTATTGATGACCATACAGAAACTGCATGAATGGAAGTTGGAAATAAGTGACATGGACCTTCTCTAAAAGTCACTGGAACAGAAGACTCCATCTCCCTGGAAGTGTTTAAAGCTCTATCCGAGTTAAAATTCAACCAAAAAAAAGGAACATGAAACCAAAACAAAAACATGAAATGCCCAATTGATAGAGTTTATATTGCAACGAAACACATGTTAACAAAAAATACATGTTCAATTAAAAAAAAAGGACATAGTAGTATTTACAATACTATTCCTTTAGTAATGATTTATATTCACTGTCTGAGTATCTGTGAAATAAACTGGAATCATATTCTGACACAATTTTAATAGTGGTCATCACCCTAGAGCTGTATGTTAAGTATTTTTACTTTATTTCAGTAACTTAAGTAAGTTAACTGCTTATGTTGTTCTGACTGTAATCACTGAATGATTAGTCCAGTTATGAAAAGTAAACACAATTTCAAGTTCNCCAGAACACAAAGACTTGCTCATCACAGGTAGGTCTCTGAGTTGCCAAATATTAAAAACTCAGAACATCGCCCACATTCAAATTTTTCATTTATCAACAGACACACACATAATATAATGCATACATACAAACAAGACAGAAACCTATATCTCTAGAACATGTATTTTTCCTATATCTACTTTCATTTTTATGGAAAAGACAGCTTAAAATGAAAAGATATGCAAGTTGGCTTTACGTAGTATATTGTTTTTACCTCTTTTATCACGTCCCTCACTGGAAAAAGGATTGTCATTCAGCAAAGGTCAGTCATGCAGGTGGGATATAAACGCGGCCTCAAACCAGTGAGGATGAGTGATAGAACAGTTCCTTAAAATGTGTTTCATGTTTCAGTAAACGCAAGGTGCCATACACCAAAACAGCATCAGAATAATTTCACTTATTAACTTATAGGCAGAACCATAGTCAGTGACAAAATCAATCCTTAGCTTTAGTAAAAACATACAAAATATTCGTGTTGGATTTCTATTTGTGTTAAAGCTCAAGGACTGCCATTGAAATGCCTGTTATGTTGTTCTTGTCCAGGGATTTAGTTCAGGGATGTTTTCATTCCTAAAAATCATATGATTTTTTTAAAAAGGAGAAATATGCATATATGGCTTCAAGAGATTTTCATATATACATAAAACTTTGAAAGGTTTTTAAAAACAAAGATTATTTACTATCAGCTTGTAAATAACTGCAAGGTTTCATTCATTTTTAGACCTGTAGCAGTTATTTTACACAATAGGTTTTCAAGATACGTTTGTAAAAGTAACAAAGCATACAACAGAATATTTAACTAAACGACTATCTTTTATTTTGCTAAAAGACTACATTGCTTATAGAAAAGAGACATTTCTGGCAACCCACAAGCCCCTCTTTTCTTGTTTCCAGTAACAGGGACACTTAATAAACACGGTTTTCCTTGGTAGCATTCTCATGTGTGATAATGGTCCAGGCCTCAGGTCAGACAACCATTCTCTGGAAGGAGATTATACGGAGACATTGCTCACTTAGTATTATGAGTGATACCAGAAAAGGCACTTAGATACAGATGTTTTAATTCATATACTTGAAATACATATATATGCATAGCAAGATAACAATAAAATGTAAGTATGGACTGCTTGTGGAGGTGGTTGGATATTTATATTATTGTAAAATTCTAACCTATACTAGTCTATGTTTTTGAAATATATTCATTTTTAGAGGAAAACCGTTTTTGATGCTGTGTCTACAGGAACAGATATTTAGCCAAGGGTTTGGAAACCTGCACGTTTATCACTAGATTATTATTCATATATTCTCTATCTCTCACCAGCTATCAACTCTGCTTTCTTTATATTCCCACAGAACCCAGAGGTCACATGTGATATTACGGTTGGGCACTATATGGCCGTGGGACCTAGAATTCCATCGGCCCCAAAGACCACCAACACCA
>NW_017735354.1:0-2013 GCF_001890085.2 Hipposideros armiger | reverse complement strand
CAATAGATCAGCGACCCCAAATTCTGTTCTTTGTCTTCTTTGAATGTCATCCTCCATCAGGGAAGGGACTGGGGTCCCCTTCTCAGGTTGAAGACCCGGGACACTGGAGCACCCCACTCCCACCAGCTGGGTGGATGTGGATCTGGAAAGTTCCTTGGGTTGGCCTGACCCACAGGCCAGTGTGTCTTAGGGACAGGTGGGCTGCACCAGTGAACAGACCAGGAGGGCGGGGCCCCAACCACTCAGGTGCTGTGTCATCCCCACCATCATTCAGGTAGAGAAAAATCTCAGCGGGATAATTAAGCACTCTGCAGGTTGCAGGTCTGCTGTGAATCCTGCCTTGACGCCTGGTACCAAGTGACTTTGGTTAGGTCATTTCTATATATTTTTGACCGAGTAATAAATGTCTGTGTTAACATAATTCAGAAGTATGAAAATGAATAAATCTCTTTCCAGGCCTTGGTCACCGGCTCCATAGTTTCTTTTCCCAGAGGCAGCGCCTACTCAACTTCTCGCATCTTCCACAGGTGCTCAGTGAGTGCGCAGGTGTTGTGTGCCCCCTTGTAAGATGAAGGACAAGCTACGCTAAGGAGCAAGGCCCCAGGGAACATCCAGGTTTCCTGTGTCATGAGAAGAAAGGAGTGTCGTCGCCCCTTGGGCCAGTATTCTGGTGCCCTTCCTGGCCTTCTGCCCCCTGAGATGCCTGGAAGGAAAGGTCTGGGGAGGACTCCAAAGATGCCCGCCAACTCTTTGCCCCTTCCTGTAAGTGCATGCTGCCCCTCCCATCAAAAGCAGAGTCTAGGGCAGCCAGTTAGCTCAGGTGGTTAGAGCGTAGGCCCTTAACACCAAAATTGCCTGTTCGATTCCCACATGGGCCAGTGAGCTGCGCCCTCCATCGCTAGACTGAAGACAATGACTTGACTTGGAGCTGACGGGCCCTGGAAAAAAAGCACTGTTCCCCAATAAAGTTTAAAAAAAAAAAAAGCAGAGTCTAGTTTGGTCTGGTCATGTGACGTGATCTGACCATTCAAATGCAGCCGAGGTGTTGCTACGCTGAAGTAAGGCCTAGCCCTCAAGAGGCCAGGTGATTTCTGCTTAACCTGCTTTGGCCCTCTTGGAACCCAGCTGCCCTGTACTGAGGAAATCCAGGCTGTCCTAATGGAGAGAGAGGCCATATTATGAATGGAGAGAGAGCCCTGGAGGAACGGACACCATGTGGGGAGGAGGTGGTACAGAGAAGAGGCGAGACACCCCGGCGACAGCCAGCATCAGTGTTGTGAGATGCCTTTCCAGACCTTCCAGCCCAGCCCAGCCCAGCCCAGCCCAGCCCAGTCCAACCTCCAGCTGAACTCAGGTGCATCAGTGACCCTGGCCGAGCTCTGCTCAGTTCCTGTCCACAAGGCCATGAGAACGTATAAATCATTGTTGTTTTCCGCCACTGCATTTTCAGGTGGTGAGTTACACGCCAGTACTTAACGGATACACATTATCTATATCAGAAGCACAATATGGTCCCCTTGACATCTGCTCTGCTACCAATACAAGCTGAGACGTGTTACAGAAACAGAAATCCCAGAGCTTCATTTAGAGCTAATGCAGTTGCCAGCTCCCCTTCCCCATAACGGAACCCCAATTTTGTTCAGACAGCCATGTTCCTGTTACAGCTGTGTGATTAGACATGATTGGTCCCAACTCCAGCCCTATGGTGTGAAAACCGATTCAACCAATCATGGTACTACTCTGTCCAATGATTGGCTTTTGTAGGGAAATGTGCCCAAATTATGTGACACCATCCTGGGTACTTGAGAGGAGCGGCTGACCAGGGAGATGGCGAGGATGCCGAGCACACAGAAATAATTCTGCTAAGGTCACGGCCCTGCTGAACTAACCAGCCTGCGGCGGCCCTGCCTCAAAACCTCACCTTTCGTGACATAATACATCCCATAACTGATTAAAGCACTCCAGCTTCCTGTTACTTGACACTGGAGGATGTTCTTATACACACACATACAT
>NW_017735353.1:0-1923 GCF_001890085.2 Hipposideros armiger | reverse complement strand
ACATTAATAGAATGGAGGGATATGAAGCTGACAGCATTAGCAGAATGCCAAACATAAAGGAGAGAACTGTGAAGATCACTGCTAGCAGTGTTGTTTATTGTTTGTTTGTTTTTTCCATCCTTTTTTATTGAGATAAAATTGACATATAACAATATATTAGTTTCAGGTGTACAATCTAATGGGATGTTTTTATATATGATTACCACAATAAGTCTAATTAACATCCATCACCATACACAGTTACAAAAATTTGCTAGCAGTCATAAATTAGAAATGTCCTTTAAAACACAGGCATCTTTTATCAATACTCCATGTCAAGTAAGTTTGGTGTTTTTAGCCTATTTTTTAGAGCTGACCAACACTGAGCGAATCACTTCAATGGTTTTCTGATGGCTTTAGGACAAGATCAGCATCCCGAGTACACAAAGCGTCTACAACTACCAAGGAAGGGAGAATTCCAAGAAGACGGAAAGGCCACATAATGAAGAAACCAGCAAGTTCTGAAGCATAATTTCCTCCATTTCCCAGGAATGGCCAGCTTTGAGCAAAATTTTGGATGTGAGTTCTTTCCTGTTAGAAGTGTTAGATACAGTTCAAGACAGAAATAGGTATAGGCCTACCTACCATAAAACAAGGAGCACAAATAAGCAAGGGCGTAGGTGATGGAAATACTCCCACAGAAGTAATGTAGAAAGCAAACTACAATTTAAATCACAGTGGAGAGAACATGACTTTAGAACTTTAGATAACTAATTTTATTAATCAGCCTTTACTGAATTCCTATAATGTTTTGCGTTCTTGTCTAGTTTACTCAAAAGCCAGATTGGATATGGTTTGCATGCAATGTTCACGCTGATAATTTTTTCAGCAATAAGCTGCATTATACACCCAGGACATTCAGTGTAAACCTCAATGATATGTATTCATGTGATTTATTAAATAATAATTGCATTTAAATAATTAATATTATAAAAATAATATAAAATAAATAAATATAAAAGCACCTACCGCTTCCATCTCAGGTCTAACTCTACACAGACATTGAAGCATTTTTTTCCATGCAACCTATCCTTTGAATCTATATATCTCTTTTTTTAATCTTCTTTTTCTATTTTTATTATTTTTAATTTCTATATATCTCTTAATACAGTGATTCTTATAATGCGTTCCAGATGAGCATCATCAGCATTACCTGGGAACCTGGGGACTTTTTATTGTCACTAATGGGAGTGAAGCTCTTGGGGGTGGGGGGTGAGAAAGTCCAATGATGCTTCTAAACACCTACAACAAGTAGATACCCTCTCCCCTCCAAAAATTATCCAGCCCTAAATGTCAATAATGCCAAGATTGAGAAATGCTGGTATAATCTGCACTGCTTATTATAGAACAAGGCATATATTTGGTGCTAAATATTCTATCACCTTTGATTTAAAACTTTAATTTTTTTTATTTTTTTATTTTAAAGGATTCAGAATTCACGCTATATGTCTCTTTGGGTATAAACTGAATCTGCTCAAATTAACAAAAATAACAAAAATGCACATGTGGATGAGAGGCCAATTATCTTTCTTCCCAGACTTTCATGCTAATAGCTGGACATTCCCCAGAGAGAGGGTGAGGAGCCCCGTACAACAGCAAGACCCACTCTCCAGCTCACACAGTTCTCCCCAAGGTTACATTCAGGGGACAAAATGTAAGAAAATACAATTTCCAAAAGGATGTCACTGTCCTTGACAATAACATCTGCTTGTTTCCAAATTAATCAAAAGAGAATGACTCAGGCTGTTTGCTTCAAGGCTTCCCACCGCCTGCCCCCCTCCCCTTGTCCCCCAACACACACACACAAGGAAACCTGTGGCTCAGCATTAACTTCAAAATCATAATGGCTGAAATGGATACCTAATTCTACTTTAAGGCATCTTC
>NW_017735352.1:0-2016 GCF_001890085.2 Hipposideros armiger | reverse complement strand
TTTAAGTTTGAAATCAAAGCATCTAGTTACAGAAAGTTTGTATGTATGGGGAAAGGTGTGCATCTAGAGGGTAACCAGCTTATCCTGGTTTACCTAGGACTTCCCTGGTTTTAGCACTGAACGTCCCACATCCCTGTAACTCCCTCAGCCCCAGGCAAATCGGGACAGTAGGTCACCCTAATGTTGTATTTCAATCTCTTTAAATCCTAGGTTTGTTTGTTTTTAAGTTGTGATCCGGCTCCTCTATTAATTCTGTTTTGCTGGGTGCTGTCCTGTTTTATCTTCCTCCTTCTGGCTGCTAGGAGCTCTTAGATGTTTTGTTATTTTTCTTTATCTACTGTACTGAGACCATTTGGGTCTCACCTGTCATGCACCAGGGTCCTGAACGAATTTAGTCATCAGTTTTTTGGGGGGAAAGGAAACTTTAGAAGGCCAGGGTAGCAAGAGAAGGCAAGGCACGGGTCCCCTTCTTCCCATCATCCATTAGAGAAGAGTACCAGTGCCACTGCACCCTCCTGGATACATATGTGAGTCCATGTTCCTGTAGAGGAAGCTGCACCCTTATTGCTCTCCTTTTATAGAATGAGCATGAGAAAAGGACCTTATCAATGAGGAGACATACAAACTGCTTGGGTGCCAGGCAGTCTGGAGTTGGATAGCAGCTATTTAAAGGGGTTGTCTGGGAATTCCAGCTGCCGGCACTGGAAGTCTGTTGGGAGACACTTCTCTGTGGGGTTCTCTTGTTTCTGCACGTCTTGTGAGCAAAAGCACTGACAGCTTTTATTTTAGACTAACTTTCCAAGGAAGTTCATGTAGTGAGCAGACTTAGGAGAGAGAGATAGTGTCTCCCTATGGAGCCAAAGACAAATTTATTTATGGGTATAATATAGTGTCTCCCTCTAGAGCAAACCTTTGACAGGTTTACTTGCAGCCCCCTTTAAAATGTTGGTGTTTTCTAAGTGTGGGTTCCTCCCGTGACACACATACACTGCATCCACTTGCGCCCACCTCTGTGTTGCAAACGTGAAGCGCTTGCTGCCTGTTGTGCCATGAGTAATTCAGTCCTTTGTCTCTGACCCTCCTGTCAGAAATCTAAGCGGAAGACCCCCTCCATACTCTGCACAGCAAGCCGGAATGAGGTCACATTGGATAATTCTGCTTATTTTAATACAGGGGGTAACTGGCAATTACAGGGTGTTCGATAATCCCTGATCTCTATGGAGAAAGTCCCAATTTATGGAACGGTTGCCTTCTAAGGATTTTTTAATAAGTATTTTCCTATGGAAATGACTTTATAAACAGCAGTTAGACCTAGGCCTAGTGATTCCTAGACTAGCCTTCTAAACTTATTAAGCAGTTTTAGTTTACTGGTTAAGACCATGGGCCCTGGAGCCAGCCTATCTAGATTCAAACCCTGGTGTTACCGGGGAGCAGGCCCTCCTCTGTGCAGCGTCCAGGTTCTTGGCATCTCAAGCAAAGAATTGAAGGAGATACCGAGATAAAGTAGTGGAAGAGCAGTTTGTGAGAAGAAAAAGTACAGTTTAAAGAAATAGAAGTGGACCCAAGCAGAGAGCAGTGGTTCAAGGGTCATTATTAGCAGAGAAAGTATATTCCAAAGGGATTGGAGCGGGCCGAGCAAAAGCATGGCAAAGGATCATAGGGGCAAGGCCAAGGGCCAGGGCATCATTATTAGGAGAAAGAGTACACTCCAAAGAGTTTGGAGCGGGCCGAGTAAAGGAAGCTCAAACGGCGCTGACTGGCAAGGAGTTTTTATCTCTTTTTTTCTCTAGAATGGGTTGTTCCTCTCTGGGTGTGGGACCACTTGATTGACACCTGTGACTGACAGGCTAGTACCTCATCTTTTTACTTATTTATTTTTAAAAGATTTTTATTGGGGAATTGGGGGATGGGAACAGCGCTGGGGAATTGGGGGAAGGCGGACAGACAAGTTGCTGTCCTTTTGTTTTTCAGTCTAGTTGTGGAGGACGTTGCTTCACTGGCCCAAGTTGGCACCAT
>NW_017735351.1:0-1976 GCF_001890085.2 Hipposideros armiger | reverse complement strand
TATTATTCCAGTTGAAAAAGGAGTGCAGAAAAAAAAAAAAAAAAAAAAAAAAATGACAGCAACTTGTCTGTTCCCCTTCCCCCAATTCCCCAGCACTGTTCCCATCTCTCCCTCAAAAAAAAAAAAAAAAATCAAAAAAAAAAAAATCAAACTAAAAAACGTAAAAACCAAATGAATCAAGCAATCTTATACAAACATTTAACATGTAGACTTAACATAATATTCTGAGATTAATGCTTATTTTAGATTAAAAAGATAAATGATTAATCAAACGTATATATATATATATATATATATGATTTCAATGTGAAGTAAACTCAAAGATTGACTCTATTTTGTGACTTTCATGTACTTTTAAAATCAAAATACTTTAAAAAATAAAAAAATCTTTTTAGTACTGGTAATACATAATATATACATATTTAATCTTCAAAAGTTATTTACAAAGCTTGAAAATACTGTTTTGTGAAACATGGATTAACAACCCAAGAAATTATCTTTGATAAAAACTAATTGTGGTTTTAATCAGATCAATTGAATGATATAAATTCTTCATAAGACAAAAATATTTCTGAGGAAAAAGACTTCTTTGATATATGCCAATATATCAAAATACTATACTTATTTTCTTTCTCCTAACTAGCAAGTGAAATAAGAAAAATCAACACAATAGCTAAACTTAGCATTTCTTTTCTCTATTTCATACATTTCCCTTGAATTCAGCCAAAGAGGCTTTTATTTGTCTTCCAAATAAATAAATAAATAAATAAATAAATAAATAAAATATGACATTAATAGCTCATTCACTCTTGTTTGGCAGATCAATAATTTCAAATATTCCTAAAAATCTTCACAATGTAACATATATTATTTTGACAGATCCTTGAAGAATTTAAATGCTACCTAGAGACGTAAATCCCCAGTATCTGTACCTCACTGTCACAAAGACTTCATTCTTGCTGTAATGGCAAACTGTCTTCTCCACTTTCTTCATTTGTTCTGTGTAACCTGTTTTATTAACATGCATCACCTAGCAAACTGAAGTGAAAATTTACTTGTATCTTTTTTCTTATTAAGCACACTTAGATTTTAAATAAAATTACCTAAAGAGATATTTCATTATTGGCCTCATATAATCGGAAGGTGAAACAAATAATGCGGGTTAGAGTTCCCTTTATAATTAGCCTAAGAAAATGTGATCGTCCTAGTACTAAATTTTCACTGACAGAACTTTAATTATAAATGTCTTGTTTCATTTTACTTATTTATTTATTAGCCACTTTTTATATCCTTATTTTTATTATTTTATCTTTGGATCAGGACTAGTATACAAAGCATATATAAAGCAACATAAAGCTGCGAACCATCCAAAGAAGGATTTTGTGTGTCAGAAAATAAGATTGTTACTCCAACTTTGTTTTGATTTATACTTATCAGCTATATGTTTCCAATTCTTTTTATTTCAATCTTTCTGCGTCTTTGTTTCTTGCATACAACATATCATTGGATCTTATTTTCATTTCTTCAATGCGTGACCTTTTTTCTTTTATTTGGTTAGTTTAATACATCTACATTTGTTTTCATTTCTGTGTAATAGAATTTAATTCCTCCATCTTGTTTAATATTTTTCATTTCCTGCACCTTATATGAGTTCCTAATTCAATTTTATAAAATAATTTCTGTGGTGTTCAAAAGTTATATAAGCTAATTTTATTATTTTTCTTAAGAAACATATATATGATAATGTCAACTATTTCTTAAACATATCAATGACTATATCTTTCATCTTACAAAAGAAGCACGGGCATGTTAGTACACACCGTGACTTTTGTTCTCTCCACCTCCCGTTGTATTACTAATACCAAGAATATCACTTCTGTTAACATGCATATTTTTTCCTTTTTCCCTTTCTCTTCCTTCCTTCCTTCCTTCCTTCCTTCCTTCCTTCCTTCCTTCCTTCCTTCCTTCCTTCCTTC
>NW_017731766.1:1572919-1574995 GCF_001890085.2 Hipposideros armiger | reverse complement strand
TGTTCCGTCCCTAGAGATTCAGTCCTTTCATTTCACCCCATGTTTAATTGGAATGCAAGGAGCTTCATGATTCCCAAGGTTTGAGGTCAGCGCCACACTGATTATTCACTTGCTCTTGCCGATGGAAAGCCCCTCCTAGGGGAGAAAACAGAAGTGCATCATCCTAGGACAGGATGTGAGCGTTAATGAAATCAGCGATGGAGGCAGCAGTCAGTGGTGACGCCCCCACCACCCACACCCATGCACTGGACGATTAGGGAGCTGCTCTGCCTTCCAGCAGAACAGCGAAGTGGGGCCTGTCAATGAATTCATGTTTCTTAGCGACATTGTTAGTTTCGCTCTGGTGCTGAAAGACAAACGTCAGGGACTTAGAATATTGTCGTAGATCCCTTCCTCTTCTGCTCTATCAATAGTTTTTCAACCCAAGGGGTCAAAAGGACATCTCTAGAGTCCTAACAAAATATGCTTCAAATTTTATTTTTAAATATATATACATAAACAGCTTTAAATTCTGTAGTAAACGTACCCCCAAATGTGCTATATACTAAATTTTAGCCCTCTGACTCTATCATATATATTAAGTTGTGTTGTTGAGTCACACTTTCATGTGTGAATGTGTGTAGGTTTGGAATAAAGCTCCTCCTATTTTTTTTTTTAGAATGACGTTCCTGATATTGCAAGATGACCTGCTTTTAAAACTAGAATAGTTTGCAACTGCTTATCTGTTGGAATCAGATTTCCTTAATACTGGATATATTAGTCAGAAATGTTTTGGTTGCAAGGGACAGAAATCCAAGTCAAACTGGCCTGAAGGACAAAAGGGACAGTGCTGGTTTGCATAACAGGAAAGTCTGGGGTCGGGCTGGATTAAGTTCCAGCTAGATCCAGACAGCTGATGGTGGCATCACGTCCCAAGGCCCTCCTCCTCTTGGCAGAGCTGTCCCCTGGATTGGCTTCTTTGTCGGGGATGTCTGTATGTCTGTGTGGTGGTGCGATAGCCCCCAGCAAGTCCAGGCTGACACTCTTCCAGCTTCAAAGCAGCAGGAAGAGCGTCCATTTCCCAGAGCTCCCTGGTCCTGGCTCCCAGACCTTCCTCTGTAGCTGGAAATGGGACCAGCTCCAGGGCCACATGGTCAGGAGTGGGAGATGGGAAATGGGACTAAAGACTGGGCAGCAAAACAACCGAAGTCCAGTCTAGTGGGCAGGCCAAACAAGCTACAGAAACACACTGGATGCCAGGGCTGCACTGCCGCCCTCTGAGACCAGTCCCTGATTTTTAACCTGAGTCCCCCCAAATGGCCTCATTGTTCTTATATATTGGTTTGATAATAAGTAAATGTACATTTTAACCTAAAAATAAATATATNCTTCTAAAAAGTAAACCATAAGCAGAACTTTAGTGGTCTGTTGCCTAAGAGGTCATCTCATATTAACAGCATTCAGTTATTGTCTTACTCTGGCCCCAGCCTACTTTTTCAGCTTCACTTCCTGCCACCCACCACACTATATGCTGTGCTGTAGTCGTTCTGAGCTGCTCATATCCCTAAGGCATGCATGTGTTTTCACACCTTCATGCCTTAACTCAAGTTATGCCCTCGGCTAGGAATCCTCCTTTCTGCTTCCAGATAATTCTTCCAAACATAAGTCACAAGTTACTTTTCCCATTGAAACCTTCCCCCAGGTCCTTGTCTCCACTGCCATCCCTGAAGGGTGAGGGATGAGGTGGATTTATTCTTCTCCTTTCCTGGGAGCATGCTCCTCCTGTTAGAGACTCATTCCCATCTATTCCCCCCACCACACTGGCACATCCCTTAGTTAGGCTGGTGATGACAGACCATGTCTTGGGTTCCCTTGTGCTTCTCATAATGCCTAGGATATTATAAATGCTCCATAAAAGTGTGCTAAGTGACTGCATTAATGAGTTAAGGGTATGATCAACCATTAGCATCAGTCAAAAAATATTTATTTGACTGCCAACTGTATGCAAAGTATCATGTTTTCACTATAAAAAGCTGTCCTGAAAGTATAGACTATTAACTGGTTATTCATAATTAGTGTCTGATGATCTATATACTA
>NW_017731766.1:1568480-1569583 GCF_001890085.2 Hipposideros armiger | reverse complement strand
GGATAAGAGTTATACTCCCTATCGAGGAGAGCAAAAATCTTGTCTTATGTCTTATCCACCATGATTCTGAAGCCCTCCAATTTCCCCAACCCTCTTAAGAGAATCGAGAAGAAAAGAAATTCCAAGATTTTTTTAAAGCCTTCTAACATTCAGGCGTATGGTGAGGCAGTTTTCATGCAGTGCTCGGTTTTTTCTCCACAATATTCTTGCGAAGTACATCAACATTTTTTCATTTTGCAGATGAAAAAACGGAGGGCCAGAGAAGTGAAGCATGTTACCTAAGATCACAACAGAGGAGTGACAGAGCTGGATTCTCCCCCAAGTAAGTCTGCTTCTCATGACAGCTCTCAGTTTCCACTGCATTTGGCTGCTTTACATCCATTGCTTTGAAAGTCAGAACCACCATACTTGGCCTTTTTCCAGATACCATCTTGTTCTCCAGTGGTGTATTTGTTTATTTTGAATCATAGACTTGTCTTTCTCAGATCTTTTCTCTTCCCTCGCCACACTGGAAGATGATCTATTTATTAACACTGATTTGACACCTTAAAAATCACAAATTGTCAGTTTCCTTATATTTGATTCAAAGAAACGTTGTGCATTTTAAATAAATGAGGGGAGGGGAGCTGCTTTCCGAAGATCTTAAGAATCTAACATTTTCTTAGCCCAAATTCACTCCGGATTTCTGACCCGAATATTTGAGTTGCTTTCCTCTCACACCCAAAAGAGGTTATTTTTAAGTTGCAGTTTTATCCAAAAAACATTTTTCACAGAATGCCTTGGAAGGTCCTGCACTTTCTCTTCAGCGCGAGAACTATCCCTCAGCCGTGTCTCTTCAGTCTGGGAATTTATTTTGGTCTCTGCAAAAGTCGCATGTTTTCTTTTGATGAAGTCATCAGAGTATTTTGCTTCCAGGCCCTTCATCATATGTCCTTTAGGAAGAGTGGTCTCTCTGAGATCTGCCAGAGGCAAAGATGTGGGTGCTATGTGATGTCATTTCAGACGTCAAGTTACCACCCACTATGGCCATGCCTCTGCACCCTCCAAACCCCACCCATGTACCCACCTGGGTACCCTCAATCCAAATCCTTCTTTCTTCCAAG
>NW_017731766.1:1565995-1567065 GCF_001890085.2 Hipposideros armiger | reverse complement strand
CCAAAAAGGGTGGGTTTGGTGCTTTCAAAAAAGTTGAAAACTCATCATTGTGCATACATTCATGTCTCAGGTGAGTTTGGTCTCAATGAAGGCTTTTTGGCCACCTGAGCTCATGGCTACCCTTGCCTCTTTTGTGTGTATTCCGCTTGTTTGGCTCTTGGTCTAGGAGGTCATGAGACAAAGGAGAGGTTTGCCATCAGAAGTTCAAGTGCAGGCTTTTCTCCTTACTGTCTACGTGACTTTCCTTATCTGTAAGATGAAGACAGTGATGCCTGTTCCCTATTCAGAAGGGGTGATTAAGCCAGAAGATTTGGAAGGAAAGTTCCTTTAGAATCAGTGAAATGCTATGTGGCTACAAATTATTATCCTTCATTTTATGCTATTATGTCTGTATGTTTATTATGTGTTTATATAAAGTTTAATTATCCAAATGTGCATCTGTCTAGTCTCATTGCAGTAGATTCACTCCATTGATGGCCTCATTTCTTTACCCCTCCCTGTATCCACAACCTTTACCAGGGAACTTTGTAGCACCCTCCCACTATGATTCTGGATGTGACCGTGTGACTTGCTTTGGCCAATAGCATGTCGACAGATGTGACCCAGAGGCTTAAAAAGCACTGGCACAGATGAAAGTTATCACAGTAGTTTGCTTGCTTACTCTTGTTCCTCTACCTTTATCATGACAGCATGCCCAGGCTAGCCTGCTAGAGGGGAGCCAAGCTGGCCAGCCAGTCACCCCAGTTGAGGCCACCCTAGACTAGCCAATAGTCAGTCAACACCCAGACAGATGAGACCAAACCAGAAGGACTGCCCCGCTGAGCCTGGGCTAAACCGCCAACTTGCAATTTGTGAGCTAAATATATGCTCACTGTTTTAAACCACTGTGTTTTCTAATGGTTTGTTCCACATCATTATTGTGGCAACGGATAAGAGTTATACTCCCTATCGAGGAGAGCAAAAATCTTGTCTTATGTCTTATCCACCATGATTCTGAAGCCCTCCAATTTCCCCAACCCTCTTAAGAGAATCGAGAAGAAAAGAAATTCCAAGATTTTTTTAAAGCCTTC